>NC_071648.1:4743125-5112500 GCF_014839835.1 Dryobates pubescens | reverse complement strand
ACCACTGCCCCTGGTGCTGGCATTGGGCATCCCCCAGCAGAGCCTGGCTCCAGCCTCTGGGCACTGCCCCTGCACAGCTTTAGCAGCAGCAAGGAGCTCACCCTCAGGCTCCTCCTCTGCAAGCTCCAGAGCCCTCAGCTCCCTCAGGCTCTCCTCCTGAGGAAGATCTTCCACTGCCTGCAGCATCTTTGTGGCTCTGTGCTGGACTCTCTCAAGCAATTCCCTGAGGTCCTTCTTGAACTGAGGGTCCCAGAACTGGCCACAAGATTCCAGATGTGGCCTCAGCAGGGCAGAGCAGAGGGGGAGGAGAACCTCTCTCCACCTACTCACCACAGCCCTTCTAACCCTCCCCAGGCTGCCACTGGCACTGGAGCACAGAAAAATCATTTCCAGAAGCCCAGAGGAGTATGCTTTAAACTTTCCAGTCCGTGGCAGCACTTCTGTGTTTGTCTCTGCTTTGCCACACTGCTCTGCTGTGCCAGGGATCGCTTCCAAGGCACAGCACACAAGGAGTGACGTGCAGATGAATGGGTCAGCCCCAAAAGGTCATGTCACTTTAATTTCATGGTAGGAGATGAGAAATTGCTGATGGGTCAGGGGAAACAGGCTGTGAGCACTCATATCCATCTGCTCTTTGGGGGATGTAGGGAGAGAGGCTTTTTAATCCCATCTGTTTGTGGTAGCCAGAGCACAGGTTGTCTGATCAGCACTTAGTAAGTGGCTCCTCTTGACACAAGTGTAATTCAAGTGTGGTGGGTTTATTTTGCCTTTTTGTCACATCAGCAGAATGAATCCAAGCTCCAAAGATATTCTTGACTCTCACTATCCTCATTTAAAGCCCAGCTTGGCCTAGAAAACGTTTTCAGCTGCACGTGGGCTTGGAGGTTGCAAGCAGAAGCTGAATGGAGCAGCCAGTGCGGCAGAGCGCAGCTCCACAGCCCTGTGCCTGATCCAACAGGGTGCTTGAGACATCTCTCCATGTTGATACACATTCAGGCACTTGGCTTGGCTTAAAGGCTGATGGCACTGGGCAGAAGAAAACCAGGGGGGAATGCATAGCAGGGTCCTGAACTGGCTGAGAATGATGCAGACCACCCTGCTCTGATAGCCACGTGCAAGGTTGCTGAGCAGAAATGATCACAGGCTCACAGGGTGTTAGGGGTTGGAAGGCACCTCTGGAGATCTTCCAGTCCAAGCCCCCCTGCCAGAGCAGGAGCAGAGAATCCAGCACAGGTCACACAGGAACACATCCAGACAGGGATAGGAAGGCTCCACAGAAGGAGACTCCACAACCTCTCTGGGCAGCCTGCTCCAGGGCTCTGGGACCCTCACAGGCAAGAAGTTCCTCCTCATGTTGAGCTGGAACCTCCTGTGCTGGGGTTTCCACCCATTGCACTTTGTCCTGTCCCAGGGCACAGTGAGCAGAGGCTGTCCCCTCCTTCTTGACCCCCAGCCCTCAGCTATTGATAGACATTGATCAGATCCCTCTCAGCCTTCTCTTCTTCAGACTGAACAGCCCCAGAGCCTCGTTGCCCTTCCCTGAGGACACAGTCTCAAGCTGTGCCAGGGGAGGTTTAAGCTGGATGTTAGGAAGAAGTTCTACACAGAGAGAGTGATTGCCCATTGGGATGTGCTGCCCAGGGAGGTGGTGGAGTCACCATCACTGGGGGTGTTCAGGAGGAGACTTGATAGGGTGCTTGGTGCCATGGTTTAGTTGATTAGGTGGTGTTGGATGACAGGTTGGACACGATGATCTCGAAGGTCTCTTCCAACCTGCTTTATTCTATTCTATTCTATTCTATTCTATTCTATTCTATTCTATTCTATTCTATTCTATTCTATTCTATTCTCTGGACACCTTCAAGTCTCTCAATGTCCTTCTGAAACTGAGGAGCCCAGAACTGGACACAGGACTCAAGGTGTGGCCTAAGCAGTGCTGAGCACAGGGCACAATGACCTCCCTGCTCCTGCTGGCCACACTGTTCCTAATGCAGGCCAGGATGCCCTTGGCCTTCTTGGCCCCCTGGGCACACTGCTGGCTCAAGTTCAGCTGCTGTCAATCAGCACCCCCAGGTCCCTTTCTGTTTGGCAGCTCTCAGCCACTCTGACCCCAGCCTGTAGCTGTTAGCAATGAGGCTGGGGAGGGGTCTGGAGCACAGCCCTGTGAGGAGAGGCTGAGGGAGCTGGGGTTGCTTAGCCTGGAGAAGAGGAGGCTCAGAGGAGACCTCGTTGCTCTCTACAACTCCCTGAAGAGAGGTTGTAGCCAGGTGGGGGTTGGTCTCTTCTGCCAGGCAGCCAGCACCATAACAAGGGGACACAGTCTCAAGCTGTGCCAGGGGAGGTTTAGGCTGGAGGTGAGGAAGAAATTCTTCCCAGACAGAGAGATTGGCCCTTGGGATGTGCTGCCCAGGGAGGTGGTGGAGTCCCCATCCCTGGAGGTGTTCCCAAAAGGCTTGGATGTGGCACTTGGAGCCATGGTTTAGTTGTCAGGAGGTGTTAGGTGTTAGATGATAGGTTGGATATGATGATCTGTGAGGTCTTTTCCATCCTGGCTGATTCTGTGCTAGCCTAAACACTCCAGATCCACGCTAACAATAAATAAGTAACTTGGGGAGCCCTGCTGGTTTTATTCAGCTATATTTAGCTAATACAATGCAAACAGCTTGGTCTCAGTGAATTGCTTAAGACACAGTGAATTAATGACAGATGAGAAGGGGATGCAGGTGCCTCAGGCACCCAATTGTTTCTCTGTGTTAAATAAAAGCATCTTTCTGCCTGGCACAGCAGTGAATTTCCAATTAAAATGAAAGAGAGCAAGGGAAAGTCCTGGTGGTAGCTTACCAGGAGGCACTGAGTGGATGCAAAGTGAGCAGCTTGCTCCTGTGATCCTAAACCGAGCTGAGAGGAGGGCCAATGTGGTCCCCATCCACAAGGGATGGATGGAGGAACCTGGAAGCTCCAGGCCAGTCAGCCAGTATGACTAAGGTTGGAAGAGACCCCAAGGATCACCGAGTCCAACCTGTCTCCACAGACCTCATGACTAGACCATGGCACCAAGTGCCACATCCAATCCCCTCTTGAACACCTCCAGGGATGGGGACTCCACCACCTCCCTGGGCAGCACATCCCAATGGTGAACAACTCTCTCAGTGAAGAACTTTCTCCTCACCTCCAGCCTAAACCTCCCCTGACACAGCTTGAGACTGTGTCCTCTTGTTCTGCTGCTGGCTGCCTGGGAGAAGAGACCAACCCCCACCTGGCTACAACCTCTCTTCAGGGAGTTGTAGAGAGCAATGAGGTCTCCCCTGAGCCTCCTCTTCTCCAGGCTAAGCAACCCCAGCTCCCTCAGCCTCTCCTCACAGGGCTGTGCTCCAGACCCCTCCCCAGCCTTGTTGCCCTTCTCTGGACACCTTCAAGTCTCTCAATGTCCTTCTTAAACTGTGGAGCCCAGAACTGGACACAGGACTCAAGGTGTGGCCTAAACAGTGCTGAGCACAGGGCACAATGACCTCCCTGCTCCTGCTGGCCACACTGTTCCTGATGCAGGCCAGGATGCCCTTGGCCTTCCTGGCCCCCTGGGCACACTGCAGGCTCATGTTTAGGCAGCTGTCAATCAGCACCCCCAGGTCCCTCTCTGCCTGGCTGCTCTCAGCCACTCTGTCCCCAGTCTGCAGCTCTGCCTGGGGTTGCTGTGGGCAATGTCTAGAGCCTGGCACTTGGATGTGTTCAATCTCCTGCCCTTGGACTCTGCCCAGGAGGTGGTGGAGTCACCATCCCTGGAGGTGTTCAGGAAACCTGTGGCCATGGCATGTGGGGAGAGGGTTTAGTGGGCATGGTGGTGCCAGGCTGACAGATGGACTCCATGCTCTTAGAGGTCTTTCCCAACTGAACCAATTTCATGATTCCATGAGCCACTGGAGCCAAAATGTCCATTGAAGCTTTTTCTTTGGGGGTTGAGAGATTTGAACAAGGAAAGCTCCTGGGTAGGGAATAAGGGCTAAGGGATTTGCCCTGTAACTATGTAGAGCTGCAGTTAAATGTCTGAAGTGCTGTCATTGGTGCATCCTCCTTGTAATAGGCAGACAGGGGAGTGAGGAGTGCCTGTGTTCAGAGATGATGACTCTTCACCCCTTGTGACAGTGATCAAAGCTGTCTCTACTTGACAGCTCCTGAGAATCAGAGACTGAGCACAGGAGAAAGAATTAATCTTTCCTGCATGTCTCTAATAAAAGTCCTGCTGATTCCAGTAGGAATCTCAGCCAGCAGGTGGGGTTGAACTGTAAATAGTCCAACTCCTGCCTTGCTGCTTCTAGATAAAAGGTTAGTCATGCTCCAACAGTAAGGTAAATGCAACTAAAGGTTGCCCTTCCTCTCAGGAGCACGTTGTCTCAAAGTTATACATGCAAGTTCTTTTAAGGGGTCTATGCTCAGGCACAGCTACCCTGGCTCTGCTAGGCAGAGCACTTGGAGAGCTTGCCCTAAGCTGGGTAAGGCTTGCCCTGAAGGGGCAAGGCAGACATCAGGCAGAGCACCTGTAACCTGCAAACCCAGAGAGAGCCAGGGGCCAGGTGGTGCAGGTGAACACATTGCATGTGATGCACCTGAGCTTGCAACACACCTGTGCTCTGGGGGTGCCTCTGCACATCCGAGTGCTGGCTCCTGCACATCGCCCACAGCAACCCCAGGCAGTGCCACAGGCTGGGGGCAGAGTGGCTGAGAGCAGCCAGGCAGAGAGGGACCTGGGGGGAGTGGTGGACAGCAGCTGCACAGGAGCCAGCAGTGTGCCCAGGGGCCAACAAGGCCAATGGCATCCTGGCCTGCATCAGGAATAGTGTGGCCAGCAGGAGCAGGGAGGTCATTGTGCCCTGTGCTCAGCACTGCTTAGGCCACACCTTGAGTCCTGTGTCCAGTTCTGGGCCCCTCAGTTTCAGAAGGACATTGAGAGACTTGAAGGTGTCCAGAGAAGGGCAACAAAGCTGGGGAGGGGTCTGGAGCACAGCCCTGTGAGGAGAGGCTGAGGGAGCTGGGGTTGCTTAGCCTGGAGAAGAGGAGGCTCAGGGGAGACCTCATTGCTCTCTACAACTGCCTTAAGGGAGGTTGGAGCCAGGTGGGGGTTGGTCTCTTCTCCCAGGCAACCAGCACCAGAACAAGAGGACACAGTCTCAAGCTGTGCCAGGGGAGGTTTAGGCTGGAGGTAAGGAAGAAAGTTCTTCCCAGCAAGAGAGACTGGCCACTGAGATGTGCTGCCCAGGGAGGTGGTGGAGTCACCATCCCTGTCAGTGTTTAAATCCAGCCTGGATGAGGCCCTTGGTGCCATGGTTTAGTTGATCAGATGGTGCTGGGTGAGAGGTTGGACTGGATGATCTCTGAGGTCTTTTCCAACCTGGTTAATTCCATTCCATTCCATTCCATTCCATTCTATTCTATTCTATTCTATTCTATTCTATTCTATTCTATTCTATTCCATTCCATTCCATTCCATTCCATTCCACTCCATTCCATCCTATTCCATTCCATTCTATTCTATTCCTTTCTATTCCTTTCTATTCCATTCCATTCCATTCCATTCCATTCCATTCCATTCTATTCTATTCCATTCCATTCCATTCCATTCCATTCCATTCTATTCTATTCTATTCTATTCTATTCTATTCTATTCTATTCTATTCTATTCTATTCCATTCCATTCCATTCCATTCCACTCCATTCCATCCTATTCCATTCCATTCTATTCTATTCCTTTCTATTCCTTTCTATTCCTTTCTATTCCATTCCATTCCATTCCATTCCATTCTATTCCATTCTATTCTATTCTATTCTATTCCATTCCATTCCATTCCATTCCATTCCATTCCATTCCATTCCATCCTATTCCCAGGCCTGACCTCTTTTGCAGCAGAGCATTTCTTCCCTCCTCTCCAGCCTAGCCCTCCCCTGGCACAGTTTCAGGGCCATTTCCTCTCATCCTATCACCTGAGACTAGGGAGAAGAAGAGTTAAAACACTGCCACCAAGCAGCTAGAAAGCGTGCAAGGAATTCATGTGAGAGAAATGACAAAGCAAATCCAAGTGGACTGTTTAGGACCTTAAAGTCAAGTATGTGGTGCTGGAAAGGGGAATAAAAGTGGTTTGAAATTAAGGTTCATTTCATTTCAGGAAACACTGCAGCAATAGGTGCTAGGAATCCCTCCCTGCTGGAGACTGAAAACCCAAATGACTCCACAGGAGCGAGTCCCAAAGCCCAGAGGCTCTAATTAAATGTGGTTGTCTTGGGTTTCATTTCATAAACTGGCCTCTGAGCATCCCTCCTGGCCCCTTCTGCACCTAGCAGGAATTTCTGGCAGAGGACAGAAGTGGGGGAGGCTGGAGGCTGCCTGCTGCCTGCTGCCTGCTGCCTGCTGCCTGCTGCCTGTGCTGTGCTTCCCCCACCAAAGGTTTGGTGTTTTCCAGGAGGTTTACTTTTGGTGCGTGGGATGGGTGCTGATGTTAGCTTCTTGAAAGCAAATGTTAGCCTGGTCCCTTTCAGCTCATCCCACACAGCTCTGCTTATGAAACAGCTCTCAGGCTCTGCTCTACCCTTCTTAGAAGTCCTTAGGTCAGAAAAAAAAGACCTTTAGGATCATCCAGTCCAACCATTCCTTAACTCTGTCGAGCCTGGTGCTAAACCACCTGCCTCAGCACCACGGCTCCCTGCCTCCGAAACACCTCCAGGGATGGTGACTCCACCACCTCCCTGGGCAGGCTGAGAACACCTGCAGTAAAGAACTTTCTCCTTAGAGCCAACCTCAGCCTCTCCTGGTGCAACTTGAAGCAATTCCCTCAAATCCTGCTGCTTGGCACTCGGGAAAAGAGACCAACCCCCACCTCAGCACTCCCCTCAGTCCCCATAGTCATAGGGAGCAAGGAGCAACAACTTCTACTGAACTTCCAGTCTGAATCTCCCTACTTCTAGTTTTGCTCCATCCCCCCCAGTCCTATCCCTCCCTGACACCCTCAAAAGTCCCTCCCCAGCTTTCTTGGAGCCCCCTGCAGATCCTGCAAGGCCACAATGAGGTCTCCTGGGAGCCTTCTCCTCTCCAGCCTGCACAACCCCAACTCCCTCAGTCTGTCCTCACAGCAGAGCAGCTCCAGCCCTCTGCTCATCCTTGTGGCCCTCCTCTGGACACCTTCCAGCCCCTCCAGATCCTTCCTGGCACAGAGGCTCCAGAACTGGCCCCAGAGCTGCAGCTGTGGTCTCAGCAGAGTGGAGCAGAGGGGCAGAATCCCCTCCCTGGCCCTGCTGGCTATGCTTCTTTTCTACCTAGTCCTCCTCTGTGAGCCTGCATCAGTTTCAGACTAGCAGACTGGGGAGACTCAGGGCTTTGAGGACAGCTTTAAGTTCCCCTGCAGTATTCAGCTCTGAACTAACCCAGTGATCAACTCCTCTTTGCCAGGTTAAACAATCCTGGTTCCCTCAGCTGCTCCTCAAGCAGCCCTGCTCTCCAGATCCATCAGCAGATTCATTGTCCTTCTCTGGACACACTGCAGCACCTCAATGGCCTTCTTGCAATAAGGGGCACAAAACTGAACCCAAGAGTCAAAGTGTGGCCTCACCAGTGCTGAGTTCAGGGGGACAATCCCTGCCCTGGTCCTGCTGCTCACACTGCTGCTGATCCAGGCCAGGATGCTGGTGGCATTAAGGGGCACAAAACTGAACCCAGGAGTCAAAGTGTGGCCTCACCAGTTCAGGGGGACAATCCCTGCCCTGGTCCTGCTGCTCACACTGCTGCTGATCCAAGCCAGGATGCTGGTGGCCATAAGGGGCACAAAACTGAACCCAGGAGTCCAGGTGTGGCCTCACCAGTGCTGAGTTCAGGGGGACAATCCCTGCCCTGGTCATGCTGCTCACACTGCTGCTGATCCAAGCCAGGATGCTGGTGGCCATAAGGGGCACAAAACTGAACCCAGGAGTCAAAGTGTGGCCTCACCAGTGCTGAGTTCAGGGGGACAATCCCTGCCCTGGTCCTGCTGCTCACACTGCTGCTGATCCAGGCCAGGATGCTGGTGGCCATAAGGGGCACAAAACTGAACCCAGGAGTCAAAGTGTGGCCTCACCAGTGCTGAGTTCAGGGGGACAATCCCTGCCCTGGTCCTGCTGCTCACACTGCTGCTGATCCAGGCCAGGATGCTGGTGGCATTAAGGGGCACAAAACTGAACCCAGGAGTCAAAGTGTGGCCTCACCAGTGCTGAGTTCAGGGGGACAATCCCTGCCCTGGTCCTGCTGCTCACATTGCTGCTGATCCAAGTCAGGATGCTGGTGGCCATAAGGGGCACAAAACTGAACCCAGGAGTCAAAGTGTGGCCTCACCAGTTCAGGGGGACAATCCCTGCCCTGGTCCTGCTGCTCACACTGCTGCTGATCCAGGCCAGGATGCTGGTGGCCATAAGGGGCACAAAACTGAACCCAGGAGTCAAAGTGTGGCCTCACCAGTTCAGGGGGACAATCCCTGCCCTGGTCCTGCTGCTCACACTGCTGCTGATCCAAGCCAGGATGCTGGTGGCCATAAGGGGCACAAAACTGAACCCAGGAGTCAAAGTGTGGCCTCACCAGTTCAGGGGGACAATCCCTGCCCTGGTCCTGCTGCTCACACTGCTGCTGATCCAAGCCAGGATGCTGGTGGCCTCCTTGGACACCTGAGCACACTGCTGGCTGTCAGTCAACACCCTCAGGTCTTTTTCTGCCAGGCAGTTTCCAGCCACTCTGCCCCAAGCCTGGAGTGTCCATGGGGTTGCTGTGACCCAAGTGCAACACCCAGCACCTGGCTTTGTTAGACCTCACCCAGCTGAGCTCAGCCCACTGATCCAGCCAGTCCAGCCTCCTCTGCAGGTCATTCCTACCCTCAAGCAGACCAACACTCCCACCCAGCCTGATGTCATCTGCAAACATACTGAGGGTGTGCTCACTCCTCTCCTCCAGAGCATTTGGTAGCAGCCTGTTTAGTGCAGACCAACCTCTGCAGTTTGCTTCTGAAGAGAAGCAATACCTTTGTCCTTAAGTACTCAACATCTACTGGTGTTCTTCACACTGATGGTTTCTGTGAGCAGTAAATCCTCCAGATATTGATGAGAGAGGACACTGGTTGGACTAGTGAACAGAATGTTACTTTGGTGTAAGGAAAGGGCCATTCCATAACCAATTCCAGCCTGCATTCCCCTGAGCTACAGCACAAAAAACACAGCTCAAGGACAGCAAAGAGGTATCACAGTCCCACAGTAAAACTAAGGTTGGAAGAGACCTCAAAGATCATCAAGTCAAGAACCCAATGAGGGTCAGCAAGGATGAGTGCAGAGTCCTGCAGCTGGGGAGGAAGAATAAACTGCAGCAGGACAGGTTGGGAGGGGATCTGCTGGAGAGCAGCCCCAAGGAGAAGGAGCTGGGAGTGCTGGGGGGCAGCAAGCTCTGCATGGGACAGCAATGTGCCCTGGGGGCCAAGAAGGCCAAGGGGGTCCTGGGGGGCATTCAGAGGAGTGTGGCCAGCAGATCCAGGGAGGTTCTCCTCCTCCTCTGCTCTGCCCTGCTGAGACCTCACCTGCAATATTGCATCCAGCTCTGGGCTCCCCAGCTCAGGAGGGACAGGGATCTGCTGGAGAGAGGCCAAGGGAGGGCTGCAAGGCTGCTGAAGGGACTGCAGCACTGCCTGGGGAGAACAGGCTGAGAGCCCTGGGGCTGTTCAGTCTGCAGAGGAGAAGGCTGAGAGGGATCTGATCAATGTCTATCAATAGCTGAGGGCTGGGGGTCAGGAAGGAAGGGCCAGGGACAGCCTCTGCTCACTGTGCCCTGGGATAGGCCAAGGGGCAATGGATGGAAACTGCAGCACAGGAGGTTCCAGCTCAACATGAGGAGGAACTTCTTGCCTGTGAGGCTCCCAGAGGCCTGGAGCAGGCTGCCCAGAGAGGTTGTGGAGTCTCCTTCTGTGGAGCCTTTCCATCCCTGTCTGGATGTGTTCCTGTGTGACCTGTGCTGGATTCTCTGCTCCTGCTCTGGCAGGGGGATTTGACTTGTAGATCTCCAGAAGTCTCTTCCAGCCCCTGCCATCCTCTAACCCTGTGATCTGCAGAGGTCTGCCAGGGTTTGCAAAAGATTTGCACTGGATAAACTCTAACCTAGCTCCCACTGGTGCAATGGACAGCTCTGGGTTTTGTGAGCTGATTGAAAAGTAAGGGAAGAGCATGTTGTAAACAAGGAAGAGTTTGTAGGAGAGTTCACCCAGTAATGTTTCAGCAGGGGTTGATTGTGATGGGTGGTGCTGTTTTGATTGGATTTCTCTTCCAGCTTAAGCCTGGACAAAGGGCTAGGAGTAGAGACAGGGCTGGCAGAGAGGGACCTGGCAGTGCTGGGGGACAGCAGCTGGGCAGGAGCCAGCAGTGTGCCCAGGGGACAGGGAAGGCCAAGGGCATCCTGGCCTGGGTCAGGAGCAGTGTGGCCAGCAGGAGCAGGGATGGAATCCTGCCCTGTGCTGGGCACTGGTGAGACCTCCCCTCCAGCACTGGGTGCTGCTCTGGGTCTTCCCTGCAAGAGAGATCCTGAGGTGCTGGAGCAGGTCCAGAGGAGAGCAACCAGCCTGGGGAAGGGACTGGAGGGGAAGGCTGCTGAGGAGAGGCTGAGGGAGCTGGGGGTGTTCAGCCTGGGGAAGAGGAGACTCAGGGGGGACCTTATCACTCTCTGCAACTACTCAGAGGGAAGCTGCAGTCAGATGGGGGTCAGGCTCTGCTCCCAGGCAATGGTGACAGGAGGAGAGGGCATGGCCTGAAGCTGTGCCAGGGGAGGGTTAGGTTGGAGGTTAGGAAGCACTTCCTGATGGAAAGGGCAATCAGACACTGGGATGGACTGCCCAAGGGGGTGGTGGAGTCTCCATCCCTGGAGGGGTTTAAGGCAAGATGGGATGTGGCACTCAGTGCCATGGGCTGGTGGAGGTGGTGGTGTTGGGTCACAGGCTGGCACTGATGATCCCAGAGGTCTGTTCCAGGCTCAATAACTCAGAAGCAGAGTGAAAGAGCCCATGGGAGGTATTGTGATTGACTCCTCAATTGTTTCCCTTTTACATAAGGTGTGGAGCTGGTGCAGAGGCTGTGCCTGGGCTGTGGTGCAGGCTGCATCTGCACATTGCTCTGTCCTCTTGATTTAAAGGAATCTGTTACCTCAGACAGAGGAGCTGGGGGTTGCAGATTTAGTGCTGCACAAATCATCCAGCTAAAGTCTTCAGCTCTTCTTTGCTGTGTTTTTAGTAACTTATTGCCCACTGTGTTTTGTGAAGAGCCTGATCATAAATCCCCTTAAGAGCTCTGTTTGAAATACTCCCTTCAGTGTCAGGTGCATTTTGCCACCATATACATAAAGACAGGAAATGGATTCTGAGTAGCTTGGAATGAAGTTACAGCAATCTCCCTGGGTATTGCCTCTGCTTCTCTTACTCCATCTAAGGTTCATCAAGGCCAAGGGCTGGGTCCTGCACTTGGGTCACAGCCACCCCATGAATCACAGTATCACAGAATCACCAAGGCTGGAAGAGACCTCAAGGATCATCAAGTCCAAGCTGTCACCACAGACCTCACGACTAGACCATGGCACCAAGTGCCACATCCAATCCCCTCTTGAACACCTCCAGGGATGGGGACTCCACCACCTCCCTGGGCAGCACATCCCAATGGGCAATCACTCTCTCTGTGTAGAACTTCCTCCTCACCTCCAGCCTAAACTTCCCCTGGCACAGCTTGAGACTCTGTCCTCTTGTTCTGGTGCTGACTGCCTGGGAGAGGAGACCAACCCCCACCTGGCTCCAACCTCCCTTCAGGGAGTTGGAGAGAGCAATGAGGTCTCCCCTGAGCCTCCTCCTCTCCAGGCTAAGCAACCCCAGCTCCCTCAGCCTCTCCTCACAGGGCTGTGCTCCAGACCCCTCAAACATTAGATGTTAGGCAGGACCCTTCCAACATACCTGAGCTGTCCCTGCCTACATGCCAGCTGAGCATCACTGCCAGGGAGTGTCATGGTTTGAGGCAGAAGCCTTTCTGACAGGTCTGTAGGGTTGAGTCCTCCAAGAGGACCAGAGAGCTGCAGGAGGTGGACCTGGAGAATGGTGACTTAGTTTTCCAGCCCCATCCTTCTGCTGCCTCTTTATCAGTCGGCAGCGAGGGCAACTCCCTCTCTCCTCCCTTCCTTCGGCTCTCCAGAGGGGCTCCTTATCTGGTAACCACGGGGAGGAGGACTCCTGGTGGCCTTCAGAGGCCTGACTGATTTTCTCCTGTGCAAATCACCCCTCAGTTTAGGAAGGATGTTGCTGGAAGGTCTCCAGAGAAGGGCAACAAAGCTGGGGAGGGGTCTGGAGCACAGCCCTGTGAGGAGAGGCTGAGGGAGCTGGGGTTGCTTAGCCTGGAGAAGAGGAGGCTCAGGGGAGACCTCATTGCTCTCTACAGATACCTCAAGGGAGGTTGTAGCCAGCAGGGGGTTGGTCTCTTCTCCCAGGCAGCCAGCACCAGAACAAGAGGACACAGTCTCAAGCTGTGCCAGGGGAGGTTTAGGCTGGAGGTGAGGAAGAAGTTCTTCCCAGACAGAGAGATTGGCCATTGGAATGTGCTGCCCAGGGAGGTGGTGGAGTCCCCAACCCTGGAAGTGTTCAGGAGGAGACTTGATAGGGTGCTTGGCTGAGCTTTCAAGGTCCCTTCCAGCCCCTCTGTGATTCTGTGATGCAAGATTTTGATAGACACAAAAACTCCTCAGAGAGGTAGCAGCAACTCAGCCATGTGCAAACCCACTTTCAAAACACGGGTAGGAAAAAGATTTCACAGCAATTTAACCTCTTCAGCAGCAAAACCATAAAGGGATCAATATATTTGTGCTGCTCTAATTAGAAATTGACTTTTCTCCCCCTCCTCTCCTGGTATTTGCTCTAATGTCAAACCATCACAGCAGATATTTCCTGTGAGGACAGACTGAGGGAGTTGGGGCTGTTCAGTCTGGAGAAGAGAAGGCTCTGAGGTGACCTCATTGTGGACTTCCAGGATCTGCAGGGGGCTCTAAGAAGGCTGGGGAGGGACTGCTCAGGATCTCAGGCAGTGCTAGGACTAGGGGGAATGGAATGAAGCTGGAGGTGGGGAGATTGAGGCTGGAGGTGAGGAGGAAGTTCTTCCCCATGAGAGTGGTGAAGCCCTGGAATGGGTTGTCCAGGGAGGGCCCTGTCCCTGGAGGTGTTTAAGCCCAGGCTGGATGAGGCTGTGGCCAGGCTGATCTAGTGTGGGGTGTCCCTGCCCATGGCAGGGGGGTTGGCACTAGATGATCCTTGTGGTCCCTTCCAACCCTGACTATGGGTTGGACTTGGTGACCCTGAGGCTCTTTTCCAACCTGGGTGGCTCTGTGATTCTGTGTCTCTGTGACTGTCTGGCTTGAAGAGCATTCTCACTTGCTGCAAGTTCAGAAGTGGTGCTGATGTTCAACATCAGATGTTCAGCTTTAGCAGGAAATGGTACAGAAGGAAGCTTGATCTGCCTTGTTCCCTGAGTCATTATTCAGCTTCCAGAAATGAACAAGAAGCTAAAGATGATGGTATTTTAATCCAGTGTGGCCTTTACACTTCTACAAGCCCTCTTCATGACTGCACTTTCAGGACTGTCATTTTGAAGCTTCCTCTGCAATGAAGATTCCTTCATGAGGGAGAATGGATATTCTGAGGCACAGCACAGTGCTTTCTGAAGAGGATAACTGACTGCATGTAGCCCTCTGTAAAACTGCTCACCAGCCACAGCAACAGCATGGAGGGCTCCTCAGGTTAGGAAAGATGTTGAGATGCTGGAAGGTGTCCAGAGAAGGGCAGCAAAGCTGGGGAGGGGTCTGGAGCACAGCCCTGGGAGGAGAGGTTGAGGGAGCTGGGGTTGCTTAGCCTGCAGAAGAGGAGGCTCAGGGGAGACCTCATTGCTCTCTACAACTCCCTGAAGGGAGGTTGTAGCCAGGTGGGGGTTGGTCTCTTCTCCCAGGCAGCCAGCACCAGAACAAGAGGACACAGTCTCAAGCTGTGCCAGGGGAGGTTTAGGCTGGAGGTGAGGAAGAAGTTCTTCCCAGAGAGAGTCATTCACCATTGGGATGTGCTGCCCAGGGAGGTGGTGGAGTCCCCATCCCTGGAGGTGTTCAAGAGGGGATTGGATGTGGCACTTGGTGCCATGGTCTAGTCATGAGCTCTGTGGTGACAGGTTGGACTTGATGATCCTTGAGGTCGCTTCCAACTTTGGTGATTCTGTGTCTGTGTTGCTCTGAAAGGAACTGGAGCTCTTTTGGCTGGAAAAGCTCTTCAAGATCACCCAGCACAGGCATGATCCAACTCTTCCAAATCTGGTGCTAAACCATGTCCACCTAACTTGGTGTGCAATGACTGCCTTGGTCCAGAGAGGGAAGGAGCCTCAGCTCTTGTGAGCATTCATTGCTGTGCTGTGAAATCAGAGGCACAAATGAGGCCAAAATACCAACAGCCCTCGAGGCTATTGATGAACAGCATAAAGTGGATGGAACAGAAGAAGGGGGGGGGGGGGGGGGGGGGGGGGGGAAGAGAGAGAGAGGGAGAAGAGGGAGAGAGAAGAGGCAAGGAATTATATTACCACACCCCCCAGGCCGGTTTGGGTCTGGGGAGGAAGGCTGCTGCTGCTTTGGCGTGGAGCAGAGGTCATCCTTGTTGGCTGTGCTGTCCTCTGCTGGAGGAGGGGAGGGAGAGAGCCCAGAGTCCAAGTCCAAGTCCTTCCCTGAGCAGCCTCTTCAGCTCCAGGAGTTGCAGCAGGTGGAACTTAGGACACAGAGAGAGGCTTCCTCCTGCTCTGCTGCTTCCAGGTTCCATGGTGATGTTGGACACAGACTCAAGCTGTGCCAGGGGAGGTTTAGGCTGGATGTCAGGAAGAAGTTCTTCCCAGACAGAGAGCTTGGCCATTGGGATGTGCTGCCCAGGGAGGTGGTGGAGTCCCCATCCCTGGAGGTGTTCAGGAAGAGCCTGGATGAGGCACTTGGTGCCATGGTTTAGTTGATCAGATGGTGCTGGGTGATAGGTTGGACTGGATGATCTCAAAGGTCTTTTCCAACCTGGTTAATTCTATTCTATTCTATTCTATTCTATTCTATTCTATTCTATTCTATTCTATTCTATTCTATTCTATTCTATTCCATTCCATTCCATTCCATTCCATTCTATTCTATTCTATTCTATTCTATTCCATTCCATTCTATTCTATTCTACTCCATTCCATTCCGTTCCATTCCATTCCGTTCCATTCCATTCCATTCCATTCCATTCCATTCCATTCCATTCTATTCCATTCCATTCTATTCTATTCCATTCCATTACATTCCATTACATTACATTACATTCTATTCCATTCCATTCCATTCCATTCCATTCCATTCTATTCTATTCCATTCCATTCCATTCCATTCCATTCCATTCCATTCCATTCCATTCCATTACATTACATTACATTACATTCTATTCTATTCCATTCCATTCCATTCCATTCCATTCCATTCCACTCTATTCTACCCTATCCCAATTACAGGCAGAAGAGAGCCTGTGGCCGAAGCACACCGCAAGAGGGAGCAGATTTCAGCAGGGGAGAGCTTTTCAGTGAGCTGAGGATCAAGCCTTCAAGTTGTGCCTTTCAGCAGGGGTTCCCAGCGTGTCATTGTGGATTCTACTGAGAATGTGATTGTGGCCACGATAAGGAGAGCAAGCCAATCTTGGTTTATTAAAGCTAGCAGCAGTAATATCTTCCAGGATGGTATCAGAGCATCTCTGTTTAGGACCATGGGCATTTTGCTGCAGACTCTGAATGATCAGTAAGGCATCAGGCTTGTGCATTGGGGACAGCTTGAGAAACTCACTGGTTTTCTGTGTAAGAAAGTAGATAAATAGCTAACTGTATTTATTTGAACACCAGCAGATGCAAACCCATGACACTGTGATTGAACATCTATGGATTAATAAAGCATAGAATCAGACAATCAATAAGGCTGGAAAAGATCTCAGGGATCATCAAGTCCAAGCTGTCACCCAGCACCTCCTGACAAGCAAACCATGGCTCCAAGTGCCACATCCAAGCCTCTTTGGAACACCTCCAGGGAATGGGAATCCACCACCTCCCTGGGCAGCACATCCCAATGGTGAACAACTCTCTCAGGGAAGAACTTTCTTCTCACCTCCAGCCTGAACCTCCCCTGGCACAGCTTGAGACTGTGTCCTCTTGTTCTGGTGCTGCTTGCCTGGGAGAAGAGACCAACCCCCACCTGGCTACAACCTCCCTTCAGGGAGTTGGAGAGAGCAATGAGGTCTCCCCTGAGCCTCCTCTTCTCCAGGCTAAGCAACCCCAGCTCCCTCAGCCTCTCCTCACAGGGCTGTGCTCCAGACCCCTCCCCAGCTTTGTTGCCCTTCTCTGGACACCTTCCAGCATCTCAACATCTTTCCTAACCTGAGGAGCCCAGAACTGGACACAGGACTCAAGGTGTGGCCTGAGCAGTGCTGAGCACAGGGCAGAATGACCTCCCTGCTCCTGCTGGCCACACTAGAGCTGCTGCAGGCAGCCCCACACAGCCACTACCATACCGCAGCCGACCGGCAAGCAGCACCCAGCCGCGCTGTGCCGAGCCGAGAGCTGCCGCTCGCTCCCAGCAGAGAGCCACCGCCACCAAGCCGGGGCAGGACTGGCCTGAGGAAGCAGGAGAGAGCCACACTGCATCCTCTGCTGGCCAGAGGCTGCCGAGAGCCTCGCAACAGGCTGCGCAGAGAGCCTGTGGAGCCTCCTTCTCTGGAGACTTTCAGGACCCACCTGGATGTGTTCCTGTGTGAGCTTCAGTAGATTCTGTGGTGATGTAGTCCTGCTCTGGCAGGGGACATGGACTCAGTGACCTCCAGAGATCCCTTCCAACCCCTAACATCCTGTGAGCTTCAAGGTCCCTTCCAATCCAAACCTTTCTCTGAGGGCATGAATGCTAAGTTTGGCCAAGGACCAAGTGGCTGTTTCTGGCTGCCTGGTAAATGAGCTCTCAATGGAAAGCTCAAGAGGGACACTTGGATTGCTGGAAAAAACACACCAGGATTTCTTTATTTATCTTCTGCTGCACAAGAAAGGTGACTAATTAGAGGGATGGAAGGAGCTGCATTATTTATTGGGCTCACTCAAGCACTCCAGCAGCACACAGCCCCCCTCATTGAGTGGTGAGTGGCTGGGTTATCAAGGACTGGAAGAGGCTGCCCAGGGAACTGGTTGAATCACCATCCCTTGATGTATTGAAAAGCTGCCTGGATATGGGGCTCAGGTCTAGGGTGTAGTAGAGGCCCTGCTAGAGTTAGATAGTGGTTGGAATTGATCCTCTTAAGAGGTCTTTTTCAACCAGAGTGGTTCTGTGACTCCTTCACATCTCTCTGAGGGAGGGCAGTCTCCCTCGGGCTGGCTTTGCCCTGGCATGGCACCACTGAAACTGGGAAGTATCTCCAGGCTGAATGTGTGGAGACACAAGAGGAAGAGAAGGGAGGGGAAGGGAGGGGAAGGGAGGGGAAGGGAAGGGAAGGGAAGGGAAGGGAAGGGAAGGGAAGGGAAGGGAAGGGAAGGGAAGGGAAGGGAAGGGAAGGGAAGGGAAGGGAAGGGAAGGGAAGGGAAGGGAAGGGAAGGGAAGGGAAGGGAAGGGAAGGGAAGGGAAGGGAAGGGAAGGGAAGGGAAGGGAAGGGAAGGGAAGGGAAGGGAAGGGAAGGGAAGGGAAGGGAAGGGAAGGGAAGGGAAGGGAAGGGAAGGGAGCAGGTTGGAAGAGACTTTCAAGATCATCACGGCCAACCTGTCAACCAACCCAACACCACCTAATCAACTAACCCATGGCACCAAGCACCCCATCAAGTCTCCTCCTGAACACCTCCAATGATGGAAGAGAACCTCCAGAAGCTGTTGGTGTTCCTCAGGAAGACCTCTGCACAGAACAGCTTTGTTTAGCATCTGGGAACTTTCTGTTTTGTCCCTGCTGAGTTGCAACACCTTTGAGGGGCAATTATCAATCACTTGCCCAAACTCAGACAGGGCAGGAACAACACAATAAAAACAGCAAGGTCTCTCTTCCTGTGATCCAGGTCTGTTACTGCACAGGCTTGATAGGTAGGCCCATGAAACCTCATGAAACTCAATCAGGCCAAGTGCAAGGTCCTGCACCTGGCTCAGGGCAAGCACAAATCCAAGCTGGGTGAGGAGTGGCTGAGAGCAGCCTGGAGGAGAAGGCCTTGGGGGTGTCAGTTGGTGACAAACTCCCCAGGAGCCAGCAGTGGTCCCTGGCAGCCCAGAGCCAGCTGAGTGCTGAGCTGCAGGCAGAGCAGGGAGAGAAGCAGCACAGGGAGGGGATTCTGCCCCTCTGCTCTGCTCTGCTCAGACCCTACCTGCAGCACTGTCCAGCATGAGGGGCATGGAACTGCTGGAGCAGGTCTAAAGGAAGGTCTCAAAGATGCTCAGAGGGCTGGGGAGCCTCCCTGCTGGGGACAAACTGGGCAAGTTGGGGCTGTTCAGCCTGGAGAAGAGAAGGCTCCAGGGAGACCTTAGAACAGCCTTCCAGCAAGCACCTGAAGGGGGCCTACAATAAGGTCATGGAGGCACTTTATACAAGGGCTTGTGGTGATAGGACAAGGATTCAAGCTTGAGGAGGGCAGAATGAGACTGGAGATTAGGAAGAAGTCCTTCCCAGTGAGGGTGGTGGGACACTGGGACAGGTTGCCCAGGGAGGCTGTGGATCCTCCCTCGCAAGCAGGGCAACCTGGGCTAGGGGTCCCAGGGAGATGGAACTAGATCTTGAGGGTCCCTTCCAACCTAAACCCTGGGCAAGGGGGTTGGAGTGGGTGATCTCCAGAGGCTCCTCCCAGCCTCTCCCCTCCTGTGACTCTGTGATTCCTCCTGTTGAAGCAGGAGGCTGACAGCCATTTGAGAACGAAGCAACCCCATAAACACATTAAAGCAGCAAAGAAACTCTCTAACCTAAAGTCAATACCCATGCTTCTCTGAGGAGCCTTCTATTCAGGGCACTTCCATTCAGTGGCCACAGGGTCCTGTTTCAACACTGCTCATTAGTGGGGGTGATTAATTAGTGTGAAGAGTAATGGGGGTATCTGAAATGAGAGCAGCAATAACGAAATCGATTGCTTACATTCTGGGATTAATAAAGCCCAATTATTCTCCCCTGTAATTGGCACAGATTTTGTTTGGGCCTCCTCCTTCAAGCTCTCAGAAGGCAAACAAAAGAAACTAATTGCAAATGAATGCAGAGTTCAATCAAGCCTCAAAGCCTTGCCAGGCCAGCTTTGTGTACGGATGAGCTCCGTGTCCTGGTTCAGCCACGGCATAGAGGCGAAGGTTGAGTCAGCCATCAGCAAGTTTGCAGCTGACACCAAGCTGGGAGCAGATGTTGGTCAGTTAGAGGGCAGAAGGGCTCTGCAGAGGGACCTCGACCCACTGGACAGATGGGCAGAGGCCAACAGGATGGCATTCAACAAGTCCAAGTGCCAGGGGCTGCACTTTGGCCACAGCAACCCCATGCAGAGCTGCAGGCTGGGGACAGAGTGGCTGAGAGCAGCCAGGCAGAGAGGGACCTGGGGGTGCTGGTCGATGGTAGCCTGAACATCAGCCTGCAGTGTGCCCAGGGGGCCAGGAGGGCCAATGGCATCCTGGCCTGCATTAGGAACAGTGTGGCCAGCAGGAGCAGGGAGGTCATTCTGCCCCTGTACACTGCACTGGTTAGGCCACACCTTGAGTCCTGTGTCCAGTTCTGGGTTCCTCAGTTTCAGAAGGACATTGAGACACTTGAAGGTGTCCAGAGAAGGGCAACAAGGCTGGGGAGGGGTCTGGAGCACAGCCCTGTGAGGAGAGGCTGAGGGAGCTGGGGTTGCTTAGCCTGGAGAAGAGGAGGCTCAGGGGAGACCTCATTGCTCTCTCCAACTCCCTGAAGGGAGGTTGTAGACAGGTGGGGGTTGGTCTCTTCTCTCAGGCAAGCAGCACCAGAACAAGAGGACACAGTCTCAAGCTGTGCCAGGGGAGGTTTAGGGTGGAGGTGAGGAGAAAGTTCTTCACTGAGCGAGTCGTTCACCATTGGGATGTGCTGCCCAGGGAGGTGGTGGAGTCCCCATCCCTGGAGGTGTTCAAGGGGAGATTGGACGTGGCACTTGGAGCCATGGTCTAGTTGTGAGATCTGTTGGGACAGGTTGGACTTGATGATCCTTGGGGTCTCTTCCAACCTTGGTTATACTGTGAGACTGTGTGATACTGTGACACAGCAGTCCTCATCAGCCTGTGGATGCAGGGGAGCAATTGGGAGAGGGTTTTGGTGCCTGTGGAGACAGCTGCAGCTTCCTGGGGTGTGTAGTGGGGCAGATGGTGCAGACTGGGGGATCATAGAGCTGTTACTCACACAGTATCACAGTCTCACAGTATAACTAAGGTTGGAAGAGACCCCAAGGATCATCAAGTCCAAGCTGTCCCAACAGACCTCACAACTAGACCATGGCACCAAGTGCCACATCCAATCTCCTCCTGAACACCTCCAGGGATGGGGACTCCACCACCTCCCTGGGCAGCACATCCCAATGGCCAACGATTCTCTCAGTGAAGAACTTTCTCCTCACCTCGAGTCTAAACCTCCCCTGGCACAGCTTGAGACTGTGTCCTCTTGTTCTGGTGCTGCTTGCCTGGGAGAAGAGACCAACCCCCACCTGTCTACAACCACCTTTCAGGTAGTTGTAGAGGGCAATGAGGTCACCTCAGAGCCTTCTCTTCTCCAGACTGAACAGCCCCAACTCCTTCAGTCTGTCCTCACAGGAGAGCAGCTCCAGCCCTCTGCTCCTCCTCATGGCCCTTCTCTGGACACCTTCCAGCACCTCCAGATCCCTCTTGCAATAGGGGCTCCAGAACTGGAGGCAGTACTGCAGGTGGGGTCTCAGCAGAGTGGAGCAGAGGGGCAGAATCCCCTCCCTGGCCCTGCTGGCCACACTTCTCTTGCTGCAGCCCAGGCTCTGCTTGGCTCTCTGGGCTGCAAGTGCTCACTGAGAGCTCCTGGTGAGCTTCTCCGACCCCAGCACCCCCAAGTCTCTCTCCTCAGGGCTGCTTTCCAGCCTGGATTTGTGCCTGGGGTTGTCTTGACCCAGCTGCAGGACCCTGCCCTTGGTCTTGTTGAACCTCCTGAGGTTGGCTTGTGCCCACCTCTCCAGCCTGTCCAGGTCCCTCTGGATGGATCCTTCCCTCCAGCCTGTCTGCTGCACCACACAGCTTGGTGTCATCAGCAACCCTGCTGAGGCTGCACTCAATGCCACTGTCCATGGCACCCACAAAGATGTTGAACAAGCCTGGTCCCAGGACTGATCCCTGGCTTCCCCTGGGCCATGGACCCATTGACAGCCACTCTTTGGGTGCTGCCATCAAGCCAGTTCTTTATCCATCCAGTGCTCCACCCATCAAACCCATGTGGCAGCAGCCTGGAGACCAGGATGTGGTTTGGGTTTGTGTGTGTGTTTTCCCCCCACTAATAATACGAACAAAGGGATAAAAGAGAGGATAAAGGAGGGAAGGAATAAATCGACAGTTTTACCCATTGTAAACAACTCTTCTTGTAATTAGGCTTCCTGAGAGGAGCTGTGGATCAGTGGGGGTTGAGAGATACAAAGGGGAAAGCTGATTTTCATAGGAAGGGAATAGGGTTTACACTGCCCTGGACTGAGATCAGGATTTTGCTTGTGAGTGTGTGTTTGTGTCTGCTTGAAAGCCCCATTTGTTTGTTTTCAAGAAGCAGGAAGAATGGCAGCAGGGCATCCAACAGCAGCCTTGAAAGCAATTCTGTAGCCATTATCCAGCTCAGCTGGCCCATTGAGAAGGGAGAAGATGAAGGATGTGTGTTTACCATTTCAAAGTAGCACCAATTTGCTGCAAGTGGAAGGAGTATTTTAGGGACTGTGGGCTTGCCTGCCAAATTCCAGCTCATTAAACACAGCCATTCAGTGCCCTCGTTAAAAAAAGCAGAGTGTGGGTTCCTAGAAGCACCATCTCCACACCACCACCTCGAAATCAGAGCCCTAGGTGCACTGGCAAGGAGAGGAGAGCTCATGAAGATAGGTGGGTGAGCCTCGGGAACACATCAGACGTGCACACACAGGGCATGGTGCTGAAACACCTGCAAATTCACCTCAGTTACTCCAAAAAGAGCCTAAAAGTATATAGAAACAAAGGATCACAGAATGGTTTGGGTTGGAAGGGACCACAAAAGGTCATTCACAGGCTGCTTGAACCCAACAAGGCATGGGGACTCCAGCACTGCCCTGGGCAGACCATTCCCTGGGCTGAGAGCCCTTCTCTGGCAAGAAATAGTTCCTAGCATCCAGCCTCAGCCTGGGACCATTGCCTCTGCTCCTGTCCCTTGCCACCAAGGAGCAGAGACCAACCCCCAGCTGGTTCCAACCACCCTTCAGGGAGCTGTAGAGAGCAAGGAGGTCTCCCTCAGTCTCTTCTTCTCCAGCCTGAACACCCCCAGCTCCCTCAGCCTCTCCTCTAGCTAGGGGCTCCAGGCTCTTCCCCAGCCTCACTGTCCGGCTCTGGACACTCTCCAGCCCCTGAATACAGAATTAACCAGGTTGGGAAAGACCTTTGGGATCATAAAGACCAACCTATCACCCAACACCATCTGATCAACTAAACCATGGCACTGAGTGCCTCATACAGTTTCTTTATAAACACTTCCAGTGATGGTCTCTCCACCACCTCCCTGGGCAGCACATTCCAATGGCCAAGCTCTCTTTCTTCCTAACCTCCAGCCTAAACCTCCCCTGGTTGAGACTGTGTCCTCTTGTTCTGGTGCTGCTTGCCTGGGAGAAGAGACCAACCCCCACCTGGCTACAACCTCCCTTCAGGGAGTTGCAGAGAGCAATGAGGTCTCCCCTGAGCCTCCTCTTCTCCAGGCTAAGCAACCCCAGCTCCCTCATCCAGCCAACTTCCAGCATCTCAACATCTTTCCTAAACTGAGGAGCCCAGAACTGGACACAGGACTCAAGGTGTGGCCTAAGCAGTGCTGAGCACAGGGCACAATGACCTCCCTGCTCCTGCTGGCCACACTGTTCCTAATGCAGGCCAGGATGCCCTTGGCCTTCTTGGCCCCCTGGGCACACTGCTGGCTCATGTTCAGCTGCTGTCCAGCAGTACTTTCTGCTTGTAGACGCAAGGCCCCCCATGTGGAAAGTGCTCATTTCCCCCTCCATGGCCTAGAATAGAATAGAATAGAATAGAATAGAATAGAATAGAATAGAATAGACCAGGTTGGAAGAGACCTTCAAGATCATCGTGTCCAACCCATCAACCAATCCAACACCACCTAAACAACTAACCCATGGCACCAAGCACCACATCAAGTCTCCTCCTGAACACCTCCAATGATGGTGACTCCACCACCTCCCTGGGCAGCACATCCCAATGGGCAATCGCTCTCTCTGTATAGAACTTCTTCCTCTCATCCCCCTCTCTGCCTGGCTGCTCTCAGCCACTCTGACCCCAGCCTGTAGCACTGCCTGGGGTTGCTGTGGCCAATGTGCAGCACCTGGCACTTGGATGTGTTCAATCTCCTGCCCTTGGCCTCTGCCCATCTGTCCAGCCTGTGCAGATCCCTCTGCAGAGCTCTCCTACCCTCTAACAGATCAACTCCTGCCCCCAGCTTGGATCTCTTTGAGGCTGACCACTGAGGAAAATGTCTGCCTTTGGGACAAAGTCTTTAATGCAAACCAGAGTGAGCAGCACAATTCCTATCCCAGGCACATCTAATTCAGCAAGTCCCCCTGCAGTCTGTGTCACAGAAGTGTTCCTGCTGAGAGGCAAAAAAGGAAGAGCAGGGAGAAAGCCCACAAAATGTCACCAATAGGAGTGAAGATGAAAAGGAGAAGCAACCCAATTTGGTAGGTTAAAACTATTGCATTATCAGACAATTGCTCTGTGGAAGAGTGCTGCCATGCCAGATAAAGCCTGTGTTTTCAGTTGCAGTGATGAATGTTCTCCTTGCTTTCTTTTCTTGCTTCTTTCCCCACCCCCTCCCCCAAACCACTGCGTTATCTCAGCTGCTGGATGTTATTACTCTCTTGCTTGCCTTTCTGTAAAGACACTGAAAATGCAGTCCTTTGGAAAATGATTCCCCAGCTGAGGGCAGGAGCAGGCAAGGGAGGGTAGGAGTGAGGGCAGAAGGGCTCTGCAGAGGGACCTCGACCCACTGGACAGATGGGCAGAGGCCAACAGGATGGCATTCAACAAGTGCCAGGGGCTGCACTTTGGCCACAGCAACCCCAGGCAGAGCTACAGGCTGGGGTCAGAGTGGCTGAGAGCTGCCAAACAGAGAGGGACCTGGGGGGGCTGATGGACAGCTGCCTAAACATGAGCCAGCAGTGTGCCCAGGTGGCCAAGAAGGCCAAGGGCATCCTGGCCTGCATTAGGAATAGTGTGGCCAGCAGGAGCAGGGAGGTCATTGTGCCCTGTGCTCAGCACTGCTCAGGCCACACCTTGAGTCCTGTGTCCAGCTCTGGGCTCCTCAGCTTAAGAAGGACATTGAGAGACTTGAAGGTGTCCAGAGAAGGGCAACAAGGCTGGGGAGGGGTCTGGAGCACAGCCCTGTGAGGAGAGGCTGAGGGAGCTGGGGTTGCTTAGCCTGCAGAAGAGGAGGCTCAGGGAGACCTCATTGCTCTCTCCAACTCCCTGAAGGGAGGTTGGAGCCAGGTGGGGGTTGGTCTCTTCTCCCAGGCAGCCAGCAGCAGAACAAGAGGACACAGTCTCAAGCTGTGCCAGGGGAAGTTTAGGCTGGAGGTGAGGAGAAAGTTCTTCACTGAGTCGTTCACCATTGGGATGTGCTGCCCAGGGAGGTGGTGGAGTCCCCATCCCTGGAGGTGTTCAAGAGGGGATTGGATGTGGCACTTGGTGCCATGGTCTAGTCATGAGCTCTGTGGTGGCAGGTTGGACTCGATGATCTTTGAGGTCTCTTCCAACCTTGGTGACACTGTGATGCTGTGATGCTATGAAATAGAGGGATGCAAAAGCCACTGTTGGCAGGCAAGGGGGGGAAGAGGGCAGCAATTTTCCACCTCTCCTCTTATTATTTCCAAGCATAGTCATATAATCTGCTATCAGGCTGGGGGTGTCCAACAGTTGGGGGGGGGAATGATTTACACCTTTGTATGCTTATCAATGCAACACTGAAGGTTCAGAGACAGCAGTGCAGAGATTAGCAGCAATTTCAGGAGCAGCAGGCCTCGTGAATAAGCAGCCAATGATTATTTTTCCCTTCCCAAAGGTCATTCAGCACAATTGAGTTCTGCTATCTCCCATCGAAACACACACACAGGATGTCACTGCTGAGAATGCTGGGTGACATTCAAAGCAAAGGCTTGCTGGAAAGGGAGGGCTACCATGGCTATTTTCAGTAACTTGCCATTTAGTTCTGGCAGTGGTGATGAGCTGCACAATATCTGCCTGCACTTATTTATTTCTTCATTCAGGTTCTGAGCTGGAAACCCAAAGTCCAAAATATCCCTGGAAATGAATTGATGAAGATAAGTGCCATTAAATGTGTTACAGAGAATCAAGAAGGTTGGAAAAGACCTCAAAGATCATCAAGTCCAACCTGTCACCCAACACCTCCTGAACACCAAACCATGGCTCCAAGTGCCACATCCAATCCCCTCTTGAACACCTCCAGGGATGGGGACTCCACCACCTCCCTGGGCAGCACATCCCAATGCCTAACAACTCTCTCTGTGCAGAACTTTCTCCTCACCTCGAGTCTAAACCTCCCCTGGCACAGCTTGAGACTGTGTCCCCTTGTTCTGCTGCTGGTTGCTAGAGAGAAGAGACCAACCCTCACCTGGCTACAACCTCCCTTCAGGTAGTTGTAGAGAGCAATGAGGTCTCCCCTGAGCCTCCTCTTCTCCAGTTGGCATTGTGTAAACTACTGTGCCCAGTTCTGGGCTCCTCAGGTTAGGAAAGATGTTGAGATGCTGGAAGGTGTCCAGAGAAGGGCAACAAGGCTGGGGAGGGGTCTGGAGCACAGCCCTGTGAGGAGAGGCTGAGGGAGCTGGGGTTGCTCAGCCTGGAGAAGGGGAGGCTGAGGGGAGACCTTCTTGCTCGGCAGCCGTTCAGCACCGCTGCCTCGGGACAGCACCGCTTGCTTTGGGAGCTTCTGCTCGGCTTTCCGCCTTGCTTTCGGGGGTTTGCGGGTCGGGAAGGAGCCCCTGGGGGGCAGGGGTTGGGACGGGGCCGTGCTCTCGCCAGCGGGCACGGGCACGGGCACGGGAGCCTGACGCCAGCGGCGGGAGCTTTGAATCCCGGGCGGGCTGTGCGTGAGGCGCCGGTTTGGCTCCGGAGCCTTGCGGCTGCACCGTGCTCGTTACTCGGACAAAGGGTAGCAAATCAGCATCTACCCAGAGAGAGTTGTTTCAGCAGCAAGGCCTTTGACACCTCAAGAGAGACAAGCTTTCGTCTCTGACCACTGCTTCCATCCCATGTTTGAGGGGGAAGAACACGTTCTTGCTTGAGATTGGGGAGTTGAAGAGAAACAAATCAGGAGAAGCAAGGGCTTTACATTTAAGGCAGTTGATCCTTTTCAGCTTTCTGTTGCTTCCATTTGATTCCCTTTGCTGCTGCTGCTGTTTTCCCCCTCTTTTCAAACTGTCATCTCTTACAAGGTGTGTGCAGCACCCACGTGCTGTGTGTAAAGGACTTCCAAAGGACTCCTCATGGGTTTTGATTGATTAGTTTCCATACCCTCACAGGAAGTTAATCTCCAAAGTAAACAGGAGAGCAGCACTGAAAAACACAGAGAAGGAATCAGAATGTTCATTAACTGCAACAACTCTGTTGCTGAGGTGCTGGCTCTGGTCATTCAGACACTAAGAGGCTTAGCTTCCTGGCACATTTTCCTTTCCTTAGAGCCACAGGATAGTGGGAGTTGGAAAGGACCTCAGAAGATCATCTAGTGCAACCCCCCTGCTGCAGCATGTTTCCCTGCAGCAAGGAACACATCCAGCAGGGTTTTGAAAGTCTCCAGGGCAGGGTGAGCCCTGAAACAGGGCTCCATTTTCCTGTATTAAAAGGGTAAGAGGAGAGGACTGAGAGGGATCTGATCAATGTTTATCAAGAGCTGAGGGCTGGGGGTCAGGAAGGAAGGGCCAGGGACAGCCTCTGCTCACCGTGCCCTGGGATAGGCCAAGGGGCAATGGATGGAAAGTGCAGCACAGGAGGTTCCAGCTCAACATGAGGAGGAACTTCTTGCCTGTGAGGGTCCCAGAGGCCTGGAGCAGGCTGCCCAGAGAGGTTGTGGAGTCTCCTTCCCTGGAGCCTTTCCATCCCTGTCTGGCTGTGTTCCTGTGTGACCTGTGCTGGATTCTCTGCTCCTGCTCTAGCTTGGGCTGGAAGATTCCTATGCAAGGCAGAAGCTATTGAAGAGGAGGATGCTGAGAGGACAACTTTGTTCTCTCTAGAGCTAGCTGAAAGGAGGCCTCTTTTCCCCAGTAACTGATGACAGGACAAGAGGTCATGGGCTCAAGCTGTGCTAGGGAAGGGTTAGCTTGGATACCAGGAAGGATTTCTTACAGCTAGAGTGGTCAGGCATTGGTCAGGCTGCCCAGGGAGGTGGTGGAGTCACCATGCCTGGAGGGGCTCAGGAAATGTGTGGCCATGGCGCTTGGGGACGTGCTCTGATGGTTAGGGTTGGACTCCAGGATCTCAGAAGTCTTTTGCAGCCTTAATGGCTGTATGAAAAGAGAAGCAGAGTGGTCTGAGCTCATGCCATAGTTGCAGATAAACACCAAGGTGAGCGAGTGGAGCTTGGGGAAGAAAGAAGAGAGCCCTTTGGTTTCAACCTCCCCCTGTGAAGCTGAGTGGGGCTGCCTCATCCACAGAGGCTGTGAGCAAGAGCCCCAGAGCCCCGGTGATGATGGCAGAGGAGGAAGCCAGCCTGGAGCCCATGCCAGGAGGAAGGGCCTGGCCCAGGTACCCCCCGAGGGAGCCCCAGCCCCAGTGTCCCCCAAGGGGAGGCAAGAAGCAGCCAGAAAAGGTCTGAAGAAGCAAAAAGCAAACCTTTAGTGAACAACACAAACAGGGGAGGGAACCGCGCCGCAGAGGGGAGGGGACGGGGCTGGAAACCACGAAGTGGGGTAGGGGGAACCGAGCCGCAACAAGTGCCGGGGCGAGAGCGGGGGCAGGGACGCCGCGGACGGGACGGAGGCAGGGACCGGGGCAGGGACGCCGCAACAAGGGCCGGGGGCAGGGACCGGGACCGTGGGCAGGGACCGGGACCGGGGCAGGGACGCCGCAACAAGGGCCGGGGGCAGGGACCGGGGCAGGGGCGCCGCAACAAGGGCCGGGGGCAGGGACCGGGACCGTGGGCAGGGGCGCCGCAACAAGGGCCGGGGGCAGGGACCGGGGCAGGGGCGCCGCAACAAGGGCCGGGGGCAGGGACCGGGGCAGGGGCGCCGCAACAAGGGCCGGGGGCAGGGACCGGGGCAGGGGCGCCGCAACAAGGGCCGGGGGCAGGGACCGGGGCAGGGGCGCCGCAACAAGGGACGGGGGCAGGGACCGGGACCGGGACGCCGCAACAAGGGCCGGGGGCAGGGACCGGGACCGGGGCAGGGGCGCCGCAACAAGGGACGGGGGCAGGGACCGGGACCGGGACGCCGCAACAAGGGACGGGGCCGGGACCGGGACGCCACAACAAGGGACGGGGCCGGGACCGGGGCAGGGACGCCGCAACAAGGGCCGGGGCCGGGACCGGGGCAGGGACGCCGCAACAAGGGCCGGGGCCGGGACCGGGGCAGGGACGCCGCAACAAGGGCCGGGACCGAGGGAGAAACAGACACAAAGCAAAGGACGAAGAAGAGCTTGAGGGGCTGCAGGAAGGATGGCACAGAGCTGCCAGGCCAAGGGAGAAGGGCGAAGCAGGGCTGGGAGCTTGGGCTGGGGGCCTGGCTGCTGTAGTCTTCACACTAAGAGCTTCACGGGATGGGGGCTGGAAGGGCAGAGGCTGCTGCCAAAGCCTGGCAAAGCAGACTGCTGCCAAAGCGCTTCGGGGCTCCTCTTGCGGCACTGCTGCTCAGAGGGCTTGAAGGATGCTCAGGGGCTGCAGGGAAAGGAGAGAAGGGCATCAGGCAGCTCAGGGGTACAAGCAGCAAACACAGCTCCCCCCCTGAGGCACATCCAGGCACTGGCAGCTCCCTGCCCTCTTACCCTCCCCCCAGATGGGGCTGCAGCCACCCCCCCAGCACCAACCATCCCCATGCCAGGGCACTGCCTCTCAGCTGGCACAGGGCTGGCACAGCAGCAGGCTTCAGCCTGCCCTGGGGCAGGGCTCACTCCTGGCAGAGTGGTTCCCAGGGGAGCCTCACCTGGGGTGCAGAGGTCGTGGCAGCTCTGTTCCTGCTCTGGAGTTCCACTGCCCACCCCCGGGGGGGCAAAGGGCTCTGAGAAAGGCAAAGAGGCCATTGGCAACCAGCCAGGCTCAGGGCAGAGGCCTCCCTGCAGCCCAGAGGCCACAGGCAAGGGGCAGCCCCAGCCATGGGGCTGGGCCCACACTGGGGAGCACAAGCAGCTGCTGGCAGCTCTCTCACCTCTCAGCTACCTTCTGCTTCAGGGCAGAGGCTCTGGAGACCAGAGGGGGCCTGGGCACAGAGGGTGCCTGTGTGGCACAGGCCAGCTGGCAGGGCCTGCAGACAGGGCAGAGATGGTTAGTGCCAGGCTGGATCCTGACTGCCCACTGCCACGGGGCTGGGAGGCAGCTGGGTGCTGCCTGGCTCCCTCGCCGGGGGCCAGGGGTCGCACTCGCACCATGACGGCCACGGGGCCCTCCTGGGGGGAGGGACCAGCACCATGGCGGCGACGACGACGCAGGGCTGAGGGCACTGCCCCTGGGGTCCGCACAGCACCGCTCCAAGGACAGCACTGGCTGAAGAACACAACTCCGGGCTCCCAAGTCCTGAGGGTGCACTCTCCGAAGGAAAAAAGGTCAGGCAGGGAGGGGAAGCGGCACAGGGGGAGCCTCAGGCTGGAGAAAGCCTGGACACCCCCAGCCCCCCACCCGGGACCCTGCTCCCACACCCTCCCTGTCCTAAATCCCACCGGTTCCCCGAGAGCTGCCCTTAGAATACCCTCCAGCCCTACAGGTTCCCAGCGTCGGCAAGGATCCCACAGCACCCTGGGGTCCCCACAACCACCCCCAGGCCCCACAGCCCCTCCACAACCACACCCCTGATCCCCAACCCACTGCCCACGGCCTGGAGCCCTCCCCAGCTTCCCCCCAGCGCTGCCACCGCCGCCTCCCGCACTCCCTCCCCCAGCCGCCGCTCCCCGCAGCCGTCCCCAGCCCTCTCCCTCGCCGCTCCCGGGGCCCCAGCGCCACTCACCGCTGCCTGCGCCGCAGGGCTTCAAACGCTGCCGCCGGACACGCCCCCTGCGCTCATTGGCCGGTGCCCGAACGCAGCCTCCCATTGGCTCTTCAACGCCCACAGCCCCGCCCCCTCCCGCCCGCGCACACCACCGCGGGAGCCGTAGGCCGCCGGGGCCTGGCCACCGTCTTTGCCCTCAGCCCCAGCCCTGCCCTGCCACCTTCTCCTGCCAGCTCCCTGCCGACACCTCCGGCCCTCCCCAGCCCCCGCGGCCAGCCCAGCGCCGCCTCCCCCTCATTAGCGCTGAGAAGGCAGCACCGGGCACCCGCCAGGGCCTGCGAGGGGCACCCTCAGGGCTGCCCACACATCCCCAAGGGCTCTGCTCTCTGACCTGGGGCTGGAGGCACTCTGGGGCTCCTCTTGCTGCGCTGCTGCTCAGAGGGCCTGAAGGACGTTCAGGAGCTGTCGAGAGAGGAGAGAAGGGCATCAGGCAGCGCTGGGCACACCCAGGCACTGGCAGCTCCCTGCTTTCTTGCCCTCCCGCCAGCTGGGGCTGCAGCCAGACCCCAGCACCAGCCAACCCCATGCCAGGGCTGTGCCTGGCAGCTAGCACAGGGCTCTCACAGCAGCAGGCTGCAGCCTGCCCTGGGGCAGGGCTCCCTCCTGGCAGAGTGGTTCCCAGGGCAGCCTCACCTGGGGTGCAGAGGCCTTGGCAGCTCGGTGCCTGCTGCGCAGCTGGGGGATGCGGCTCCGCTGCCCACCCCTGGGCGGGCAAAGGGCTCTGAGAAAGGCAAAGAGGCCATTGGCACCCAGCCAGGCTCGGGGCAGAGGCCTCCCTGCAGCCCAGAGGCCACAGGCAAGGGGCAGCCTCAGCCATGGGGCTGGGCCCACACTGGGGAGCACAAGCAGCTGCTGGCAGCTCTCTCACCTCTCAGCTGCTTTCTGCTTCAGGGCAGAGGCTCTGGAGACCACAGGGAGCCTGGACACAGAGGGTGCCTGTGTGGCACAGGCCAGCTTGCAGGGCCTGCAGACAGGGCAGAGATGGTTAGTGCCAGGCTGGATCCTGACTGCCCCCCGGCATGGGGCTGGGCCATTCCCTGTCCCCATTGCCAGCTATCCTCACTCTGAGCTCTTTACAGAGCTCCAGAAGCAAGGAGGTCTCCCTAAGCGTGTCCTGCACCACCATGGCCATGTGGGGCTCAGCTTCTGCACAGCCACAAGGCTCCAGAAGAGTCAGAGCCTCTCTGGGGCACAGCCAAAAGCAACCCCAACAACCCCGAAACCCCACAAGGGCACAGCCCTGACCCTCACTGCCAGGAGAGCAGATGCCCAACCTGCTCCCAGCCAACACTCCTGAAGCCATCTGGAGGATGCTCCAGGGCCAAAGGGAAAAGGAGGAGGAGAAAAAGCTTCTCTTGGAAGGCTCTCTGCCCTTTGCAGCCATGCCCAGATGAGCTCAGCCTGTGCCTGCTGGCCAAGTGCTTCCTGCCCAGCCTCTGCCCTCCACAGAGCTGCAGCCACCCACACAGCAGTCCCCCAGCCATAGAGGGCAGGATCCCCAAACCCACAGGGAGGGCCCCAGGGCAGCACTCACTTGGGCACCGAGAGGGCATCCTGCTTGTGCTGCTGGCTTGGGGGCTCCAGGCCCCTGCAGCCCAAGGGCTCAGGGCTGCCGGCTGAGGATGACAGCCTGCACACCTCGTAGGTGACATTGAGGTCATGGCTCACCACAGCAGCTACAGGCCTGGGGCAGAGAGAGACAGAGCCAAGGAGCAGTGAGGGGCTGAACCTCAGCCACTGGCACCACTGACAGCTCAGCACCACCAGCAGCACCTCTCAGCCCCCTCCTCAGCTGGGGCACAGCAGGGCACCCAACAGCAGCCACAGAGCTGTGCTGGGCCTCAGGCACACAGCACAGGCAGCCTCCCTCGGGAGACCTTCCCCAAGAGCTTCCTTCTGCCAGCACCTTGGGGCAGGGACAGCAGCAGAAGCTGCCAGGCAGGAAGAAAGACTTTGTGGAGGCAGCTTCAGGCCTGACAAGAGGCACTGAAGGCTCTCACCTTCTGTGCCTGGAAACCTTCCCTGCTGCCATGGCCAGGGGAGATTATCCCCAGGGTCTGGCCCTCTAGGAGCCAAAGCCCACCTGAGGGCAGCCACTCCTCTGCAGGCCAAGACCTGGTCCCACCTTGGCAGAGGTCATCCCTGGGGCAGCTCCATGCCAGAGGAGGGTGCACAACCTGTGCCAGGGCAAGTGGCACACAGGGGTGCCCCTTCTGCTTGGCTTTCTCTCTTCAGCAACCCATGCCCAGGGGAGCTCAGACTACTGCTGCCCATCCCCCAGCCCTGTGCCTCCTGCCCACCCTCCCCTCCCCACAGAGCTGCAGCCACCCACGCAGGAGTCCCCCAGCCACCAAGGGGGTCCCCAAACCCACAGGGAGGGCCCCAGGGCAGCACTCACTTGGGCACCGAGAGGGCATCCTGCTGCTGGAGGAGGTCCTGCCTGGGGGGCTCCAGGCCCCTGCAGCCCAAGGGCTCAGGGCTGCCGGCTGAGGATGACAGCCTGCACACCTCGTAGGTGCCATTGAGGTCAGGGCGCCGGGGCAGGGCACAGCCCTTGGCAGCTGCCAGCGGCGGCAGGGGCAGGCGGCTCCGGGACAGCCTCCCCGGGCACAGCCTGGAGCTGCGGGGCCAGACCGGAAGGGAGCCAGGGGCTGCCGGGGCTGCAGCCGGGGGGCAGGCGCTGGAGGGGCTCTGTGCCGCCCTGGCAGCCTCTGCTGGCTTCCCACTTCGCCGGCGGCGTTTCAGCTGCGGGGAGAGGCTGCAGGCAGATGCCGGCTGGGGAGGAGTTGGCATCTCAGGGGACCTCCTCCTCGGGATGGGGCTGAGGGCCTGCAGCGTGGCACTGCGGAGCGCAGCCAGGTGCTGGCAGCCTGGCAGGGGAGAGCTCACCACAGGGCCGCCAGATGCAGCCACAGAGGTCTTGGCTAGAAGAGCAGAGAAGAGACCCAATCAGCTCCCTGCCTGCAGTGACCAGGCACCCCCAGGCCCCAGGGCGTCCCCCTCTGCCCCCCACCACCCTGGGCTCTTTGCTGTGGCTGCCCCAAACCACATCAAGCCCAAGAGCCAGCGCTAACAATCCTGGGCCCAGAGCAAGTGCCCCGTGGCAGGCCTGGCCTGTGCCCAGCAACAGCCTCTGCAGAGCCAGGCTCTGCTGCTGGGCTCATGCATTGGCACTGAGGATGAGGAGGAAGAGGTCAGCCCTGCCCAGACAAAGGCTGCCAGCAGTCAGGCCACAGCTGGGCTGAGTGGGCAGATGCACCCCAGAGCAGTAACCCACAGGAGACAAAGGCAGGCTCGGACCCCACTGGGTGCCAGGGCAGGAGAAACTTCTCCCCCTGCCCTGTGCCCACAGCTGGCAGCTGCCCCCCACCCCCCCACCGCAGGCCCTGGGACAGAGGAGAGAGCACAAACCTGGATCCTCAGCAGCACAGCCCTGCTGGCTCCTCCAGGCTGGGCTGGCCCTGCTGGCCTCTGCAGCCCTCCCTGGGGATGAGGCCTGCTCCTGCCTTGCAGCAGCCTCCTGAGGGGCCAGGGGCTGCAGCTCCTCAGAGGCCACAGCAGCAGCAAGGAAGCTGCCAGCCTGGGGCAGGGACTGCTGCTTTGGGAAGAAGCTCCTGGTAGCAGCTACAGGCCTGGGGCAGAGAGAGACAGAGCCAAGGAGCAGTGAGGGGCTGAACCCCAGCCACTGGCACCACAGACAGCTCAGCACCACCAGCAGCACCTCTCAGCCCCCTCCTCAGCTGGGGCACAGCAGGGCACCCAACAGCAGCCACAGAGCTGTGCTGAGCCTCAGGCACACAGCACAGGCAGCCTCCCTCGGGAGACCTTCCCCAAGAGCTTCCTTCTGCCAGGACCTTGGGGCAGGGACAGCAGCAGAAGCTGCCAGGCAGGAGGAAAGACTTTGTGGATGCAGCTTCAGGCCTGACAAGAGGCACTGAAGGCTCTCAGCTGCTGTGCCTGGAAACCTTCCTTGCTGACCCTTCCAGGGGAGATCATCCCCTGGGACTGGCTCTCTAGGAGCCAAAGCCCACTTCAGAGGACAGCCACTCCTCTGCAAGCCAAACCCTGGACCCTCCCCCACCTCCAGCACCCTCAGGGGGGCTGCACACAACAGGAAGGGTGAAACTCTCTGAGCAGCCAGGAGGAAGTGGCACAGGGAGGTGGCACAAGGACACTCACCCCTCTGGCTGGCTGGCAGTCAAGCCCTGCAGCAGGAGGCCTGCTTCCTTTGCTTCCTGCTGCACATCTGCCTGCTGGATGGCTGGGGCAGACCTTTCCTCTGCAGCCTGCAGCAAGCCCCCACAAGCAGCATCAGGCCATAGCTGAGCTGAGCCTGGGCCCAAGCTGCCCATTCCCTGTGAGCCTCAGAGCTTTCTCGAGCAGTCCACAGCCCAGCACCTGCCAAGCCAAGACCTCCCAGAGCAGCTCAGCTCCTGCCCTCTCCCAGCTTGCCCAGTGCAGCCTAGCAAGTACCTGAGCTGCCTGCTGGGTCCTACTCAGCAGGCCAAGCCCTCCTCTCACCTCCTCCAAGGCCAGCTGCAAGGGAACAGGACAGCCAGCTGCCAGCTCCTGCTGCTCTCCAGCTCTCTCCCCACCAGGGAGGTCCAGGCACACCTTGGGCACAGCCTCCTCCACCCTACAGGAATCACAGCAGCAGCCCCTGAGCCAGGGAAGACCCTCTGGGGAAGCCATCCCCTGGCCTACCAAGTTTGGGGATGGAGCCCAAGGAAGCTTTGTCCTTTGTCCCCCAGCTGTGGGGGCTGCCAGGCTCCTAACTCCAGCTGGGCAGTGCAGAGGCTGTGGCACAGCAGCAGAGCAGCTCAGCTGCGTCCTGGCAGCCACTGGGGCTGCAGCCAGCAGCCAACCTCTGCAAGCTCCTGGCCGTGGGGGACCCCAAGATGCCAGCCCGGGCTCCATCCCTCCTGCCCAGCAGCCTCACCTGGGCAGCTGCAACGGGCTGGAGCCGAGGGCAGGCAGCGGCGCCTGGCTCTGTGCCCTGCGGGCAGCGTCCTCGTAGGCACGGAGCTTGGTCTGCAGCTCTGCCACCTGGGAGCAAGGGGCAGCCCTGGCTCAGAGCCTGCCATGAGCCCCAGCAGCTCAGCAGGCTGGGTGCCAGGCAAAGCAGATGAGCAGACAGGGCCCAGCCCTGCCCCCAGCAGCTCACCTGCGCTCTCAGCTGCGCACACAGCACAGCATAGTGACAGACGTGGGAGTCCGGGCTGAGCGGGTTTCTCTTGAGCTGCAGGGAGAGGGAGGAGCGGAGCTGAGAGCAGCACCGGGACAGCTCCTTCCCCTCTGCTGAGGCGGCAGCAGGGCAGCTGCTCAGCCTCCCCTGGGCTGAGGGGACCCGAGGGGCTGCAGCTGACTCTGGGAGGGGCTCCAGAGGCAGCCCGGCTGCAGCAGGGGGGCGGCGGCAGCCCGCAGCAGCCTGCCCCAGGCTCCTTCCCCGCAGCTGCCGGCCGTGGGGCGAGGTGCTCACCGAGACCTGGATCTCCTTGGCCCTGCTGGCATACTTGAGCGTGTTGAGGGTGTCCTGGCAGCAGAGCGGCGAGGGGCTGAGGGCAGCCAGCATCAGGGTGCGGCAGTTGCCGCCGATGGAGTCCTTCAGCAGCCTCGTCAGTTTGCTGTCCCGGTACGGGATGTGGCTCTGCTTGCCCTGCCCGGCACAGCGAGGCTCCGCTCAGGGGCTGGCCCTCGGCTCCCAGCCCTGGGCAGGCTGAGCCCAGGGCAGCTGTGCCGTGGGGACGGCGCTCAGGGCCCCTCGGCGGCAGCCTTACCTTGGCCCCAGCCAGCGCCTGGATGACGCTGAGCAGGGCGAGCAGCGAGCGGTTGATGCTGGCTCCCTCCCGCAGCCGCTCGCCCCTGGTCTTGGCCAGCGCGGCTCGCTCCGAGCCGGCCAGGTCGACCAAGCTCATCTTGGCCACCCGCACAGCCCCGCCGAGGCCCCCGGCGCGGTCCTGCTGCTTCACGTAGACCTGGCAGGGCACAGCCAGGGCAGGCTGCAGCTCCGCAGGGCGCTCGGGCTCGCCGCTCGCAGCCTGGCAGCCCTGGGCCGCCGGCCCTGGCACAGCCTCGCCGCCTGCCCCGTTGCGGGCAGCGCTGCCAAGGGCCGCCCCAAGCACCGGCCCTCACCTGCAGGACGGCGTGGGAGCGGGAGGAGGAGGCGTTGGCAGCGGTGGGATGCTGCGTGCGGTTCCTGCTGCCCCTCAGCAGCGTCTGCAGGAGCTGCTCTGCCGAGCTGGGCTGGCAGGGAGCAGGCAGAGGGCAGGGATCAGCGCGGCCCCAGCGCGGGCAGCGAGCGGCCGCAGGCACAGCGGCTGAGGCCTCCTGCGGCTCTGCAGGGCTCCTCTGGCCTCGGGCTCACCTCTGCTGCCAGCCAGCACCCACCCAGCCGGCACCCCCGGGGCCCCACAGCCCCTGCCCCGGGGCCCCCCAGCCCTCCCCTCCCCCCTCCAGGCCCCCCAGTGCTCGCTGGCACCCCCGGGGCAGGCGCAGCGCTGCCCACACCTTGTGCCTGCTTCCACCCCCACCTGCTGGATGGAGAGACCCTGAACCACAGCTCCTCTCTCGGGATCCTCCCGGATGGACAGAGGGCCCTTGGGCTCCAGCAGGTCATGGATCTCCTCGTTGTAGACCTGCAGCAGGCAACTCCAGCTCAGGCCGAGGGTAGGGGCCCCAGAGGGCAGCATCAGAGGAGCTTTGCACCCCAGGGCCTGGTGCCCACCCAACAGCACCTCTGGCACCTGGTGCCAGCAGGAGCAGCTGAAGGTGCCCTACAGGCAGGGGACAGAGGCTTCAGCAGCAAGGCACTGAGCCACTGCTCCTCCAAAGCCCTTGCAGCCAGGAAGCCCTCATTGCCCTGTGGCCCTCAGCAAATTCCCCCAGCTCCAGAGGGGGCAGACCAGCAGCACCAGCTCAGCAGGCTGGCCAGGGGGAGCCTGCTTCCAGTCTGGGGCTGTCCTGGGCACTGGGCACAGCTGGCAGCACAGGGGTGCCCCTGGCACTACAAGCCCAGACCTTGGAGATGGTGGCCTGGCAGCAGGAGGGGCACAGCTGGGCACAGCCTACCTCCAGGTAGGAGACCAGGACCTCATAGCTCTTCTGCTCCTTCCTAGCCTCAAGCCTCCTGAACAGCTCCTCCATGGTGAGGTGGATGATGCCAGGGCTCTTCTCTGAGCCCAGCATGGTGTAGGTCTTCCCTGCTCCTGTTGCCCCGTAGGCAAACACTGGGAGGAGAAAGGGAGGAGCCCTGAGAGCAGCCTCCACCACCAGCAGCGCTGGGGGGGATGCTCCTGGCTCTGCCTCAGCTGGAAACGCCCCTGGGGACACAGCCCCAAACCTAACTCCTGCTATGGGGCACTGCTGCCTCCCACTCACATCCTGTCCAGCAGGGCCCCCAGGGCCCTCTGCACCAGCCTGCTCCCAGCCTGCACAGGGCTCCCCGCTGATGCCACCCCACAGGCAGGACTCCACACTCATCTGGGCTTGTCTCTGCTCTCCTTTTGCTGGCCTGCGCCCTGCCTGCTCCCAGAGCCCCCAGATGACATCTCCAGGTCAGCACTGGCCCTGTCCTGACCACGCTTGTCACGGCCCCAGCTTGGTGCCAACAGCAAGGTCAAGGCTTTCTCTTTCTGCAGAGCTGCTGTGTGCCCACTACTGCCACAGCTGCTCAGGGCTTCTGGAACCAAGCCCCAGCTCTGCTGAGCCCATCCAGAGCAGGGGCAGTGGGGGCAGGAGCTCCTGCAGGGACCAGAGCAGGCTGCTCGGGCTCACCAGAGCAGTTGTAGCCATCGAGGATGGTGTCGACCATCTGATGGGTGGTGTGCTGGAACACCTCCTCCTGGGTGGCCTGCTCAGCAAAAACCCGGTCGAAGTGGAACTTCTGATGTTTCCCTGGGTTCCTGCTGCGGCCAGCAGGCTGCACCCCGCCGGGGGCACCAGCAGACCCGTCAGGGTCGAACACGAGGGTGTGATGGTCGAGCACCCTCAGCACCGGGTGCTGCGCGGCTCCCTCGCCGGGGGCCGGGGGTCGCACTCGCACCATGACGGCCACGGTGCCCTCCCGGGGGGGAGGGACCACCGCCATGGCGGCGGCGGCGACCAAGATGACACAAGGCTAAGGGCTCTACCCTTAGGGCTCGCACAGCACCGAACAAGAAAAGCACCGCTCGAAGGAAAGCGCCGGCTGAAGAACACCGAAGAACACCGCTCTGGCCTCGAAAGTCCTGAGAGTGCACTCTGAGAAGAGAAAACAGGGTCAGGCAGGGAGGGGAAGCGGCGGAGGGGGAGCCTGAGGCTGGAGACAGCCTTTACCTCTCGAGCCCGGAGCCGGCTCCCCAGTCCCGCCTGCCCTAACCGCCGCCGGGGCCGCCGGAGCTGCCGTTAACAACCGCCCCAGCCCTGCGCGTTCTCCCCGTGCGGAAGGACCCTGCATCCCCTGCGGGTCCCCACAACCACCCGAACGCTCCGACCCCCACCGCGACCCCCGATCCCCAGCCCACTCCCATCCCCCGGCCCCGTAACACTGCCCGGGACCCGAACCCAGCATTGCCCAGGGCGCTCTCACCGCCGCTTCCCGCAGCCCGCCTCAGCCCCCCAAGCCCGCCTCAGCCCCCCAGTCCCCGCAGCCCGCCTCAGCCCCCCAGTCCCCGCAGCCCGCCTCAGCCCCCCAGACCGCCTCAGCCCGCCTCAGCCCCGCCGCCCGCCTCAGCCCCCGCCGCCCCCCGCAGCCCGCCTCAGCCCCCCGCCTCAGCCCGCCTCAGCCCCCCGCCTCAGCCCCCCGCCTCAGCCCCCCAAGCTCGCCTCAGCCCCCCAGTCCCCGCAGCCCGCCTCAGCCCCCCAGTCCCCGCAGCCCGCCTCAGCCCCCCAGTCCCCGCAGCCCGCCTCAGCCCCCCAGACCGCCTCAGCCCGCCTCAGCCCCCGCCGCCCCCCGCAGCCCGCCTCAGCCCCCCGCCTCAGCCCGCCGCCTCAGCCCGCCGCCTCAGCCCCCCGCCTCAGCCCCCCAGTTCCCGCCGCCCGCCTCAGCCGCCCGCCTCAGCCCCCCGCCTCAGCCCCCGCAGGCTGCCCCTGCCCTTGCACGCTGCCCCCGGTCCCCACAGCCGTCCCCATCCCTCTCCTTTCGCCCTTAGGGTGCCGGAGCGCTGCTCACCGCTGCTTCCACCGCTGAGGGCTCAAACAGTCCCGCCGACCACGCCCCTTGCGCTCATTGGTCAATCGTCGACCAGAGCCTCCCATTGGCTCTTCGGCAACGCGAGCCCCGCCCGCTCCCGCCCACGAGCTCCGCCCGCTCCCGCCCACGAGGCGCGACCGCTGCCGGCCGCTCCGCCCACCAGCCGCGGCCGCTCCGCGCAGTGCACCATGGGGGCTGTAGGCCGCCGGGGCCTGGCCGCCATCTTTGCGCTGAGAGGCCAGCCCCGGGCACCCCTCAGGGCCTGCAAGGGGGCCCCTGCCCCAGCCCCGGCCCCAGGGCTGCCCACACATCCCCAAGGGCTCTGCTCTCTCAGCCGGGGCTGGGGGCACTCTGGGGCTCCTCTCGCTGCGCTGCTGCTCAGAGGGCCTGAAGGATGCTGCGGGGCTGCAGCCAGAGCAGAGAAGGGCAGGAGGCAGCGCTGGGCACAGGCAGCAAACGCAGCTCCCCTCCTGCCGGCTGGCACAGTCCCTGTCCTGCGCAGAGGCTTTCCTTTAGAGGGCAGCTGGCCATCAGCTGCTTGACCAAGCCCCAGCCTGACCCTGAGCTCCTTTCCCCGGCTGCTGCTGCTGCTGCTGCAAGAGTTGCCAGAGTTAACCAGACAGCTGCAGGGGCAGGTTCTGAAAGGGTTTTGCTCTTCTGTTCTGCCCTGCAGGGACTGACCTGCTCATCTTGCTCTAATGCATGCACCTGGGCCCCAGCCTCACACTAAGCCCAGCCTAAGGCATAGATTGCTCTGCCTGACCTACTGCCTGTATCAGCTCTGTGCCTGCTGCCCAGCTGGGGGCTGCGGCTCCGCTGCCCACCCCCGGGGAGAAAGGGCTCTGAGAAAGGCAAAGAGGCCCCTGGCAAGCAGCCAGGCCCGGGGCAGAGGCCTCCCTGCAGCCCCATGTCCCCGTGGGTACCACCTCTGGGGACCCAGAGGCGCTGGGGAGCAGAGGGCTGGCGCTGGTGGCACTGAGGCTGCTGGATTGCCTCTCATGCCCAGCCAGCTCTGTGTCCTTGGGGCTGTTCTGGGCCCCTGGCAGCAGTGCCAGGCAGGGCTTCTGCCCACAGAGACACCTGGCCTGGGGCACCAAGGTACCCCACAAGTGGCATTTGGCATCCCCAGCCTGCCACCCCAGGGACAGCCCCAGGGACACTGGCTGTGCCAGCCCCTGGGGACAGGGCACCTCCAGCCCCACAGAGTTCCTGAAGGCCCCCAGCGGGCACAGCCCTCACAGGGTAGGGGACAGTGTGGGGGCTTTGGGCTCCCCCCTGAGCTCCCCAGCAGCTCCCCAGGGATTTCTCTTTGCCCAGCTCCTCCCCAGCCAGGATCAAAGCACAGAATGCATGGAATCTCCTTCTCTGGAGCCTTTCCATCCCTGTCTGGATGTGTTCCTGTGTTTTGGATGTGGTGCTTGGGGCTATGGTTTAGGGGTGACCCTTGTAGAGCAGGGTTCTGGGTTGGCCTTGGTGACCCTGAGGCTCTTTTCCAACCTGAGTGTTTCTGTGACTCTGTGACTAGCAGTGTGGAACCACACCATCCCAGATCTGTTGAGGCTGGAAGTGACCTCTGAGATCACTAAGTCTCACTGCCCACCTAGAGCTCACATCTGCCACTGCTGCTGAGCCACTACCATTGAACCACAGCCCTCAGCACCACACTGTCAGGAGCCCTCCAAAGAGCACTCTCTGTTTCTCCATTGTCATCAGGAGTCAGGACCCCCTTACCCCAAGGACTTGGACTGAAACCCAGGCTAGGATCTGAGCATGAGCTTTGCAGCAGCCTACTCCCTAGCAGGTTACTGATGAAGTGACTGTGCACTGGAATGTGGTCCCCATGGATTTTCCAGGTGCCAGTTTGGTGGGAAGAGGCCAATCTGGCACCAGCCATCTGCACCTGCCAAGTGTGATGGATGGTTGCACTGTCCATGATCACTGCTTCAGAACGAGGAACCATAACTGCTGCCTGAGGGGACTGAGCCCTGCTGCTGCTAAGGGATCCATGAACCTCAGTGAGCTCTGCTCCTTCTAATCTCATTACAATACACAAACACAGCTCCTGGCCCAAAGCTACCCAGCTCCAAGGCAGACCATGCCTTGGGCACACCTCCTTGGGCCCAGACCCCACCTCAGGCACTCCTCCTTGGCCATGAGTGGAAGCCTTACTCTTGGGGGCAGGAGGGGCAGAAAGAGGAGGAGTTTGGACACAGGCAGGTGTGAAGTTGGTTATAACAGAGGTCTGCTTTTCAATGGGACAGGGAAGAAGAAGAAGAGGAGGAGGAAGAAGAAGAAGAGGAGGAGGAAGAAGAAGAAGAGGAGGAAGAAGAAGAGGAGGAAGAAGAAGAAGAGGAGGAAGAAGAAGAAGAGGAGGAGGAAGAAGAAGAGGAGGAGGAAGAAGAAGAGGAGGAAGAAGAAGAGGAGGAGGAAGAAGAAGAGGAGGAAGAAGAAGAGGAGGAAGAAGAAGAGGAGGAAGAAGAAGAGGAGGAAGAAGAGGAAGAGGAGGAAGAGGAGGAAGAGGAGGAAGACGAGGAAGAGGAAGAGGAGGAAGAAGAGGAGGAAGAAGAGGAGGAAGAGGAGGAAGAAGAGGAGGAAGAAGAAGAGGAGGAAGAAGAGGAAGAGGAGGAAGAGGAGGAAGAGGAGGAAGAGGAGGAAGAGGAGGAAGAAGAAGAGGAGGAAGAAGAGGAGGAAGAGGAGGAGGAAGAGGAGGAAGAAGAGGAGGAAGAAGAGGAGGAAGAAGAGGAGGAAGAAGAGGAAGAACTCTATGAAGAACTTCTTCCTAAACTCCAGCCTGAACCTCCCCTGGCTCAGCTCGAGACTGTGTCCTCTTGCCCTGCTGTTGATGATTGTTGGACCTTGAAGGCCTTCTCTAACCCACACATTCCACACGATTCCACATAGTCTGTCTGTGTTCACACCTAAGATGCTTTCACCTGTTCCAAGCCAGTTCCCATCCAGGGCAATTCCCTTCCAGCCTGCTGTCTCTAACTGCCAGGAAGAGGAAGCACGAGTTGCACATAAACCTCAGCGTTCTCCTTGAAAGAGCGAAGATGCACTCAGAAGAGATGAGGAGAACATAATGAACCCCTCTGATCATCAGGACAAGCGAGGTGTTTGGCAGTAAGGTGTTTATGGCCAGGCAGGTAGCTGGCTTTCAAAGCCTCCTGCCATAAATTATGAATTACCTGAATGCTTAATTCTCTAAATGCCCCAGGAGGGATTGCAGCTGTGCCTCTGTTTTTGTACAAGCTGAAGGATTGCCTTTTGCTGTCTCTCCAGCTCATCTGTTTCCCAAGTTTGGAGCTACTTGCTTCCCCATTAGCTACCAAATGGATCCATTTGTTAGCAATGTTTTCTCCATAAGCAAAAAGATGCTCACTTAAATAGCTCATTTACATACTTTTCAGATCTTGGTTCTGCTAAAGCCATCATCAGGCTGTTAGCAAAACTGCTCTGAGCCCCAGGTGGCACTAAGGAGTCTGTCAGAGGCATATGTCATGAGTGGTACCCACAGCAACGTTTCTAATGACCTTTGGGTGGCAAACATGCAGGCAGCAGCACACTAAAGAGAAAGTGAAGCATCCTTTATAATCACTCTGTGATTTCAAGACAGTTGGAGGGATTGGAGTTCTTTGCTTTTGGGGCATTTGCAGTGTGAATTGTTAAAGGAAAAAGAGGTTCTGTGCCCAAGTGATTGAAGCAAACAGCAGGATCTCCTCTCCTCTCCCCTCTCCTCTCCTCTCCTCTCCTCTCTCCTCTCCTCTCCTCTCCTCTCCTCTCCTCTCCTCTCTCCTCTCCTCTCTCCTCTCCTCTCCTCTCTCCTCTCCTCTCCGAACCGAACCTCTCCTCTCCAAACCTCTCCTTTCCTCTCTGAACCTCTCCTCTCTGAACCTCTCCTCTCCTCTCCTCTCCTCTCCTCTCCTCTCCTCTCCTCTCCGAACCTCTCCTCTCCGAACCTCTCCTCTCCTCTCCGAACCTCTCCTCTCCGAACCTCTCCTCTCCGAACCTCTCCTCTCCTCTCTGAACCTCTCCTCTCCTCTCCTCTCCTCTCTGAACCTCTCCTCTCCTCTCTGAACCTCTCCTCTCCTCTCTGAACCCCTCCTCTCCTCTCCTCTCTGAACCTCTCCTCTCTGAACCTCTCCTCTCCTCTCTGAACCTCTCCTCTCTGAACCTCTCCTCTCCGAACCTCTCCTCTCTGAACCTCTCTTCTCTGAACGTCTCTGAACCTCTCCCCTCTGAACCTCTCCTCTCTGAACCTCTCCTCTCCTCTCCTCTCCTATCCTATTGTCAGCCAGCTAACCACCAACACCTCCAGGTCCTTTGGCACCAGGCAATTCTCCAGGCACTCCACCCCAGGCCTGGAGTGTTCATGGGGCAGCTGGCAGGGCACTTGGCCTCGAATCTCATACAGCTGACCCTGGCCCACAGATGCAGCCATACCAGCTGCCTCTCCAGGCTTTCTACTCTCAGGCAGGCCACCAGCCACTTCCTCCCATTTAGTGTCATCTGTAAACTTACTGAGGGTATCTCACTCCCCTCCTCCAGGTCATTGATGGAGACAGCAAACAGAACTGGCCCCAGCACTGCTCCCTGGGGAGCACCACTTGTAACCAGCCAGAACTGGGTTTAACTCCATTCACCACAACACTTGGAACCCAGCCCTCTGGACAGTTTCTGGCCCAGCCTCCACCCAGCCAAGCCATGAGCAGCCTGTTTCTCTAGGAGGATGCTAGAGGACCTTGACTCATGACAACAAATTATTCCAGAGCTCTCTGGCTCTCCCACAGCTGGGGGTGCAAGGAAAAAGCCCTCCCTCCCCATTGCAAAGGCAGCTGCACGTGCAGGAGCTCTCCCTCCCTCTCCCAGGCACGTTGAGCATTGCCTATCTGCAGAGATGTTTAGCTCACACATGGTTTACATGACCAGCTCTGCACAGTGCCTGTGTTTAGCCTGCACCTGGGGCTGAAATCCAGCAGTTGTTCCATCACCTGTTGGCCCCAAAACCTCAGCAGAGAGGGAGACTCAAGAAAAGGAGAGGAGACCTCTATGGTTTGAAATGAAAACTGATTTAATGAAACAATACAACTGATACCAATACCAACAGAAGACAGGAAGAGTTATACTCACTCCTTTGGCTGAGTGCCCAGAGGCTGCAGCCAGGCTCTGCTGGGGGATGCCCAATGCCAGCACCAGGGGCAGTGGTGGAAGCTGAGGCAGAGGAAGGAAACAGGAGGAAGATTCTTTTTCCCCTGTAAGGGTGACAGAAGCCTGGAGCAGGCTGCCCAGGGGGGCTGTGGAGTCTCCCTCTCTGGAGCTGTTCAGGACCTGCCTGGATGTGTTGCTGTGTGAGCTGCTCTGGGTGCTCCTGCTCTGGCAGGGGGCTTGGACTGGATGATCTCCAGAGGTCCCTTCCAGCCCCTGGCATTCTGTGGGTCTGTGAGTGTTTGATGCACACAAAGCAGGAAGGCAGTCCTCAGCAGTCAAACAATGAGTGAAGCACTCCAGGGATGGAGAAGAAGACAATGAAGAGCAGGATCAGAAGCAGCCAGATGCAGAGACTGAAACCAAAGAGCAGCAGAAACCTGAACAAAAAGCCTTCTGCTCTCTGCAAACGTCCCCTTCACACTGAGCATGGTGTTTCTGGGCAAGGATGCTCCAGACAGCCAGCTCAGGTCAGCTGCTCTGGTTGACACCAAACTCCTAATGGCCTTCCTCCTGTGCCTGCCTTGAGGTTCTGAGCAAGCCAAAGCAGCACAATGTGACACAGAGACTCTGAACTCTGCAAGGCATCTGCTTCATAAGGTGATGGAGAACATCTCTCTCTTCCTGTCTGACCACTGGAAAATGAATTGAAAAGGTGGAAAGTGAGCAGCAGATATCACCACTTGAACAACTTTCAATAGCCCAAGGCATCTTGCTGCCATTTGCTCAGCCTGAGAGCAGTGTGTACAGAGGGGCAGTGGAAACAGATGCTTTTTTCCCCCCCCCCTTCTAAGAAGAGCAAACTTTCCACCAGGAGGTGTGTTAGACTTGGCATTAATCCCCAGCTTTATCCACACCTCATCAACAGGGATGAGCTGAGGTTCTAGGAGCTCAGCCCTGGAGCACAGCCATGAAGCATGGCTCATTGGCCCTCAGACAGCTGAGGCAGATTAGAAGCATCAGCTGCTCTTCAGCTAACATCCCTCAGTTACTTTCCCTTCTGAACGATAGGATCACAGCTCACAGGGTGTCAGGGGTTGGAAGGGACCCAAAGAGATCATCCAGGCCAAGCCCCCTGCCAGAGCAGCACCATAGAATCCAGCACAGGTCACACAGGAACACATCCAGACAGGGATGGAAAGGCTCCACAGAAGGAGACTCCACAACCTCTCTGGGCAGCCTGCTCCAGGGCTCTGGGACCCTCACAGGCAAGAAGTTCCTCCTCATGTTGAGCTGGAACCTCCTGTGCTGCAGTTTCCATCCATTGCCCCTTGGCCTATCCCAGGGAGCAGGTGAGCATAGAATAGAATAGAATAGAGTAGAATAGAATAGAACAGAACAGAACAGAATAGAATTGAATAGAACAGAATAGAACAGAACAGAATAGAATAGAATAAACCAGGTTGGAAGAGACCTTCAAGATCATCGTGTCCAACCTATCATCCAACACCAGCTCAGGAGGGACAGGGATCTGCTGGAGAGAGGCCAAGGGAGGGCTGCAAGGCTGCTGAAGGGACTGCAGCACTGCCTGGGGAGGAAAGGCTGAGAGCCCTGGGGCTGTTCAGTCTGCAGAGGAGAAGGCTGAGAGGGATCTGATCAATGTTTATCAAGAGCTGAGGGCTGGGGGTCAGGCAGGAAGGGCCAGGGACAGCCTCTGCTCACTGTGCCCTGGGATAGGCCAAGGGGCAATGGATGGAAACTGCAGCACAGGAGGTTCCAGCTCACCATGAGGAGGAACTTCTTGCCTGTGAGGGTCCCAGAGCCCTGGAGCAGGCTGCCCAGAGAGGTTGTGGAGTCTCCTTCTCTGGAGCCTTTCCATCTCTGTCTGGATGTGTTCCTGTGTGACCTGTGCTGGATTCTATGGTGCTGCTCTGGCAGGGGGCTTGGCCTGGATGATCTCTTTGGCTCCCTTCTGACCCCTGACACCCTGTGAGCTGTGATCCCTCTTGCACAGCCCCAGCTGCTGGCAGGCGACGCAACACGCTGTCAGGCATGGCTTTAGACACACAGATTCCATGCAGCAAGCTCTTCCTTCCCTGGGGTAGTTTGTCTCCTGAGCAGCCTTGTTTATGATTTGGAGATAACTGACTTTTGGTCTTCACTGGAACAGTTAATTTAACAGGCTGTTCCTCTAATGAGGCTTCCTGCCTTTCAGACACGAAACCGACTTTCTTATTAGCACATTTTAAAACCCCAAGCCAGATCTGGCTGGAGATAGGCAGTGATTAGAGATGCAATTACAGCAGAGGCAAATAATGGATAAATGCAAAGGTAAACACAATCCAGGAGTGTGCTTCTCATGCTGGCTTGGAATAGCAAGTGGGAATGTTTAAGTCCCTCTTAATGAGCTTAATGAAGTTTCCTTATCAGGGTGTGGGCAAAGACGTCACAGAAGCACAAAATCAGCCAGGCTGGAAAAGACCTCAGAGATCATCAAGTCCAACCTGTCACCCCACACCTAACACCTCCTGACAGCTAAACCATGGCTCCTAGTGCCACATCCAAGCCTTTGTTGAACACCTCCAGGGATGTTAACTCCACCACCTCCCTGGGCAGCACATCCCAATGGCCAATTTCTAAGAAGAACTTTCTCCTCACCTCCAGCCTGAACCTCCCCTGGCACAGCTTGAGACTGTGTCCTCTTATTCTGGTGCTGGGTGCCTGGGAGAAGAGACCAACCCCCACCTGGCTACAACCTCCCTTCAGGGAGTTGGAGAGAGCAATGAGGTCTCCCCTGAGCCTCCTCTTCTGCAGGCTAAGCAACCCCAGCTCCCTCAGCCTCTCCTCACAGGGCTGTGCTCCAGACCCCTCCCCAGCTTTGTTGCCCTTCTCTGGACACCTTCCAGCATCTCAATATCTTTCCTAACCTGAGGAGCCCAGAACTGGACACAGGACTCAAGGTGTGGCCTAAGCAGTGCTGAGCACAGGGCAAAATGACTTCCCTGCTCCTGCTGGCCACACTGTTCCTGATGCAGGCCAGGATGCCATTGGCCTTCTTGGCCCCCTGGGCACACTGCTGGCTCATCTTCAGCTGCTGTCCACCAGTACCCCCTCTGCCTGGCTGCTCTCCAGCCACTCTGACCCCAGCCTGTAGCACTGCCTGGGGTTGCTGTGGCCAATGTGCAGCCCCTGGCACTTGGATGTGTTCAATCTCCTGCCCTTGGACTCTGCCCCTCTGCCCAGCCTGTGCAGGTCCCTCTGCAGAGCTCTCCAACCCTCTAACAGATCAACTCCTGCCCCCAGCTTGGTGTCATCTGCAAATTTACTGCTGATGGACTCAATGCCCTCCTGCAGATCATCAATAAAGATGTTGAATACAGAACTTAATGCAGTGCCAGCTGCTCTGGAAACTTTCCAGTTCACCCCAGTGTGAGAGTTTGCTCACTTTGATCACAGCCAGAATACAACCTGGAGATGGTCTTTTAATTCTTGGCCTTAAGGGAAGACCTCTTGCCTTCCATTTCAGGTGGACAGAGTCAAAATATCCAGGGCCATCCTGATCTTGGGGGGTTTTTCCCCCTCAAACCTCACTTCAGCAATCTCATGCTGTGTTTGCAATCTCCACATGCAATGAACACATTGCCTTTTAAATTCTTGTTTGCTTGGAAGGGTGTGCAGGAGGAGAGAGACTCCATGGCACAGCCAGCCCATCCTCCCAGGCAGCATATGTCCCTCTAAGATCCTGCTGCCAAGGAAGCATCTCCTGCCAAGCCAGCTTCAGCCTCCCCAAGGGGTGGAGTTCTCTCTGGCTTTCTATTCCACTGAATTAGCCACATCTGATGATTCTTTCTGAGTCCTTCCAAAAGCTAAAAGAAAGCTGAGGGGGTCAGAAAGGCATCTGGAAGGGGGATTGAAGATTAAATAGTATCAATGACATAATACAGGTTTAGCCTGGAGGATATGAAAGAGCTATAAAGCCTCAGCTCCCTGGGATCAGCACTCACCACAGAGCTACCCTTGCCCTGTTTTCTGAGGTACCATGGCATTGTTAGGATTGGAGAAGACCTCCAAGAGCATCAGCTCCAACCACCAGCTCAGCATCACCACAGCCACGTGTCTCAGTCCAGAGAGGGAAGGAGCCTCAGCTCTTGTGAGCATTCATTGCTGGGCTGGGAAATCAGAGGCACAAAGGAGGCCAAAATACCAACAGCCCTCGAGGCTATTGATGAACAGGGTAAAGTGGATGGAACAGAAGAAGGGAGAGAGAGAGGTGGAAAATAGAGAAGGAGAGGGAGAAGAGGGAGAGGGAAGAGGCAAGGAATTATATTACCACACCCCCCAGGCCGGTTTGGGTCTGGGGAGGAAGGCTGCTGCCGCTTTGGCGTGGAGCAGAGGTCATCCTTGTTGGCTGTGCTGTCCTCTGCTGGAGGAGGGGAGGGAGAGAGCCCAGAGTCCAAGTCCAAGTCCTTCCCTGAGCAGCCTCTTCAGCTCCAGGAGTTGCAGCAGGTGGAACTTAGGACACAGAGAGAGGCTTCCTCCTGCTCTGCTGCTTCCAGGCTCCACGGTGATGTCTTTCCCCCTGTCTCTGTCCTTCTCTCTCCTGGGATTTGCTTCTCCTTTTCCCCTCTCCTCAGCAGGCATTGCTCAGGTCTTTGGCACAGCTTTTCAGTCACAGAGTTTTTAGGTATGTGTGCAGGTGGTGAATCCATTGTCCTCCTCACCACCCTCCCTTCCCAGGGCAGCTGATAGGTAGAGATGATCTTGGCTGTGTGCATTCCAGAGAGTCCTGATCCAGTGGCCTCTGCCATGGCAGCTGTTCATAGAATCATAGAATCAATAAGGTTGGAAAAGACCTCAGAGATCATCCAGTCCAACCTGTCACCCAACACCTCCTGACAACTAAACCATAGCACCAAGTCACAGAATCACAGAATCACCAAGGTTGGAAGAGACCTCAAAGATCATCAAGTCCAACCTGTCATCACAGACCTCCTGACAACTAACCCATGGCACCAAGTGCCACGTCCAATCCCCTCTTGAACACCTCCAGGGATGGGGACTCCACCACCTCCCTCGGCATCACATCCCAATGGCCAATCTCTCTGGAAAGAACTTTCTCCTCACCTCCAGCCTAAACCTTCCCTGGCACAGCTTGAGACTGTGTCCTCTTGTTCTGGTGCTGGGTGCCTGGGAGAAGAGACCAACCCCCACCTGGCTCCAGCCTCCCTTCAGGTAGTTGTAGACAGCAATGAGGTCTCCCCTGAGCCTCCTCTTCTGCAGGCTGAACACCCCCAGCAGAAGATGATCTCTGAGATGTCTTCCAACCTGAGCCATTCTATTGATTCTATGACACAGGAACCTCAGAAACACAGTCTCCCTCTCTGGAGCTCTTCAAGACCTGCCTGGATGTGTTGCTGTGTGAGCTGCTCTGGGTGCTCCTGCTCTGGCAGGGGCTTGGACTGGAGGAGCTTTGGAGGTCCCTTCCAGCCCCTGGCATTCTGTGATAGAATGGCTCCAGGAAGACCCTGCAGTACTGAAAGGCAGATGTAAAGCTGAGGACAGACTTTTCAGCAGGACCTATTGTGAGAGGAGAAGGGTTAATGGATTTTCCATAAAAGAGGAATATTCAGAACAGAAAAAAATGAAGGAAGTGTTCCCACTGAGGGTGGTGAGACCCTGGCCCACGCTGCCAGAGAGGTGGTAGAAGCCCCATCCCTGAAACCATTCCAGGTCAGGTTGGCCTGGGGCTGTGAGCAAGCTGCTCCACTTGCAGATGTCCCTGCTGACTGCAGGGGGGTTGAACCAGATGACCATGAAAAGTCCCTTCCAAACCAAACCATTCTGCAATGTCTCCCAACTAACCTCCAGTGAAAGATATCCTACTGCTTGGCAGGATGCTGCAGCTTAACTACTCTTGCACTTAGAATGTCTCTACTTAATACCCAGCTGTAATCCTCTTAAATGCAGAGCAAGCTCATTAACCAGCTACTCAACCAGTCTTCATCCCCCAAAACCCCAAAACCCAATAAATTGGCCAGTCCTATTTCACTACTGAAGAGCTGTGGCAATGTCAAAATGCTGAGGAGGGCAGTGAGATGTCCTTGTGCTGCAGCAGAGACAAACATCACTTTTCTACTTCATCAGGTCAGGGCAATCCCAGGCACTGCTAGAGGCTGGGCAGGGACTGGCTGGAGAGCAGCCCTGGAGAAAAGGCCTTGGGGGTGCTGGAGGAGGAGAAGCTCAACAGGAGCCAGCAGGGAGCACTTGCAGCCCAGAGAGCCAAGCAGAGCCTGGGCTGCAGCAAGAGAAGTGTGGCCAGCAGGGCCAGGGAGGGGATTCTGCCCCTCTGCTCCACTCTGCTGAGACCACAGCTGCAGCTCTGGGGCCAGCTCTGGAGCCTCTGTGCCAGGAAGGATCTGGAGGGGCTGGAAGGTGTCCAGAGCAGGGCCACAAGGAGGAGCAGAGGGCTGGAGCTGCTCTGCTGTGAGGACAGACTGAGGGAGTTGGGGTTGTGCAGGCTGGAGAGGAGAAGGCTCCCAGGAGACCTCATTGTGGCCTTGCAGGATCTGCAGGGGGCTCCAAGAAAGCTGGGGAGGGACTTCTGAGGGGCTCAGGGAGGGATAGGACTGGGGGGGATGGAGCAAAACTAGAAGTGGGGAGATTGAGATTGGCTGTGAGGAAGAAGTTGTTGCCCATGAGGGTGGTGAGAGCCTGGCACAGGTTGCCCAGGGAGGTGGTGGCAGCCTCCTGCCTGGAGGTGTTTGCAGCCAGGCTGGAGGTGGCTGTGAGCAACCTGCTGCAGTGTGAGGTGTCCCTGGCCATGGCAGGGGGGTTGGGACTGGCTGAGCCTTGAGGTCCCTTCCAACCCTGACACTTCTGTGATTCTATGTTTTCCAGCCTTATTGGTTGTGTGATTCTATAAAGCTGTTGGAAGATCCTAATTTGACAGCAGCTGGCTGCAGATGGAACTTTCAGGCCAAGAGAGGGGGAAAAAAAACCCCAACCACAACAAACACACAGAGAAGCTCTTAGTTCTTGTTCAGTTTCTGAGGTGCTGTGTGCTGCCTGCATGATGGCAGCTAGAATGAGGGAATGAAGGGATTCAATGCTTTTGAAACCCATCCTGGCTAGAATGCAATGTACCTGGCAGGTAGAGATCAGTAGGGTTGGGCTGGTTCCAGCAGTGGCTGACAAGCCATCCTGCATCTCATCTGCATGGGGTTTTATGAGGTGCTGGCTTTAATATGAAACCACCCAGGGCACTCTGGAGCAGCTGAGAGATTGGCCTCGTGGGAGCTGATGTGTAACACCCCCAGCAGATTGTGTGAGGGAGATTAATAGTGTTGGTGACCTGCTCTTGGGCTGAGGTCTCCCACTGTATTAAGCAGGAGTGGGAAATGGAAGAACTAGAAGATGAGAATTAATCACACAGCCCAGATGCAAAAGTCTGCCTGGTCATCCTGCCTCAGACATCTGTCAGCTGCAAATGAGCTAGGAGTGAGGGGAGGGAAGGTGAGAGAGAGAGATGGATAGATAGATAGATGTAGATAGACAGGTAGAAACAGACAGAGATAGGGATAGATAGATAGATAGATAGATAGATAGATAGATAGATAGATAGATAGATAGATGATAGGTAGATAGATAGATAGATAGATAGATGATAGATGATAGGTAGATAGATAGATGGGTGATAGATGACAGATAGATGGATAGACAGATACAGAGATACATACACAGATACAGAGAGAGAGAGATCACAGCTCACAGGCTGCTAGGGGTAGGAAGGGTCCTCTGGAGGGCTTCCAGTCCAACCCCCCTGCCAGAGCAGCACCACAGAATCCAGCACAGGTCACACAGGAACACATCCAGACAGGGATGGAAAGGCTCCACAGAAGGAGACTCCACAACCTCTCTGGGCAGCCTGCTCCAGGGCTCTGGGACCCTCACAGGCAAGAAGTTCCTCCTCATGTTGAGCTGGAACCCCCTGGGCTGCAGTTCCCATCCATTGCCCCTTGGCCTATCCCAGGGCACAGTGAGCAGAGGCTGTCCCTGGCCCTTCCTTCCTGACCCCCAGCCTTCAGCTTATAGACACTGATCAGATCCCTCTCAGCCTTTTCCAGACTAAAAAGCCCCAGATAGATACAGAGCTAAGTAGAGACAGATTTATAGATGTAGAGATAGATAGATAGATAGATGGATAGATGGATGGATAGATGGATGGATAGATGGATAGATAGATAGATAGATTAAGAGAGAGGGAGAGAGAGAGGGAGAGAGATGAATGATGCTTACACTACTGCACATTGGCCACAGCAACCCCATGCAGAGCTACAGGCTGGGGTCAGAGTGGCTGAGAGCAGCCAGGCAGAGAGGGACCTGGGGGTGCTGATTGATGGTAGGCTGAACATGAGCCTGCAGTGTGCCCAGGCAGCTAAGAGGGCCAATGGCATCCTGGCCTGCATCAGGAACAGTGTGGCCAGCAGGAGCAGGGAGGTCATTGTGCCCCTGTACACTGCACTGGTTAGGCCACACCTTGAGTCCTGTGTCCAGTTCTGGGCTCCTCAGTTTAGGAAGGAGGTTGACTTGCTGGAAGGTGTCCAGAGAAGGGCAACAAAGCTGGGGAGGGGTCTGGAGCACAGCCCTGTGAGGAGAGGCTGAGGGAGCTGGGGTTGCTTAGCCTGGGAAGAGGAGACTCAGGGGTGACCTTATTGCTCTCTACAACTCCCTGAAGGGAGGTTGTAGCCAGGTGGGGGTTGGTCTCTTCTCCCAGGCACCCAGCACCAGAACAAGAGGACACAGTCTCAGGCTGTGCCAGGGGAGGTTTAGGCTGGAGGTTAGGAGGAAGTTCTACACAGAGAGAGTGATTGCCCATTGGAATGGGCTGCCTGGGGAGGTGGTGGAGTCACCATCACTGGAGGTGTTCAGGAGAAGACTTGCTGTGGTGCTTGGTGCCATGGGTTAGTTGTTTGGGTGGTGTTGGATTGGTTGATGGGTTGGACACGATGGTCTTGAAGGTCTCTTCCAACCTGGTCTATTCTATGTATTCTATTCTATTCTATGTATTCCTCTGCAGGACCTGTCCCATCTGCAGCACGTCAGGGGGCAGCTCACAGCAGAGGAGGAAGCACATGTGGGTTGTGAACCCTGCTGCAGAGGATGAAAAGGGGCTAACCAATCGAGAGGATATGGTGCCTTGAAGGGCTTTTCAACCAAAGCCACCCTATGATTCCATCACTCAGCCAGCCCCCAAGGATATTTAGCACTGCTGAGCCACGCTGGATTGGCCACAGCAAGCACTGCAATGCCTCATCAGAGGGGTTTAGATGTTTTACAAGAGGATCCAGGGGGGGTTTGGTATCTTTGAGAGAGGCAGATCATTTTAAAGGTCAGGAAGCCAAGAGCTCTTTCTTGTAGCCTCACTTTGTCAGAAGGGCAGAACAAGTGAGGAGAGGCTGAGGGAGCTGGGGTTGCTCAGCCTGGAGAAGAGGAGGCTCAGGGGAGACCTCATTGCTCTCTGCAACTCCCTGAAGGGAGGTTGTAGCCAGGTGGGGGTTGGTCTCTTCTCCCAGGCAGCCAGCACCAGAACAAGAGGACACAGTCTCAAGCTGTGCCAGGGGAGGTTTAGGCTGGAGGTGAGGAGGAAGTTCTTCCCAGACAGAGAGATTGGCCACTGGGATGTGCTGCCCAGGGAAGTGGTGGAGTCCCCATCCCTGGAGGTGTTTAGAAGCAGCCTGAATGAGGCACTTGGTGCCATGGTTTGGTTGTCAGGAGGTGTTAGGGATTAGGTGATAGGTTGGACTTGATGATCCCTGAGGTCTTTCCCTGCTGATTCTCTGGTTCTGTGATTCTGCCTACTAAAAGAACTCTGTGATTCTGTGATTCTCTAGGCCATCTCCAGGGTGGTTTTGCTGTCTCTGCAGCCAGCCTAGTCTCCATTTCTCCTCAGGCTGCCTGCAAGGATGCCAGTTAGGACCAACTGAGAATATGTCTCTAGTACCAAGTCAGGTGGGAAGGTGTCTGAGTGTGACAGCTTTGCTCTCCAGTGTGTGAAACACCATCCCTGGCAGCTTCAGGTTTTAACCAAGTGGCCTCCATTCCCAGCCTGGTGTAAAGGTTCCTGCCAAGCACTACCCAGCCCTGAATTTAGCTGAAATCTGTCATTTTCCAGCCTCCTGCCAATAACTGTTATCTTATTAGGTAATGAGAGCATTTGGGATATGAGCCACAGGAGAGCAGAAATTATCTCCCAATGTTAGCTCAATATGAGAGCAATTTGCAGGCTGGGCTTTGCTTTTGCAGAGGTTTTGCCTTCTGAGCACTTTGGCTGCTGTCAATCCCTGCAGCAGTGGCTGGGGGGTTGATGCTCTGAAGGAAGAAGCTTCCTCCTTCCTTCCATACATTGCCCAGCCTTTTCAGCTCTGTTAGGGAGGGGGAGTTAAATAAGACCTAGAGACCACAGGATCCTAGAATGGTGTGGGTTGGAAGGGACCTTGAAAGGTCATCTAGTCCAACCCAGCTGCAGTGAACAGAGACATCTTCAAGCAGGCCAGGTTGTTCAGAGGCTTATCTAACCTGGCCTGGGATGGCTGCAGGGGTGGAGCATCTACCACCTCCCTGGGCAACCTGGGCCAGGGTCTTGCCACCCTCAGTGTAAGAGATATCTTCCTTCCCCCTTGCCTGAATCTCCCTCTTGTGTTAAACCATCACCCCTTGCTCTGTCACAACAGGCTCTGCTAAAAAGGTTTTCCTCATCATTCCTCTAAGCCCTCTTTAAATACTGCCAGACCACAACAAGGTCTCCATGGAGCCTTTTCCAGGCCAAACAGCCCCAAAGAATCACAGAACTGTCAGGGTTGGAAGGGACCTCAAGAATCAGCCAGCTCCAACCCCCCTGCCATGGCCAGGGACACCTCACACTGCAGCAGGTTGCTCACAGCCACCTCCAGCCTGGCTGCAAACACCTCCAGGCAGGAGGCTGCCACCACCTCCCTGGGCAGCCTGTGCCAGGCTCTCACCACCCTCATGGGCAACAACTTCTTCCTCACAGCCAATCTCAATCTCCCCACTTCTAGTTTTGCTCCATCCCCCCCAGTCCTATCCCTCCCTGACACCCTCACAAGTCCCTCCCCAGCTTTCTTGCAGCCCCCTGCAGATCCTGCAAGGCCACAATGAGGTCTCCTGGGAGCCTTCTCCTCTCCAGCCTGCACAACCCCAGCTCCCTCAGTCTGTGCTCACAGCAGAGCAGCTCCAGCCCTCTGCTCCTCCTCCTGGCCCTTCTCTGGACACCTTCCAGCCCCTCCAGATCCTTCCTGGCACAGAGGCTCCAGAGCTGGCCCCAGAGCTGCAGCTGTGGTCTCAGCAGAGTGGAGCAGAGGGGCAGAATCCCCTCCCTGGCCCTGCTGGCCACACTTCTCTTGCTGCAGCCCAGGCTCTGCTTGGCTCTCTGGGCTGCAAGTGCTCCCTGCTGGCTCCTGCTGAGCTTCTCCTCCCCCAGCACCCCCAAGGCCTTTGCTTCAGGGCTGCTCTCCAGCCAGTCCCTGCCCAGCCTCTAGCAGTGCCTGGGATTGCCCTGCCCCAGCTGCAGGACCTTGCCCTTGGTCTTGTTGAACCTCCTGAGGTTGTCCTGGGCCCAGCTCTGCAGCCTGTGCAGGTCCCTCTGGATGGATCCTTCCCTCCAGCTGTCAGCAGCACCACACAGCTTGGTGCCACCAGGAGCCCTGCTGAGGGTGCCCTCAATGCCCATGTCCCACAGTACTGTATGGCAATATACAACTGCTAGGAACAGATAATTGGAGCTCAACTTGGCAAAGTCCTCAAGTGTTCTTTGCACCCTGTCATGGACTGAGGCACCACTGTGTTGCCTACACTCAGGTGTGCAGAGTTCCTTTGGTATTCTTGAACACCTTGGAGAAGCATAAGGAACATCATGGAATGTGAGGGGCTGCAAGGGACCTCCAAAGCTCATCCAGGCCAACCCCCTGCCAGAGCAGGAGCACCCAGAGCAGCTCACACAGCAACACATCCAGGCAGGGCTTGAAGAGCTCCACAGAGGGAGACTCCACAACCCCCCTGGGCAGCCTGCTCCAGGCTTCTCTCACCCTCACAGGGGAAAAATTCCTCCTCCTCTTTCCATGGCACTTCCTCTGCCTCAGCTTCCACCACTGCCCCTGGTGCTGGCATTGGGCATCCCCCAGCAGAGCCTGGCTCCAGCCTCTGGGCACTGCCCCTGCACAGCTTTAGCAGCAGCAAGGAGCTCACCCTCAGGCTCCTCCTCTGCAAGCTCCAGAGCCCTCAGCTGCCTCAGGCTCTCCTCCTGAGGAAGATCTTCCACTGCCTGCAGCATCTTTGTGGCTCTGTGCTGGACTCTCTCAAGCAGTTCCCTGAGGCCCTTCCTGTATTGAGGGGCCCAGAACTGGACACAATACTCCAGCTGTGGCCTCAGCAGGGCAGAGCAGAGGAGGAGGAGAAGCTCTCTTGACCTACTCACCACAGCCCTTCTAATCCATGACTGTCCTTAGTGTTTTGCAGCTCTGACTGTCAGAGCCGAGGTGCCAGCCCAGCTGGACAGGGGACACCTTTGTTTTGCAGATGAAAGCTGGGAACTGCTGTGCTGTGGAACTGTCAATCAGTGCTGTTCACCCACTGCTGAAAAACCAGCTGGGATCACCTTATGAGATGCTCCCTTGGCTCTCTGCCACACAGCCCAAGAGGAACTCACTTTTGTTTAACATTTCTTTCTGACAACTTGTCTTATTCTTGACTCTCTGAATGCAGAACCAGAGCAGGAGAGGAGAAGAACAGTGAAAAACCACAGCCTGCAATCAATTCCTCCTCCAAAGGAATGCAGATCTCCCTGGTCAGGCAGAGTGGTTGAACAGGAAGCAGCTGCCCTGCTCTGCTGAGACCTCCCCTGCAGTGCTGTCTGCAGCTCTGGAGCCCTCAGCACAGGAAGGACCTGGACCTGATGGAGAGGCTCCAGAGGAGGCCATGGGAATGCTCAGGGGGTTGGAGCAGCTCTGCTCTGAGGCCAGGCTGAGGGAGCTGGGGGTGTTCAGCCTGGAGAAGAGAAGGCTCCAGGCAGACCTAAGAGCAGCCTGCCAGGACCTGAAGGGGGCTGCAAGAAGGCTGCAGAGAGACTGTTTGCAAAGGGCTGCAGGGACAGGAGCAGGGACAATGGCTTCAAAGTAGAGCAGAGCAGATTGAGATTGGATGTGAGGAACAAGTTCTGCAGCAGGAGGGTGGTGGAACACTGGCACAGGTTGCCCAGGGAGGTGGTTGAGGCTCCATCCCTGGAGATGTTCAAGGTATCACAGTCTCACAGCATAATCACCAAGTCCAACCTGTCACCACAGACCTCATGACTAAACCATGGCACCAAGTGCCACATCCAATCCCCTCTTGAACACCTCCAGGGATGGGGACTCCACCACCTCCCTGGGCAGCACATCCCAATGACGAACGACTCGCTTGGTGAAGAACTTTCTCCTCACCTTGAGCCTAAACTTCCCCTGGCACAGCTTGAGGCTGGCTGGGCATGAGAGGCAATCCAGCAGCCTCAGTGCCACCAGCGCCAGCCCTCTGCTCCCCAGCGCCTCTGGGTCCCCAGAGGTGGTACCCAGGGGGACATGGGGCTGCAGGGAGGCCTCTGCCCCGGGCCTGGCTGCTTGCCAGGGGCCTCTCTGCCTTTCTCAGAGCCCTTTGCCCCCGGGGGTGGGCAGCGGAGCCGCAGCCCCCAGCTGGGCAGCAGGCACAGAGCTGATACAGGCAGTAGGTCAGGCAGAGCAATCTATGCCTTAGGCTGGGCTTAGTGTGAGGCTGGGGCCCAGGTGCATGCATTAGAGCAAGATGAGCAGGTCAGTCCCTGCAGGGCAGAACAGAAGAGCAAAACCCTTTCAGAACCTGCCCCTGCAGCTGTCTGGTTAACTCTGGCAACTCTTGCAGCAGCAGCAGCAGCAGCCGGGGAAAGGAGCTCAGGGTCAGGCTGGGGCTTGGTCAAGCAGCTGATGGCCAGCTGCCCTCTAAAGGAAAGCCTCTGCGCAGGACAGGGACTGTGCCAGCCGGCAGGAGGGGAGCTGCGTTTGCTGCCTGTGCCCAGCGCTGCCTCCTGCCCTTCTCTGCTCTGGCTGCAGCCCCGCAGCATCCTTCAGGCCCTCTGAGCAGCAGCGCAGCGAGAGGAGCCCCAGAGTGCCCCCAGCCCCGGCTGAGAGAGCAGAGCCCTTGGGGATGTGTGGGCAGCCCTGGGGCCGGGGCTGGGGCAGGGGCCCCCTTGCAGGCCCTGAGGGGTGCCCGGGGCTGGCTTCTCAGCGCAAAGATGGCGGCCAGGCCCCGGCGGCCTACAGCCCCCATGGTGCACTGCGCGGAGCGGCCGCGGCTCGTGGGCGGAGCGGCCGGCAGCGGTCGCGCCTCGTGGGCGGGAGCGGGCGGAGCTCGTGGGCGGGAGCGGGCGGGGCTCGCGTTGCCGAAGAGCCAATGGGAGGCTCTGGTCGACGATTGACCAATGAGCGCAAGGGGCGTGGTCGGCGGGACTGTTTGAGCCCTCAGCGGTGGAAGCAGCGGTGAGCAGCGCTCCGGCACCCTAAGGGCGAAAGGAGAGGGATGGGGACGGCTGTGGGGAACGGGGGCAGCGTGCAAGGGCAGGGGCGGGCTGCGGGGGGCTGAGGCGGGCGGCTGAGGCGGGCGGCGGGGACTGGGGGGCTGAGGCGGGGGGCTGAGGCGGGCTGAGACGGGGGGCTGAGGCGGGCGGCGGGGGGCTGAGGCGGGCTGGGGGGCTGAGGCGGGCGGCGGGGACTGGGGGGCTGAGGCGGGCTGAGGCGGGGGGCTGAGGCGGGCTGCGGGGGGCGGCGGGGGCTGGGGGGCTGAGGCGGTCTGGGGGGCTGAGGCGGGCTGCGGGGGGCGGCGGGGCTGAGGCGGTCTGGGGGGCTGAGGCGGGCTGCGGGGCTGAGGCGGGCTGAGGCGGGCTGCGGGGCTGAGGCGGGCTGCGGGGACTGGGGGGCTGAGGCGGGCTTGGGGGGCTGAGGCGGGCTGCGGGGGCTGAGGCAGGCTGCGGGAAGCGGCGGTGAGAGCGCCCTGGGCAATGCTGGGTTCGGGTCCCGGGCAGTGTTACGGGGCCGGGGGATGGGGGTGGGCTGGGGATCGGGGGTCAGGCGGTGGAGGGGCTCTGGGGACCCGCGGTGCGGCTCGGAGCGTTCGGGTGGTTGTGGGGACCCGCAGGGGATGCAGGGTCCTTCCGCACGGGGAGAACGCGCAGGGCTGGGGCGGTTGTTAACGGCAGCTCCGGCGGCCCCGGCGGCGGTTAGGGCAGGCGGGACTGGGGAGCCGGCTCCGGGCTCGAGAGGTAAAGGCTGTCTCCAGCCTCAGGCTCCCCCTCCGCCGCTTCCCCTCCCTGCCTGACCCTGTTTTCTCTTCTCAGAGTGCACTCTCAGGACTTTCGAGGCCAGAGCGGTGTTCTTCGGTGTTCTTCAGCCGGCGCTTTCCTTCGAGCGGTGCTTTTCTTGTTCGGTGCTGTGCGAGCCCTAAGGGTAGAGCCCGTAGCCTTGTGTCATCTTCGTCGCCGCCGCCGCCATGGCGGTGGTCCCTCCCCCCCGGGAGGGCACCGTGGCCGTCATGGTGCGAGTGCGACCCCCGGCCCCCGGCGAGGGAGCCGCGCAGCACCCGGTGCTGAGGGTGCTCGACCATCACACCCTCGTGTTCGACCCTGAGGGGTCTGCTGGTGCCCCCGGCGGGGTGCTGCCTGCTGGCCGCAGCAGGAACCCAGGGAAACATCAGAAGTTCCACTTCGACCGGGTTTTTGCTGAGCAGGCCACCCAGGAGGAGGTGTTCCAGCACACCACCCATCAGATGGTCGACACCATCCTCGATGGCTACAACTGCTCTGGTGAGCCCGAGCAGCCTGCTCTGGTCCCTGCAGGAGCTCCTGCCCCATCTGCCCCTGCTCTGGGTGGGCTCAGCAGAGCTGGGGCTTGGTTCTAGAAGCCCTGAGCAGCTGTGGCAGTAGTGGGCACACAGCAGCTCTGCAGAAAGAGAAAGCCTTGACCTTGCTGTTGGCACCAAGCTGGGGCAGTGACAAGCGTGGTCAGGACAGGGCCAGGGCTGACCTGGAGATGTCATCTGGGGGCTCTGGGAGCAGGCAGGGCCCAGGCCAGCAAGAGGAGAGCAGAGACAAGCCCAGATGAGTGTGGAGTCCTGCCTGTGGGGTGGCATCAGCTGGGGGCCCTGTGCAGGCTGGGGAGCAGCCTGGTGCAGAGGGCCCTGGGGGCCCTGCTGGACAGGATGTGAGTGGGAGGCAGCAGTGCCCCATAGCAGGAGTTAGGTTTGGGGCTGTGTCCCCAGGGGCGTTTCCAGCTGAGGCAGAGCCAGGAGCATCCCCCCCAGTGCTGCTGGTGGTGAAGGCTGCTCTCAGGGCTCCTCCCTTTCTCCTCCCAGTGTTTGCCTATGGGGCAACAGGAGCAGGGAAAACCTACACCATGCTGGGCTCAGAGAAGAGCCCTGGCATCATCCACCTCACCATGGAGGAGCTGTTCAGGAGGCTTGAGGCTAGGAAGGAGCAGAAGAGCTATGAGGTCCTGGTCTCCTACCTGGAGGTAGGCTGTGCCCAGCTGTGCCCCTCCTGCTGCCAGGCCACCATCTCCAAGGTCTGGGCTTGTAGTGCCAGGGGCACCCCTGTGCTGCCAGCTGTGCCCAGTGCCCAGGACAGCCCCAGACTGGAAGCAGGCTCCCCCTGGCCAGCCTGCTGAGCTGGTGCTGCTGGTCTGCCCCCTCTGGAGCTGGGGGAATTTGCTGAGGGCCACAGGGCAATGAGGGCTTCCTGGCTGCAAGGGCTTTGCAGGAGCAGAGGCTCAGTGCCTTGCTGCTGAAGCCTCCTGAGCTGTCCCCTGCCTTTAGGGCACCTTCAGCTGCTCCCGCTGGCACCAGGTGCCAGAGGTGCTGTTGGGTGGGCACCAGGCCCTGGGGTGCAAAGCTCCTCTGATGCTGCCCTCTGGGGCCCCTACCCTCAGCCTAAGCTGGAGTTGCCTGCTGCAGGTCTACAACGAGGAGATCCGTGACCTGCTGGAGCCCAAGGGCCCTCTGTCCATCCGGGAGGATCCCGAGAGAGGAGCTGTGGTTCAGGGTCTCTCCATCCAGCAGGTGGGGGTGGAAGCAGGCACAAGGTGTGGGCAGCGCTGCGCCTGCCCCGGGGGTGCCAGCGAGCACTGGGGGGCCTGGAGGGGGGAGGGGAGGGCTGGGGGGCCCCGGGGGTGCAAGCTCGGTGGGTGCTGGCTGGCAGCAGAGGTGAGCCCGAGGCCAGAGGAGCCCTGCAGAGCCGCAGGAGGCCTCAGCCGCTGTGCCTGTGGCCGCTCGGTGCCCGCGCTGGGGCCGCGCTGATCCCTGCCCTCTGCCTGCTCCCTGCCAGCCCAGCTCGGCAGAGCAGCTCCTGCAGACGCTGCTGAGGGGCAGCAGGAACCGCACGCAGCATCCCACCGCTGCCAACGCCTCCTCCTCCCGCTCCCACGCCATCCTGCAGGTGAGGGCCGGTGCTTGGGGCAGCCCTTGGCAGCGCTGCCCGCAACGGGGCAGGCGGCGAGGCTGTGCCAGGGCCGGCGGCCCAGAGCTGCCAGGCTGCGAGCAGCGAGCCCGAGCGCCCTGCGGAGCTGCAGCCTGCCCTGTGTGTGCCCTGCCAGGTCTACGTGAAGCAGCAGGACCGCGCCGGGGGCCTCGGCGGGGCTGTGCGGGTGGCCAAGATGAGCTTGGTCGACCTGGCCGGCTCGGAGCGAGCCGCGCTGGCCAAGACCAGGGGCGAGCGGCTGCGGGAGGGAGCCAGCATCAACCGCTCGCTGCTGGCCCTGCTCAGCGTCATCCAGGCGCTGGCTGGGGCCAAGGTAAGGCTGCCGCCGAGGGGCCCTGAGCGCCGTCCCCACGGCACAGCTGCCCTGGGCTCAGCCTGCCCAGGGCTGGGAGCCGAGGGCCAGCCCCTGAGCGGAGCCTCGCTGTGCCGGGCAGGGCAAGCAGAGCCACATCCCGTACCGGGACAGCAAACTGACGAGGCTGCTGAAGGACTCCATCGGCGGCAACTGCCGCACCCTGATGCTGGCTGCCCTCAGCCCCTCGCCGCTCTGCTGCCAGGACACCCTCAACACGCTCAAGTATGCCAGCAGGGCCAAGGAGATCCAGGTCTCGGTGAGCACCTCGCCCCACGGCCGGCAGCTGCGGGGAAGGAGCCTGGGGCAGGCTGCTGCGGGCTGCCGCCGCCCCCCTGCTGCAGCCGGGCTGCCTCTGGAGCCCCTCCCAGAGTCAGCTGCAGCCCCTCGGGTCCCCTCAGCCCAGGGGAGGCTGAGCAGCTGCCCTGCTGCCGCCTCAGCAGAGGGGAAGGAGCTGTCCCGGTGCTGCTCTCAGCTCCGCTCCTCCCTCCCCCTGCAGCTCAAGAGAAACCCGCTCAGCCCGGACTCCCACGTCTGTCACTATGCTGTGCTGTGTGCGCAGCTGAGAGCGCAGGTGAGCTGCTGGGGGCAGGGCTGGGCTCTGTCTGCAGCTCTGCTTTGCCTGGCACCCAGCCTGCTGAGCTGCTGGGGCTCATGGCAGGCTCTGAGCCAGGGCTGCCCCTTGCTCCCAGGTGGCAGAGCTGCAGACCAAGCTCCGTGCCTACGAGGACGCTGCCCGCAGGGCACAGAGCCAGGCGCCGCTGCCTGCCCTCGGCTCCAGCCCGTTGCAGCTGCCCAGGTGAGGCTGTGGCAGGAGGGATGGAGCCCGGGCTGGCATCTTGGGGTCCCCCACGGCCAGGAGCTTGCAGAGGTTGGCTGCTGGCTGCAGCCCCAGTGGCTGCCAGGACGCAGCTGAGCTGCTCTGCTGCTGTGCCACAGCCTCTGCACTGCCCAGCTGGAGTTAGGAGCCTGGCAGCCCCCACAGCTGGGGGACAAAGGACAAAGCTTCCTTGGGCTCCATCCCCAAACTTGGTAGGCCAGGGGATGGCTTCCCCAGAGGGTCTTCCCTGGCTCAGGGGCTGCTGCTGTGACTCCTGTAGGGTGGAGGAGGCTGTGCCCAAGGTGTGCCTGGACCTCACTGGTGGGGAGAGAGCTGGAGAGCAGCAGGAGCTGGCAGCTGGCTGTCCTGTTCCCTTGCAGCTGGCCTTGGAGGAGGTGAGAGGAGGGCTTGGCCTGGTGTGTAGGACCCAGCAGGCAGCTCAGGTACTTGCTGGGCTGCACTGGGCAAGCTGGGAGAGGGCAGGAGCTGAGCTGCTCTGGGAGGTCTTGGCTCAGCAGGTGCTGGGCTGTGGACTGCTCGAGAAAGCTCTGAGCCTCACAGGGAATGGGCAGCTTGGGGCCCAGGCTCAGCTCAGCTATGGCCTGATGCTGCTTGTGGGGGCTTGCTGCAGGCTGCAGAGGAAAGGTCTGCCCCAGCCATCCAGCAGGCAGATGTGCAGCAGGAAGCAAAGGAAGCAGGCCTCCTGCTGCAGGGCTTGACTGCCAGCCAGCCAGAGGGGTGAGTGTCCTTGTGCCACCTCCCTGTGCCACTTCCTCCTGGCTGCTCAGAGAGTTTCACCCTTCCCGTTGTGTGCAGCCCCCCTGAGGGTGCTGGAGGTGGGGGAGGGTCCAGGGTTTGGCTTGCAGAGGAGTGGCTGTCCTCTGAAGTGGGCTTTGGCTCCTAGAGAGCCAGTCCCAGGGGATAATCTCCCCTGGAAGGGTCAGCAAGGAAGGTTTCCAGGCACAGCAGCTGAGAGCCTTCAGTGCCTCTTGTCAGGCCTGAAGCTGCCTGCCCCAGGTCTTTGCTGCTGCCTCTGCTCCCCGCGGTGCTGCCCTGGCAGGGCTGCCCTGGCACCACCTGCTGCTGTCCCTGCCCCAAGGTGCTGGCAGAAGGAAGCTCTTGGGGAAGGTCTCCCGAGGGAGGCTGCCTGTGCTGTGTGCCTGAGGCCCAGCACAGCTCTGTGGCTGCTGTTGGGTGCCCTGCTGTGCCCCAGCTGAGGAGGGGGCTGAGAGGTGCTGCTGGTGGTGCTGAGCTGTCTGTGGTGCCAGTGGCTGGGGTTCAGCCCCTCACTGCTCCTTGGCTCTGTCTCTCTCTGCCCCAGGCCTGTAGCTGCTACCAGGAGCTTCTTCCCAAAGCAGCAGTCCCTGCCCCAGGCTGGCAGCTTCCTTGCTGCTGCTGTGGCCTCTGAGGAGCTGCAGCCCCTGGCCCCTCAGGAGGCTGCTGCAAGGCAGGAGCAGGCCTCATCCCCAGGGAGGGCTGCAGAGGCCAGCAGGGCCAGCCCAGCCTGGAGGAGCCAGCAGGGCTGTGCTGCTGAGGATCCAGGTTTGTGCTCTCTCCTCTGTCCCAGGGCCTGCGGTGGGGGGGTGGGGGGCAGCTGCCAGCTGTGGGCACAGGGCAGGGGGAGAAGTTTCTCCTGCCCTGGCACCCAGTGGGGTCCGAGCCTGCCTTTGTCTCCTGTGGGTTACTGCTCTGGGGTGCATCTGCCCACTCAGCCCAGCTGTGGCCTGACTGCTGGCAGCCTTTGTCTGGGCAGGGCTGACCTCTTCCTCCTCATCCTCAGTGCCAATGCATGAGCCCAGCAGCAGAGCCTGGCTCTGCAGAGGCTGTTGCTGGGCACAGGCCAGGCCTGCCACGGGGCACTTGCTCTGGGCCCAGGATTGTTAGCGCTGGCTCTTGGGCTTGATGTGGTTTGGGGCAGCCACAGCAAAGAGCCCAGGGTGGTGGGGGGCAGAGGGGGACGCCCTGGGGCCTGGGGGTGCCTGGTCACTGCAGGCAGGGAGCCGATTGGGTCTCTTCTCTGCTCTTCTAGCCAAGACCTCTGTGGCTGCATCTGGCGGCCCTGTGGTGAGCTCTCCCCTGCCAGGCTGCCAGCACCTGGCTGTGCTCCACAGTGCCACGCTGCAGGCCCTCAGCCCCATCCCGAGGAGGAGGTCCCCTGAGATGCCAACTCCTCCCCAGCCGGCAGCTGCCTGCAGCCTCTCCCCGCGGCTGGAACAGCGCCGGCGAAGTGGGAAGCCAGCAGAGGCTGCCAGGGCGGCACAGAGCCCCTCCAGCGCCTGCCCCCCGGCTGCAGCCCCGGCAGCCCCTGGCTCCCTTCCGGTCTGGCCCCGCAGCTCCAGGCTGTGCCCGGGGAGGCTCTCCCGGAGCCGCCTGCCCCTGCCGCCGCTGGCAGCTGCCAAGGGCTGTGCCCTGCCCCGGCGCCCTGACCTCAATGGCACCTACGAGGTGTGCAGGCTGTCATCCTCAGCCGGCAGCCCTGAGCCCTTGGGCTGCAGGGGCCTGGAGCCCCCCAGGCAGGACCTCCTCCAGCAGCAGGATGCCCTCTCGGTGCCCAAGTGAGTGCCGCCCTGGGGCCCTCCCTGTGGGTTTGGGGACCCCCTTGGTGGCTGGGGGACTCCTGTGTGGATGGCTGCAGCTCTGTGGGGAGGGGAGGGTGGGCAGGAGGCACAGGGCTGGGGGATGGGCAGCAGTAGTCTGAGCTCCCCTGGGCATGGGTTGCTGAAGAGAGAAAGCCAAGCAGAAGGGGCACCCCTGTGTGCCACTTGCCCTGGCACAGGTTGTGCACCCTCCTCTGGCATGGAGCTGCCCCAGGGATGAGCTCTGCCAAGGTGGGACCAGGTCTTGGCCTGCAGAGGAGTGGCTGCCCTCTCAGGTGGGCTTTGGCTCCTAGAGGGCCAGACCCAGGGGATAATCTCCCCTGGACATGGCAGCAGGGAAGGTTTCCAGGCACAGCAGGTGAGAGCCTTCAGTGCCTCTTGTCAGGCCTGAAGGTGCCTCCACAAAGTCTTTCCTCCTGCCTGGCAGCTTCTGCTGCTGTCCCTGCCCCAAGGTCCTGGCAGAAGGAAGCTCTTGGGGAAGGTCTCCCGAGGGAGGCTGCCTGTGCTGTGTGCCTGAGGCCCAGCACAGCTCTGTGGCTGCTGTTGGGTGCCCTGCTGTGCCCCAGCTGAGGAGGGGGCTGAGAGGTGCTGCTGGTGGTGCTGAGCTGTCAGTGGTGCCAGTGGCTGAGGTTCAGCCCCTCACTGCTCCTTGGCTCTGTCTCTCTCTGCCCCAGGCCTGTAGCTGCTGTGGTGAGCCATGACCTCAATGTCACCTACGAGGTGTGCAGGCTGTCATCCTCAGCCGGCAGCCCTGAGCCCTTGGGCTGCAGGGGCCTGGAGCCCCCAAGCCGGCAGCACAAGCAGGATGCCCTCTCGGTGCCCAAGTGAGTGCTGCCCTGGGGCCCTCCCTGTGGGTTTGGGGATCCTGCCCTCCATGGCTGGGGGACTGCTGTGTGGATGGCTGCAGCTCTGTGGAGGGCAGAGGCTGGGCAGGAAGCACTTGGCCAGCAGGCACAGGCTGAGCTCATCTGGGCATGGCTGCAAAGGGCAGAGAGCCTTCCAAGAGAAGCTTTTTCTCCTCCTCCTTTTCCCTTTGGCCCTGGAGCATCCTCCAGATGGCTTCAGGAGTGTTGGCTGGGAGCAGGTTGGGCGTCTGCTCTCCTGGCAGTGAGGGTCAGGGCTGTGCCCTTGTGGGGTTTGGGGGTTGTTGGGGTTGCTTTTGGCTGTGCCCCAGAGAGGCTCTGCCTCTTCTGGAGCCTTGTGGCTGTCCAGAAGCTGAGCCCCACATGGCCATGGTGGTGCAGGACACCCTCAGGGAGACCTCCTTGCTTCTGGAGCTCTGTAAAGAGCTCAGAGTGAGGATAGCTGGCAATGGGGACAGGGAACGGCCCAGCCCCATGCCGGGGGGCAGTCAGGATCCAGCCTGGCACTAACCATCTCTGCCCTGTCTGCAGGCCCTGCAAGCTGGCCTGTGCCACACAGGCACCCTCTGTGTCCAGGCTCCCTGTGGTCTCCAGAGCCTCTGCCCTGAAGCAGAAGGCAGCTGAGAGGTGAGAGAGCTGCCAGCAGCTGCTTGTGCTCCCCAGTGTGGGCCCAGCCCCATGGCTGAGGCTGCACCTTGCCTGTGGCCTCTGGGCTGCAGGGAGGCCTCTGCCCCGAGCCTGGCTGGGTGCCAATGGCCTCTTTGCCTTTCTCAGAGCCCTTTGCCCGCCCAGGGGTGGGCAGCGGAGCCGCATCCCCCAGCTGCGCAGCAGGCACCGAGCTGCCAAGGCCTCTGCACCCCAGGTGAGGCTGCCCTGGGAACCACTCTGCCAGGAGGGAGCCCTGCCCCAGGGCAGGCTGCAGCCTGCTGCTGTGAGAGCCCTGTGCCAGCTGCGAGGCAGAGCCCTGGCATGGGGATGGTTGGTGCTGGGGTCTGGCTGCAGCCCCAGCTAGGCGTAGGGCATGAGAGCAGGGAGCTGCCAGTGCCTGGGTGTGCCCAGCGCTGCCTGATGCCCTTCTCTCCTCTCTCGACAGCTCCTGAACGTCCTTCAGGCCCTCTGAGCAGCAGCGCAGCAAGAGGAGCCCCAGAGTGCCTCCAGCCCCAGGTCAGAGAGCAGAGCCCTTGGGGATGTGTGGGCAGCCCTGAGGGTGCCCCTCGCAGGCCCTGGCGGGTGCCCGGTGCTGCCTTCTCAGCGCTAATGAGGGGGAGGCGGCGCTGGGCTGGCCGCGGGGGCTGGGGAGGGCCGGAGGTGTCGGCAGGGAGCTGGCAGGAGAAGGTGGCAGGGCAGGGCTGGGGCTGAGGGCAAAGACGGTGGCCAGGCCCCGGCGGCCTACGGCTCCCGCGGTGGTGCGCGCGGGCGGGAGGGGGCGGGGCTGTCGGCGTTGAAGAGCCAATGGGAGGCTGCGTTCGGGCACCGGCCAATGAGCGCAGGGGGCGTGTCCGGCGGCAGCGTTTGAAGCCCTGCGGCGCAGGCAGCGGTGAGTGGCGCTGGGGCCCCGGGAACGGCGAGGGAGAGGACTGGGGACGGCTGCGGGGAGCGGCGGCTGGGGGAGGGAGTGCGGGAGGCGGCGGTGGCAGCGCTGGGGGGAAGCTGGGGAGGGCGGCGGGGAGGGCTCCAGGCCGTGGGCAGTGGGTTGGGGATCAGGGGTGTGGTTGTGGAGGGGCTGTGGGCCCCGGGGGTGGTTGTGGGGACCCCAGGGTGCTGTGGGATCCTTGCCGACGCTGGGAACCTGTAGGGCTGGAGGGTATTCTAAGGGCAGCTCTCGGGGAACCGGTGGGATTTAGGACAGGGAGGGTGTGGGAGCAGGGTCCCGGGTGGGGGGCTGGGGGTGTCCAGGCTTTCTCCAGCCTGAGGCTCCCCCTGTGCCGCTTCCCCTCCCTGCCTGACCTTTTTTCCTTCGGAGAGTGCACCCTCAGGACTTGGGAGCCCGGAGTTGTGTTCTTCAGCCAGTGCTGTCCTTGGAGCGGTGCTGTGCGGACCCCAGGGGCAGTGCCCTCAGCCCTGCGTCGTCGTCGCCGCCATGGTGCTGGTCCCTCCCCCCAGGAGGGCCCCGTGGCCGTCATGGTGCGAGTGCGACCCCTGGCCCCCGGCGAGGGAGCCAGGCAGCACCCAGCTGCCTCCCAGTCCCGTGGCAGTGGGCAGTCAGGATCCAGCCTGGCACTAACCATCTCTGCCCTGTCTGCAGGCCCTGCCAGCTGGCCTGTGCCACACAGGCACCCTCTGTGCCCAGCCCCCCTCTGGTCTCCAGAGCCTCTGCCCTGAAGCAGAAGGTAGCTGAGAGGTGAGAGAGCTGCCAGCAGCTGCTTGTGCTCCCCAGTGTGGGCCCAGCCCCATGGCTGGGGCTGCCCCTTGCCTGTGGCCTCTGGGCTGCAGGGAGGCCTCTGCCCCGAGCCTGGCTGGTTGCCAATGGCCTCTTTGCCTTTCTCAGAGCCCTTTGCCCCCCCGGGGGTGGGCAGTGGAACTCCAGAGCAGGAACAGAGCTGCCAAGGCCTCTGCAGCCCAGGTGAGGCTGCCCTGGGAACCACTCTGCCAGGAGTGAGCCCTGCCCCAGGGCAGGCTGAAGCCTGCTGCTGTGCCAGCCCTGTGCCAGCTGAGAGGCAGTGCCCTGGTATGGGGATGGTTGGTGCTGGGGGGGTGGCTGCAGCCCCATCTGGGGGGAGGGTAAGAGGGCAGGGAGCTGCCAGTGCCTGGATGTGCCTCAGGGGGGGAGCTGTGTTTGCTGCTTGTACCCCTGAGCTGCCTGATGCCCTTCTCTCCTTCCCCTGCAGCCCCTGAGCATCCTTCAAGCCCTCTGAGCAGCAGTGCCGCAAGAGGAGCCCCGAAGCGCTTTGGCAGCAGTCTGCTTTGCCAGGCTTTGGCAGCAGCCTCTGCCCTTCCAGCCCCCATCCCGTGAAGCTCTTAGTGTGAAGACTATAGCAGCCAGGCCCCCAGCCCAAGCTCCCAGCCCTGCTTCGCCCTTCTCCCTTGGCCTGGCAGCTCTGTGCCATCCTTCCTGCAGCCCCTCAAGCTCTTCTTCGTCCTTTGCTTTGTGTCTGTTTCTCCCTCGGTCCCGTCCCCGGCCCCGTCCCTTGTTGCGGCGTCCCTGCCCCGGTCCCGTCCCCGTCCCCGTCCCTTGTTGCGGCGTCCCTGTCCCGGCCCCGGCCCCGTCTCTTGTTGCGGCGTCCCTGTCCCGGCCCCGGCCCCGTCCCTTGTTGCGGTGTCCCTGTCCCGGCCCCGGCCCCGTCCCTTGTTGCGGTGTCCCTGTCCCGGCCCCGTCCCTTGTTGCGGCGTCCCTGTCCCGGCCCCGGCCCCGTCCCTTGTTGCGGTGTCCCTGTCCCGGCCCCGTCCCTTGTTGCGGCGTCCCTGTCCCGGCCCCGGCCCCGTCCCTTGTTGCGGTGTCCCTGTCCCGGCCCCGTCCCTTGTTGCGGCGTCCCTGTCCCGGCCCCGGCCCCGTCCCTTGTTGCGGTGTCCCTGTCCCGGCCCCGGCCCCGTCTCTTGTTGCGGTGTCCCTGTCCCGGCCCCGTCCCTTGTTGCGGCGTCCCGGCCCCGGCCCCGTCTCTTGTTGCGGTGTCCCTGTCCCGGCCCCGTCTCTTGTTGCGGTGTCCCTGTCCCGGCCCCGTCCCTTGTTGCGGCGTCCCTGTCCCGGCCCCGGCCCCGTCTCTTGTTGCGGCGTCCCTGTCCCGGCCCCGGCCCCGGCCCCGTCCCTTGTTGCGGCGTCCCTGTCCCGGCCCCGGCCCCGTCCCTTGTTGCGGTGTCCCTGTCCCGGCCCCGGCCCCGTCCCTTGTTGCGGCGTCCCTGTCCCGGCCCCGTCCCTTGTTGCGGTGTCCCTGTCCCGGCCCCGTCTCTTGTTGCGGCGTCCCGGCCCCGGCCCCGTCCCTTGTTGCGGTGTCCCTGTCCCGGCCCCGGCCCCGTCCCTTGTTGCGGCGTCCCTGTCCCGGCCCCGGCCCTTGTTGCGGTGTCCCTGTCCCGGCCCCGTCTCTTGTTGCGGCGTCCCTGTCCCGGCCCCGGCCCCGTCCCTTGTTGCGGCGTCCCTGTCCCGGCCCCGTCCCTTGTTGCGGTGTCCCTGTCCCGGCCCCGTCTCTTGTTGCGGCGTCCCTGTCCCGGCCCCGGCCCCGTCTCTTGTTGCGGCGTCCCTGTCCCGGCCCCGGCCCCGGCCCCGTCCCTTGTTGCGGCGTCCCTGTCCCTGCCCCGTCCCCGTCCCTTGTTGCGGCGTCCCTGTCCCGGCCCCGGCTCCGTCCCTTGTTGCGGCGTCCCTGTCCCGGCCCCGGCCCTTGTTGCGGCTCGGTTCCCCCTACCCCACTTCGCGGTTCCCAGCCCCGTCCCCTCCCCTCTGCGGCGCGGTTCCCTCCCCTGTTTGTGTTGTTCACTAAAGGTTTGCTTTTTGGTTCCTCAGACCTTTTCTGGCTGCTTCTTGCCTCCCCTTGGGGGACACTGGGGCTGGGGCTCCCTGGGGGGGGTACCTGGGCCAGGCCCTTCCTCCTGGCATGGGCTCCAGGCTGGCTTCCCCCTCTCTGCCATCATCACCGGGGCTCTGGGGCTCTTGCTCACAGCCTCTGTGGGTGAGGCAGCACTACTCAGCTTCACAGGGGGAGGTTGAAACCAAAGGGCTCTCTTCTTTCTTCCCCAAGCTCCTGTGCTGCAGTTTCCATCCGTTGCCCCTTGGCCTATCCCAGGGCACAGTGAACAGAGGCTGTCCCTGTCCCTTCCTTCCTGACCCCCAGCCCTCAGCTCTTGATAGACATTGATCAGGTCCCCCTCAGCCTTCTCCTCTCCAGACTGAACAGCCCCAGGGCTCTCAGCCTCTCCTCCCCAGGCAGTGCTGCAGTCCCTTCAGCAGCCTTGCAGCCCTCCCTTGGCCTCTCTCCAGCAGATCCCTGTCCCTCCTGAGCTGGGGAGCCCAAAGCTGGATGCAATCTTCCAGGTGAGGTCTCAGCAGGGCAGAGCAGAGGGAGAGAAGAACCTCCCTGGCTCTGCTGGCCACACTCCTCTGCATGCCCCCCAGGACCCCCTTGGCCTTCTTGGCCCCCAGGCCACATTGCTGTCCCATGCAGAGCTTGCTGCCCACCAGCACTCCCAGGTCCTGTTTCAACCTCTTCAAGGATGTGCTGCCTGTGGGAGCCTGGATGCTGCTCCTGGTTCCTGTGAGGAGCTCAGACAATGAAATATTCTCTTCACCTCTTTTGCTCCCCTGTTCCAAACCATTTCACCTTGTGCCTTACACTAAGCAATTTGATAACCTCTCCAACTGCCAGCCACACAAGGTGAGTTTCTCACATCAATCTTCATGCTACCTGTGCTTGCAGACAGGGCAAGATCCAACTAGGAGTCTGCAGGGAAAGGGAAAAACAAACCAAGGTTCTCTTGAGACCTTCAGAGTGCCAAATCATTAATGGCTCAGGTGTCAACCACCTGAGTTTCACCAATCACTTGTAATTCTTGTGAGCTGCTGTAGTCAGAAGTAGGGGGTGGGGGTGGCTGACACCCCTCAGGCTGTGCTGGCATCCAGTGAGCTCTGGAAGAGCTGAGAGATGGCTGCAGGCAAACCTCATGGAGGTCAACCAGGACAAGTGCAGGGTCCTGCATCTGGGCAGGAATAACAGCAGGCACCAGGGCAGGTTAGGAGCTGTCCTGCTGGAAAGCAGCTCCATGGAGTCCTTGTGGACAAGTTCTGCATGGGACAGCAATGTGCCCTGGTGCCCAAGAGAGCCAAGGGGATCCTTGGGGTGCAGCAAGGAAAGTGTGGCCAGCAGGGCTGGGGAGGTTCTGCTCCCTCTCTGCTCTGCCTTGCTGAGACCACAGCTGCAATCCTGTGTCCAGTGCTGGGCTCCCCAGCTCAAGAGAGACAGAGACCTGCTGGAGAGAGTCCAAGGGAGAGCCAGGAGGAGGCTTAGGGGACGTGAGCATCTGCCCTGTGAAGAGAGACTGAGAGCCCTGTGGCTGTTGAGTCTGGAGAAGAGAAGGCTCAGGGGAGACCTCATTGCTCTCTCCAACTCCCTGAAGGGAGGTTGTAGACAGGTGGGGGTTGGTCTCTTCTCCCAGGAGGAGAGGACACAGTCTCAAGCTGTGCCAGGGGAAATTTAGGCTGGAGGGGAGGAGAAAGTTCTTCCCAGACAGAGAGGTTGGCCACTGGGATGTGCTGCCCAGGGAGGTGGTGGAGTCCCCATCCCTGGAGGTGTTTAGGAAGAGCCTGGATGAGGCACTTGGTGCCATGGTTTAGTTGATCAGATGGTGCTGGGTGCTAGGTTGGACTGGATGATCTTGAAGGTCTCTTCCAATCTGGTTAACACCAGGGGGAGCTTCTTGACTGTGAGGCTCCCAGAGCCCTGGAGCAGGCTGCCCAGAGAGGTTGTGGAGTCTCCTTCCCTGGAGCCTTTCCATCCCTGCCTGGATGTGTTCCTGTGTGACCTGTGCTGGTTTCTATGCTCCTGCTCTTCCAGGGGGCTGGACTGGAAGGTCTCCAGAGGTCCCTTCCAACCCCTGACACCCTGTAAGCCTGTGAGCTGTATCAGACAAGAGAAAAAACTCTGGAAGGAGGCAGAAAAGATTCCTGTCAGTTAAATTCTGCATCCAAGCTTTCACCTTTAATAACACCACTCTTAAAAACCAAAGATTATCATTTTATTATGCCAGTGTTCAGAGCTCTTTGAGAGCCTTCCTCACCTGGGACACTCCTGCAGGTTAAAGCTTCCTTTAGGTAGTGAAAGGCTTCAAGCCACTCAAGATGCTGTGCACTCCTGCTTGCACTCACACCTCCTCACTCAGCCAGAGCCTGGCTGCTTTGTTGTTGGGTTGGTTGCTTGTACCTCAGCCATTCACCAGCTGTGAGACTCACTGCCACCCAGCAAGCAGGAGCAAATGATTTCTATAACTACTGGTAATTTGCTGCCTTGTTTTGCCTGCTGCAAAGCTGAGTGCCCCCTCCCAGGGGCAAGCTGGCTGCTTCTCCCTGAGCACAGCACTTGAGAGCCATGGATCTCAAGGAGCTGTTGACACCCAGACTCCTGCCTTCTCTCCAGGCATCAGGCACTTTGCTCACTGGGGCAGAGAATCAGAGAATCAATCAGGCTGGGAAAGACCTCAGAGATCATCAAGTCCAACCTAGCACCCAACACCTCCTGACTAACTAAACCATGGCTCCAAGTGCCACATCCAAGCCTTTTTGGAACACCTCCAGGGATAGTGACTCCACCACCTCCCTGGGCAGCACATCCCAATGGCCAATCTCTCTTGCTGGGAAGAGCTTTCTCCTCCCCTCTAGCCTAAACCTCCCCTGGCACAGCTTGAGACTGTGTCCTCTTGTTCTGGTGCTGGTTGTTTGGGAGAAGAGACCAATCCCCACCTGGCTCCAACCTCCCATCAGGTAGTTGTAGAGAGCAATGAGGTCTCCCCTGAGCCTCCTCTTCTCCAGGCTAAGCAACCCCAGCTCCCTCAGCCTCTCCTCACAGGGCTGTGCTCCAGACCCCTCCCCAGCTTTGTTGCCTTTCTCTGGACACCTTCCAGCATCTCAACATCTTTCCTAATCTGAGGAGCCCAGAACTGCACACAGGACTCAAGGTGTGGCCTAACCAGTGCAGTGTACAGGGGCACAATGACCTCCCTGCTCCTGCTGGCCACACTGTTCCTCATGCAGGCCAGGATGCCATTGGCTGCCTGGGCACACTGCAGGCTCATGTTCATCCTACCATCAACCAGCACCCCCAGGTCCCTCTCTGCCTGGCTGCTCTCAGCCACTCTGCCCCCAGCCTGTAGCACTGCCTGGGGTTGCTGTGGCAATGTGCAGCACCTGGCACTTGGATGTGTTCAATCTCCTGCCCTTGGCCTCTGCCCATCTGCCCAGCCTGTCCAGGTCCCTCTGCAGAGCCTCTCTGCCCTCCAGCAGATCAACTCCTGCCCCCAGCTTGGTGTCAGCTGCAAATTTACTGCTGATGGACTCAATGCCCTCATCCAGATCATCAATGAAGACATTGAACAGGCTGGGGCCCAGCACTGCTCCCTGGGGCACACCACTGGTGCCTGGCTGCCAGCTGGCTGTGGCACCATTCACCACCACTCTCTGGGCTCAGCCTCCAGCCAGTTCCTAACCCAGCTCAGAGAGCTGCTGCCCAAGCCAGGGGCTGACAGCTTGGCCAGCAGTTTGCTGTGGGGGACAGTGTCAAAGGCCTTGCTGGAGTCCAGGCAGAGTCCATCCCCAGCCTGCCCCACATCCACCAGGCAGTCCCCTGGGCATGGAAGGAGATCAGGTTGGTCAGGCAGGACCTGCCCTTCCTAAATCCATTCCTAACTCCCTTCACACAGCCCTGTCTTGCCTGTCCAAATGCTTGCACCATTAACTCCTATCAACAAAACATCAACTTCTGTGTGTCCCCAGCTGGGGGAGGAGCTGTGCATTTGCATATGCTCCCCAGCTATCTTGGAAGCAGAGTAAATTACATTTCCAGAAGACAATGAAGTGCCCTGAGACAGGAGAGCATTTAATTTCTTACCCACCCCAAAAAAAAAAGGAGAGGAAAATCTTTGCAGGTCAGAACAGAAATGAGATTCTTCCTGATTTCAGATACCTGAGCAATGAGAAATGCCCAGGGAAGTCATTAAGCTGCAGCAGGCTGGATTTAGATTAAGCAGCAGGAAGAGGTTCTTCACTATGAGGGTGGTGGAATGCTGGAGCATGCTTGCCCAGGGAGGTGGTGGAAGCCTCACCCACTGAGATGTTTCAAGCCAAGCTTGCTGGGGCTGTGTGCAACCTAATCTAGCTGGGGATGTATCACAGTCTCACAGTATAACTAAGGTTGGAAGAGACCCCAAGGATCATCAAGTCCAACCTGTCACCTCAGACCTCACGACTAGACCATGGCACCAAGTGCCATGTGTCCCTGCTTCCTTCAGGGGTGTTGGGCTGGATGACCTTTATGGGTCCCTTCCAGCACAATAAAATACAGAACCAGAGGATCCCAGAGTCGTCAGAGCTGGAAAACACCTCCAGGCTCAGCCAGTCCCAACCCCCCTGCCATGGCCAGGGACACCTCACACTGCAGCAGGTTGCTCACAGCCACCTCCAGCCTGGCTGCAAACACCTCCAGGCAGGAGGCTGCCACCACCTCCCTGGGCAACCTGTGCCAGGCTCTCACCACCCTCATGGGCAACAACTTCTTCCTCACAGCCAATCTCAATCTCCCCACTTCTAGTTTTGCTCCATCCCCCCCAGTCCTATCCCTCCCTGACACCCTCAAAAGTCCCTCCCCAGCTTTCTTGGAGCCTTCTTCTGAGAGCTGAGATTACTGAATGTTCTGTAGCAAGAAAAAACCAAACCAAAACAGAAGGTCTGCAGAGGCACCTGGGCAGGCTGGAGAGCTGGGCACAAGCCAACCTCAGGAGGTTCAACAAGAGCAAGGGCAGGATCCTGCAGCTCTGTTGAGGCAATCCTAGGCACAAATGCAGGCTGGGCAGGGACTGGCTGGAAAGCAGCCCTGAGGAGAGAGACTTTGGGTTGCTGGGGGAGGAGAAGCTCACCAGGAGCTCTCAGTGTGCACTGGCAGCCCAGAGAGCCAAGCAGAGCCTGGGCTGCAGCAAGAGAAGTGTGGCCAGCAGGGCAGGGAGGGGATTCTGCCCCTCTGCTCCACTCTGCTGAGACCCCACCTGGAGTACTGCCTCCAGTTCTGGAGCCCTTATTGCAAGAGGGATCTGGAGGGGCTGGAAGGTGTCCAGAGCAGGGCCAGGAGGAGGAGCAGAGGGCTGGAGCTGCTCTGCTCTGAGCACAGACTGAGGGAGTTGGGGCTGTTCAGTCTGGAGAAGAGAAGGCTCTGAGGTGACCTCATTGTGGCCTTCCAGGATCTGCAGGGGGCTCCAAGAAGGCTGGGGAGGGACTGCTCAGGATATCAGGCAGTGATAGGACTAGGGGGAATGGAATGAAGCTGGAGGAGGGGAGATTGAGGCTGGAGGGGAGGAGGAAGTTCTTCCCCATGAGAGTGGTGAAGCCCTGGAATGGGTTGTCCAGGGAGGTGGTTGGGGCCCCATCCCTGGAGGTGTTTAAGGCCAGGCTGGATGAGGCTCTGGCCAGGCTGATCTAGTGTGGGGTGTCCCTGCCCATGGCAGGGGGGTTGGAACTAGCTGATCCTTGTGGTCCCTTCCAACCCTGACTGACACTATGAGACTATGATACATCAAAAAGAAGAGGACACCAGCAAAGGGCCAGGCAGGCTATGTCTGACAGAACCAACAACTCCACACCTTGCACAGCCATCATCTCCACTGATGTCTCTCTGTTCACAATCCATTTTCTTTGCCACTTCCTGGACTGTTACTCAAATTAAGTAGCTTCTCATAATTAGCACTATTAGGAAGCTGGAGAATGATGGAGCAGATTATCCTGGGGGCAATAACTGCACCTGAAGGATGGCCAAGGGCTTGGGTCCAGCCAACATGGATTTAGGAAGGCCAGGTGCTGCCTCTCCAACCTGATCTCGTTCCATGCCCAGGTGACTGCCTGGGGGATGTGGGGCAGGCTGTGGATGGAGTCTGCCTGGACTGCAGCAAGGCCTTTGACACTGTCCCCCACAGCAAACTCCTGGCCAAGCTGTCAGTCCCTGGCTTGGGCAGCAGCTCTCTGAGCTGGGTTAGGAACTGGCTGGAGGCTGAGCCCAGAGAGTGGTGGTGAATGGTGCCACAGCCAGCTGGCAGCCAGGCACCAGTGGTGTGCCCCAGGGATCAGTGCTGGGCCCCATGCTCTTTAACATCTTCATTGATGATCTGGATGAGGGGGTTGAGTCCATCATCAGTAAATTTGCAGCTGACACCAAGCTGGGGGCAGGAGTTGATCTGCTGGAGGGTAGAGAGGCTCTGCAGAGGGACTTTGAGAGGCTGGACAGATGGGCAGAGGCCAACAGGATGGCATTCAACAAATCCAAGTGCCAGGGGCTGCACTTTGGCCACAGCAACCCCAGGCAGAGCTACAGGCTGGGGTCAGAGTGGCTGAGAGCTGCCAAACAGACAGGGACCTGGGGGTGCTGATTGACAGCTGCCTGAACATGAGCCAGCAGTGTGCCCAGGTGGCCAAGAGGGCCAATGGCATCCTGGCCTGCATTAGGAACTGTGGCCAGCAGGAGCAGGGAGGTCATTGTGCCCTGTGCTCAGCACTGCTTAGGCCACATCTTGAGTCCTGTGTCCAGTTCTGGGCCCCTCAGTTTAAGGACATTGAGAGACTTGAAGGTGTCCAGAGAAGGGCAACAAAGCTGGGGAGGGGTCTGGAGCACAGCCCTGTGAGGAGAGGCTGAGGGAGCTGGGGTTGCTTAGCCTGGAGAAGAGGAGGCTCAGGGGAGACCTCATTGCTCTCTCCAACTCCCTGAAGGGAGGTTGTAGCCAGGTGGTGGGTTGGTCTCTTCTCCCAGGCACCCAGCCCCAGAACAAGAAGACACAGTCTCAAGCTGTGCCAGGGGAGGTTTAGGCTGGAGGGGAGGAGATTTATGCAGAAGTCTCTCCAAATGTTAGAATTTCTGCTTCCTGGGAAGTTCACTTAAGAAGTTCTGTTTGCCATATAACCTACGGAGATCTCAAGCAGCTCATTAATAAATACATGGAATCCTGTCCTCCAAGCTCATTAATATTCACTAATATGAACAAATTCCATATTAAATGAAGCAAAGCCTGGAGCCAGCTGCAGCTTCTCTCTCTCCTTACAGGCTGCCTTTGACAGTGAGAGCTGACTGCCATCACACCCAAACCCTCCCAGGCTGCGAGGGACAGCAGTGTCACTGCTGAGAGCACCTGTGAGGACCACTGTGAAATGTCTCACTCTTCAAGGGCATGAGGGGGAGCCTGAGCAGCTCAGAGCAGGCAAACTCATTTCTTTTTAACAATGAGAATGCATAAATGGATGTAGCACATAAATATTAGATGCCACTTCTTTGACTGGGCACTTGCTGAATGAGTTGAACTGCTCCGATGTGACAGCTCTGGGTTGATGGTAGGGACTGCAACGAGGACAGACAAAGGTCCAGGTAGGATCAGACTGGAGAAATGGGGCAATGGGATTTAGGAAGGGCAGGTCCTGCCTCGCCAAACTGATCTCCTTCCATGCCCAGCTGACTGCCTGGTGGATGTGGGGCAGGCTGTGGATGTGGTCTGCCTGGATTCCAGCAAGGCCTCTGACACTGTCCCCCACAGCAAACTGCTGGCCAAGCTGTCAGCCCCTGGCTTGGACAGCAGCTGTGAGCTGGGTTAGGAACTGGCTGGAGGCTGAGCCCAGAGAGTGGTGGTGAATGGTGCCACAGCCAGCTGGCAGCCAGGCACCAGTGGTGTGCCCCAGGGAGCAGGGCTGGGCCCCATCCTGTTCAATATCTTCACTGATGATCTGGATGAGGGCATTGAGTCCATCATCAGCAAATTTGCAGATGACAGCAAGCTGGGGGCAGGAGTTGATCTGCTGGAGGGCAGAGAGGCTCTGCAGAGGGACCTGGACAGGCTGGGCAGATGGGCAGAGGCCAAGGGCAGGAGATTGAACACATCCAAGTGCCAGGTTCTGCACATTGGCCACAGCAACCCCAGGCAGTGCTACAGGCTGGGGTCAGAGTGGCTGAGAGCAGCCAGGCAGAGATCGACCTGGGGGTAGTGGACAGCAGCTGAACAGGAGCCAGCAGTGTGCCCAAAGGGCCAAGAAGGCCAAGGGCATCCTGGCTTGCCTCAGGGAGAGTGTGGCCAGCAGGAGCAGGGAGGTCATTGTGCCCTGTGCTCAGCACTGGTTAGGCCACACCTTGAGTCCTGTGTCCAGTTCTGGGCTCCTCAGGTTAGGAAAGATGTTGAGATGCTGGAAGGTGTCCAGAGAAGGGCAACAAAGCTGGGGAGGGGTCTGGAGCACAGCCCTGTGAGGAGAGGCTGAGGGAGCTGGGGTTGCTTAGCCTGCAGAATAGGAGGCTCAGGGGAGACCTCATTGCTCTCTACAACTCCCTGAAGGGAGGTTGTAGCCAGGTGGAGGTTGGTCTCCTCTCCCAGGCACCCAGCACCAGAACAAGAGGACACAGTCTCAAGCTGTGCTTCTCCTTCTGCTCCCTCCTCCAAGCCACACAAAGGGTTAGGGACTGGGGTTGAAGTCAGCTCATCACATATGACCTCTGCTGTTCCTCACTCTCTTCCCCTGCTCCACCTCAGGGTCTGTCCCACAGGACTCAGTCATCCACAAACTTCTCCAGCGTAAGTCACAGAATGCTCTGGGACAGAGGGCACCTCCAAAGCTCATCCAGCCCAACCCCTCTGCACTCAGCAGGGACATCCCCAACTAGATCAGGCTGCCCAGAGCCCTGTCCAGCCTCACCTTGAATATCTCCAGGGAAGGAGCCTCAACCACCTCCCTGTGCAACCTGTGCCAGTGTTCCAGCTGCCCTCAAGGTGCAGAACTTGTTCCTCACATCCAGTCTGCTGTGCTCTTGTTTGAACTCCTTCCCACAAGCTGTAGTCCTTCACAGACTGCTCCATCATAGGTGCTCCACTGGCTCACAAGTCTTGCCAGCAAACCTGGCCCAGGTTGCAGGTGGCTGTCTGCCCCACAGTGCCCCTCCCTAGACTGCAGGGACACAACCTGCCTCACCATGGTCTTTGTCCTGTGCTGCAGGAGAATCTCTGCTCTGGCACCTGGAGCACCTTCTCCCCTTCCTTCTCCCCTTCCTTCTCCCCTTCCTTCTCCCCTTCCTTCTCCCCTTCCTTCTCCCCTTCCTTCTCCCCTTCCTTCTCCCCTTCCTTCTCCCCTTCCTTCTCCCCTTCCTTCTCCCCTTCCTTCTCCCCTTCCTTCTCCCCTTCCTTCTCCCCTTCCTTCTCTGACCTTTCTGTCTGCAGAGCTATCTCTCTCACACACAGTTACTCCTCTCTCTGGCTGCTGTTCTGCAGCAGTTTCTCCCCTTGTCAGAGATGTTATCCCCATCACTGACTGTCTCAGCTTCACCCCGTGGCAGGCCCCTCTTAGAGCCAGCTGCTGTTGGCTCCACTGAATTTGGGGCAAGCTTCTGGCATCTTCTCAACAGAAGCTACCTGAGTGATTTCCCCCTCACAACTGCAGAAGGACACAGATGCTTGCTAGCCTGCTGCTAGTCAGAGTGAAGGATTGGTTGGGTTTTAGTGCCCTCCAGGGAGAGGCATTTAAGTGTAACCAATTCAATAAATACTATTCTCCTGCACACCCAAATTGAGTGAAGTTTGTCAATTAAGCAGGCACACTGTGCCTTGAAGAACCTACACAAAGAGAAACTCAATCAAGGCCACTGAAATGTCCTCATCAGGCTCCAGAAGTAAATGAATAGGATAATTAATTTTGCTTTATCTACAGCCTTGGTTAAGACTTCTCCCTCATTGCTTTCTGCAGTGCCAATTGAGCTGCCTGTGCTACTGCTGGAACAAAGCCACTTCGGACAAACCTCTCGCTTCTCTCTGGCCAGCAGATGAGGCACTGCAATGGGGGGGCCCAGAGAATAGAGTGGGATAGGGTAGGATAGAATGGAGTGGAATAGAATGGAATGGAATAGAATAGGATAGAATAGGTTAGGATAGGGTAGAATGGAATGGAATGGAATGGAATGGGATAAGATAGGATAGAATGGAATGGAATAGAATGGAATGGAATAGAATAGGATAGAATAGGATAGGATAGGGTAGAATGAAATGGAATGGAATGGAATAGAATAGAATAGAATAGAATGGAATGGAATAGAATAGAATAGAATTGAATGGAATAGAATGGAATGGAATGGGATAAGATAGGATAGAATGGAATGGAATAGAATGGAATGGAATAGAATAGGATAGGATAGGATAGGGTAGAATGAAATGGAATGGAATGGAATGGAATGGAATGGAATGGAATGGAATGGAATGGAATAGAATAGAATAGAATAGAATAGAATAGAATAGAATAGAATGGAATGGAATGGAATAGAATGGAATGGAATAGAATAGGATAGGATAGGATAGGGTAGAATGAAATGGAATGGAATGGAATAGAATGGAATGGAATGGGATAAGATAGGATAGAATGGAATGGAATAGAATGGAATGGAATAGAATAGGATAGAATAGGATAGGATAGGGTAGAATGAAATGGAATGGAATGGAATGGAATGTAATGGAATAGAATAGAATAGAATAGAATAGAATAGAATAGAATAGAATAGAATAGAATAGAATGGAATGGAATGGAATGGAATAGAACGGAGTGGGATAGGATAGGATAGGATAGGATAGGATAGGATAGGATAGGATAGGATAGGATAGGATAGAATAGAATAGAATGGAATGGAATGGAATGGAATGGAATGGAATAGAATAGAATAGAATAGAATAGAATAGAACTGAATTGACCAGGTTGGAAAAGAGATCATCCAGTCCAACCTATCACCCAGCACCATCTGATCAACTAAACCATGGCACCAAGTGCCTCATCCAGGCTCTTCTTAAACACCTCCAGGGATGGTGACTCCACCACCTCCCTGGGCAGCACATCCCAATGGCCAATCTCTCTGTCTGGGAAGAATTTCTTCCTCACCTCCAGCCTAAACCTGCCCTTGAGGCTCAGCCTCAAACTACCACAAGAGATGAATCATAGAATCACAGAAGCATCAGCGTTGGAAGGCATCTCAAGAGTCCTCCAGTTCCAACCCCCCAGCCATGGGCAGGGACACCTCACACTACAGCAGGCTGCCCAGAGCCACAGGGATTAGATGCCTGCAGCATCACCACCACCAGAACAAGAGGACACAGTCCCAAGCTCCACCAGGGGAAGTTTAGGCTGGAGGTGAGGAGGAAGTTCTTCCCAGAAAGAGTAATTTGCCCTTGGGATGTGCTGCCCAGGGAGGTGGTGGAGTCCCCATCCCTGGAGGTGTTCCAAAAAGGCTTGGATGTGGCACTTGGAGCCATGGTTTGGTTGTCAGGAGGTGTTGGGTGGTAAGTTGGACTTGATGATCTCTGAGGTCTTTTCCAACCTGGCTGATTCTATGCTTCTATGACCTGTGAAGATCATCTAGTCCAACCCTCCTGCTAGAGGATGATCACCCAGAGGAAATCACACAGGAGCACATTGTCCAGGTGGGTTTGGAATGCCTTCAGAGACAGAGACTCCACAGCCCCTCTGGCCAGCCTGCTCCAGGGCTCTGCCACTCTCAAAATGAAGAATCTTTTCCTTATGTTTATGTGGAACCTCCTGGGTTGCAGTTTGCACCCAAGCTGAAACCAAACTCAGGTTGTCGCTAGAGCATTCCAAGTACCAAACACTTGAGGTTCAAAGTGGGACATATGGCACTCAGGAGGTCCTCAGTGGGCTGATGCTCCTCTGTTGCACAGTATTAGAAATGAGAACATTCATGACTGCTGAGTCCCAGCTTCCAATGTCACTTTGGAGGCTTCTGTGGAGCACTGTCACTAAGATCTAGACTGAGAGATCCTCCCTTTGGAAATGAGCATCCCAACTGCTGGCAAAAGCACTGAAGTCTCACCAGTGAAGAGCCTCAGAATCGCTTGAGGCTCTGCTGTGCCTAGAAAGGCAAGGTGCAGGGGCAAGAGAATACTTTCTCCCATCAGATTCTCCCCTCAGCCTTTCACTCTCGCTGCACAAGCCACATCCCCGTGGATCAGCACAGGCTGGGGGCTGATCTGCTGGACAGCAGCTCTGGGAGTCCTGGTGGACAACAGGATGGCCATGAGCCAGCAAGGTGCCCTTGCAGCCAAGAAGGCCAAGGGGACACTGGGGTGCATCAAGAACAGTGTGGCCAGCAGGTTGAGGAGGTTCTCTTCCCTCTCTGCTCTGCCCTGGTGTGGCTGCAGCTGGAGCATTGTGCCCAGTTCTCGAAGGCCAGGAACTTGCTGGAGAGGGCACAGAAAAGGATTGTAAAGCTTCTGAGGGGACAGGGATTGGCACAGGCTGCCCAGGGAGGTGGTGGAGCCCTCATCCCTGGAGGTATTCAGGAAACCTGTGGCCATGGCACTTTGGGACACATTTTCCTGGGCATGGTGGTGTAGCTTTGAGAGCTGGACTGGAGGATCTCAGAGGTCTTCTCCAACCAAAGTACTGCTATGGTTCTATGGTGTGTTGGTCATGGTGACGTCAGCTTGGTGTCTTGTAGGATTCTGCCCCTCTGCTCAGCTCTGCTGAGACCCCACCTGGAGCACTGCCTCCAGTTCTGGAGCCCCTATTCCAAGAGGGATCTGGAGGTGCTGGAGGGTGTCCAGAGAAGGGCCAGGAGGGTGAGCAGAGGGCTGGAGCACCTCTGCTGTGAGGACAGACTGAAGGAGTTGGGGCTGTTCAGTCCGGAGAAGAGAAGGCTCTGAGGTGACCTCATGGTGGCCTTCCAGGATCTGCAGGGGGCTCCAAGAAGGCTGGGGAGGGACTGCTCAGGATCTCAGCTAGTGATAGGACTAGGGGGGATGGAATGAAGCTGGAGGTGGGGAGATTGAGGCTGGAGGGGAGGAGGAAGTTCTTCCCCATGAGAGTGGTGAAGCCCTGGAATGGGTTGTCCAGGGAGGTGGTTGGGGCCCTGTCCCTGGAGGTGTTTAAGGCCAGGCTGGCTGAGGCTGTGGCCAGGCTGCTCTAGTGTGGGGTGTCCCTGCCTACAGGGGGGCCTACAAGATGGTTGGACTTGGTGATCTTAGAGGTCATTTGCATCCTTAATGATTCTGTGATTCTGTGGAAGGGGTTTGCACACTCTCCTCAAACCTTCCCCCACTGGTGTCTCCCTTTGCCGCTTCCCAGCAGCGCCCTTGGGGCGCGTCGACATTGAGGCGACCCTGGAAGGAAGGCAACAATTAACAGCGCCTTAATCTCTCTTACAAACCACCTGAGAGCAGTCAGTGCCATAAAACTGGCATATTAAATGTATGAAGAAATAATTGCAGCTGCAACTAAACATGATTAATGATCAGACAACAGCCTCCACACCAAAGGAATATCAAGCAGCGCCGCGCTCCTCGCAGAGCCGGCATCGTTAGCACGTTGCTGCGTGTGTTTGCAGAGAGCTTAGGGCCAGAGGACAGAGGATCTTCAGAGGACCCAAGCACTATTAGGGAAGGGTTATCAAAGCTCTGCCATTATCAAGTGTGTGCAATTATCAGTTCTGTGTGGGTGGAATTTTCCACTCGTTCAAGACGGGGCTGTTTGGGTTAATGACAGCCAGGTAACGGGGCAGCAGGATGGGGAGCTTGTGGGGCTCTGAGAGGCAGCTTTCATCTGAGCTTTAATATGCCACACAATTTCCTTTCTGGAAATAAAGATCTGGCAGAGTTCTGTTGGAAATTAGTTTGTAGATCATGGCACGTGCTGCCTCCAGGACTGAAGGCATCAAGCGCAGCCTCAGCGGGTTTGCTGCTGACACCGAGATGTGTGGTGCAGCAGACAGGCTGGAGGGAAGGATCCATCCAGAGGGACCTGGACAGGCTGAGAGGTGGGCACAAGCCAACCTCAGGAGGTTCAGCAAGGCCAAGGGCAGGGTCCTGCAGCTGGGTGGAGGCAATGCCAGGCACAAATCCAGGCTGGGCAGGGAAGGAAGGGAGGAAGGGAGGAAGGGAGGAAGGGAGGAAGGAAGGGAGGAAGGAAGGAAGGGAGGGAGGAAGGGAGGGAGGAAGGGAGGGAGGAAGGGGGGAAGGAAGGGAGGGAGGAAGGGAGGGAGGAAGGAAGGGAGGAAGGAAGGAAGGAAGGGGGGAAGGAAGGGAGGGAGGAAGGGAGGGAGGAAGGAAGGGAGGGAGGAAGGGAGGAAGGAAGGGAGGGAGGAAGGGAGGAAGGGAGGAAGGGAGGAAGGGAGGAAGGGAGGAAGGGAGGAAGGAAGGGAGGAAGGAAGGGAGGAAGGAAGGGAGGAAGGAAGGAAGGGGGGAAGGAAGGGAGGGAGGAAGGGAGGGAGGAAGGAAGGGAGGGAGGAAGGGAGGAAGGAAGGGAGGGAGGAAGGGAGGGAGGAAGGGAGGGAGGAAGGAAGGGAGGGAGGAAGGGAGGGAGGAAGGAAGGAAGGGAGGGAGGAAGGAAGGAAGGGAGGGAGGAAGGAAGGGAGGAAGGAAGGGAGGAAGGAAGGGAGGGAGGAACTCGGAAGGAAGGAGGGAGGGAAGAAAGGAAGGAAGGAAGGAAGGAAGGAAGGAAGGAAGGAAGGAAGGAAGGAAGGAAGGCTGGCTTGACTCTTGTCCTGCTGATGTTATGGAACAGTCTCTTAGAGGTCTTACAGCATTTGGAGTCAGGAAAGGCAAAGCTGGTCTTGCAGAAGAGATGAATGGAACCACTGCCATTAAATGAATGAGAATAAGCCAGGGAAGGATCCCTGCCTGAGACCCAACCTGCTGCCTTTGACAGGAGCATCCTAAAAGGCCAAAGAGCAATTTGACAACAATTCTCTTCCTCCCCACCCCCAAGGTTTAAGCCTTCCTTCCTAGAGGCCAGCTGATTCTGGTCAAAAGCATCACCTAATCATGAGCATCATGGAAATAAGGTAAAGGATTAGCCATGTGACAGCCCCCAGGAGAGAAGCTGTGCATTGCAACCCCTAACAATTACGCTGATAGATTGTAGGCATAATAAACAGCCACAGGAGGGAGGGAGAGACAAACAATTACTCTAATGGAGAGGGAGCCGCTGTGATTAACATCAAAAGCTACCCACAGGGAGCTATCTGTAGCAAGGATGACAGACACAACAGCTCCATGTCACACTTGCCTTGTGGCGAGGGGAGAAGAGGGAGAGCAATAAACATTTAGGGTGTTCAAGGGGGACCTGGGCAAGCTGCAGAGGTGGTGCCCAGGGGAACCTCAGAAGCTCCAGCAAGAGCAAGTGCAGGGTGCTGCACCTGGGCCAGAACAATCCTCACTGGCAGTGCAGGCTGGGGGAGGAGGGGAGAGAAAGCAGCCCTGAGGAGAAGGACTTGGGGGTGCTGGGGGGGGAGAAGCTGGCCAGGAGCAGGCAGGGTGAGCTTGCAGCACAGGAGGCCAAGGGCAGCCTGGGCTGCATCCAAAGCAGCACTGCCAGAGATGGAGAGAGAGGATCCTGCCCCTCTGCTCTGCTCTGCTGAGACTTCACCTGGAGTACTGCATCCAGGTCTGGAGCCCTCAGCACAGGAAGGACCTGGACCTGATGGAGAGGCTCCAGAAGAGGCCATGAGAATGCTGAGGGTGTTGGAGCAGCTCTGCTCTGAGGCCAGGCTGAGGGAGCTAGGGGTGTTCAGGCTGGAGAAGAGAAGGCTCAAAGAGGCATAGAATTATTTGGGTTGGAAAAGCCCTCTGAGATCATCCAGTCCAACCACCAGCCCAACACCACCATGCCTATTAAACCATGTTCCCAAGTGCCATGGCCACAGGCTTCCTGAGCACCTCCAGGGATGGAGACTCCACCACACCCCTGGGCAGCCTCTTCCAATCCCTGACCACTCTTGCAGCAAAGAGATTGTTCCTCATGTCCAGGCTAAGCCTCCCCTGACACAGTTTCAAGCCATTTCCTCTCCTTCTACCACCTGATACCAGGGAGAAGAGACCAAGCCCCACTCCAGGCTCCTCTCAAGGAGATTTAGAGAGCAATATCACAGTATCACCAAGGTTGGAAGAGACCTCAAAGATCATCAAGTCCAGGCTGTCACCACAGACCTCATGACTAGACCATGGCACCAAGTGCCACATCCAATCCCCTCTTCAACACCTCCAGGGATGGGGACTCCACCACCTCCCTGGGCAGCACATTCCAGTGGCCAATCTCTCTGTCTGGGAAGAACTTTCTCCTCACCTCCAGCCTAAACCTCCCCTGGCACAGCTTGAGGCTGTGTTCTGGTGCTGGTTGCTAGAGAGAAGAGACCAATCCCTTCCTGGCTACCACCTCCCTTCAGGGAGCTGTAGAGAGCAATGAGGTCTCCCCTGAGCCTCCTCTTCTCCAGGCTAAGCAACCCCAGCTCCCTCAGCCTCTCCTCACAGGGCTGTGCTCCAGACCCCTCCCCAGCCTTGTTGCCCTTCTCTGGACACCTTCAAGTCTCTCAATGTCCTTCTGAAACTGAGGGGCCCAGAACTGGACACAGGACTCAAGGTGTGGCCTAACCAGTGCTGAGCACAGGGCACAATGACCTCCCTGCTCCTGCTGGCCACACTGTTCCTGATGCAGGCCAGGATGCCATTGGCCTTCTTGGCCCCCTGGGCACACTGCTGGCTCATGTTTAGGCAGCTGTCAATCAGCACCCCCAGGTCCCTCTCTGTTTGGCAGCTCTCAGCCACTCTGACCCCAGCCTGTAGCTCTGCCTGGGGTTGCTGTGGCCAAAGTGCAGCCCCTGGCACTTGGATTTGTTGAATGCCATCCTGTTGGCCTCTGCCCATCTGTCCAGCCTGTCAAGATCCCTCTGCAGAGCCCTTCTGTCCTCTAACTGACCAACATCTGCTCCCAGCTTGGTGTCAGCTCAAACTTGCTGATGACTGACTCAATGCCCTCATCCAGATCATCAATGAAGATATTGAACAGGCTGGGGCCCAGCACTGCTCCCTGGGATGAAATCTGTAATACCATGTTAAATACTGAGCTGTGGGCACCCTGTTATTGGTTTTTTCACTCTTTTCATCTCCAGGCATATCCATGGCAGCTGAGTTTGGAATTTTCTGCTTTAAAACAAACAAACCAACTAATAATAAAACCATATCTGTCAGTCTTTGGTAATTGGGAACTGATGGATGAAATGGGCTGCAACTCAGGTTGCTGATTTTCCCTCTGTTGAAGTGGATCCTGCCTGGGACTAATGGATGGCAGTGCTGATAGCAGAGGACATTTTAATCACTGAGCAGTGATGATCGATGGTTTGTCTGTTTAATTGAATTGTCACTTGTCAAGCAGGGTGTCTTAGCAGAGTGGTTTGGATTGCAAGGTGGAAGGCAGGTTGTAGGCTGCTGTGGAAGTCATCTTTGTCTGTTGGAACCACCATGAGTTCCCAACAAAGCAACTACTGACTTCTAGTTCCCAGCTGCAACTGGGAAACTGAGGATTTGCACTGAGAGAGCCCTGGAGCAGGCTGCCCACAGAGGCTGTGGAGTCTCCTTCTCTGGGGAGATTCCAAACCGCCCTGGACAAATTCCTGGGCAACCACAGGCTCACAGGATGGCAGGGGTTGGAGGGGACCCAAAGAGATCATCCAGTCCAAGCCCCCTGCCAGAGCAGGAGCAGAGAATCCAGCACAGGTCACACAGGAACACATCCAGACAGGGATGGAAAAGCTCCACAGAAGGAGACTCCACAGCTTCTCTGGGCAGCCTGCTCCAGGGCTCTGGGACCCTCACAGGCAAGAAGTTCCTCCTCATGTTGAGCTGGAACCTCCTGTGCTGCAGTTTCCATTGCCCCTTGGCCTATCTCAGGGCACAGTGAGCAGAGGCTGTCCCTGTCCCTTTCTTCCTGACCCCCAGCCCTCAGCTCTTGATAGACATTGATCAGATCCCTCTCAGCCTTCTCCTCTGCAGGCTCAACAGCCCCAGGGCTCTCAGCCTCTCCTCCCCAGGCAGTGCTGCAGTCCCTTCAGCAGCCTTGGAGCCCTCCCTTGGCCTCTCTCCAGCAGATCCCTGTCCCTCCTGAGCTGGGGAGCCCAGAGCTGAATACAATACTCAAGATGAGGTCTCAGCAGGGCAGAGCAGAGGGGGAAAAGAACCTCCCTGGATCTGCTGAACCTGATCTAGGCAAACCTACTTCAGCAAGGGGGTTGGACTGGATGATCTCCAGAGGTCCCTTCCACAGTATCACGCTATCACTAAGGTTGGAAAAGACCTTGAGGATCATCAAGTCCAAGCTGTCACCACAGACCTCATGACCAGACCATGGCACCAAGTGCCACATCCAATCCCCTCTTGAACACCTCCAGGGATGGGGACTCCACCACCTCCCTGGGCAGCACATTCCAATGGCGAACGACTCTCTCAGTGAAGAACTTTCTCCTCACCTCCAGCCTAAACCTCCCCTGGCACAGCTTGAGACTGTGTCCTCTTGTTCTGGTGCTGGGTGCCTGGGAGAAGAGACCAACCCCCACCTGGCTACAACCTCCCTTCAGAGAGTTGTAGAGAGCAATGAGGTCTCCCCTGAGCCTCCTCTTCTCCAGGCTAAGCAACCCCAGCTCCCTCAGCCTCTCCTCACAGGGCTGTGCTCCAGACCCCTCCCCAGCTTTGTTGCCCTTCTCTGGACACCTTCCAGCATCTCAACATCTTTCCTAACCTGAGGAGCCCAGAACTGGACACAGGACTCCAGGTGTGGCCTAAGCAGTGCTGAGCACAGGGCAGAATGACCTCCCTGCTCCTGCAGCTCAACAGATTGATTAATAAGTCCACTTCAGAGTCTGAAACCTGTGAGTCTCCTCCATGTGCACTACTCCTGCAATCAGCACCTGCCAAGTCTCTTAGGATATGAAGTACACATCAGGGCAGGAACAAGGCAGAAATCCCCTGCTTTAGGGGCTGGCTAGGATAAAGGCATGACAGGTTTAAGGGAGAGAGGAAATTGCTCCTCTTTTCCCCATGGCCATTAACTGGGAGCCCATCCCAGCCCCCACTCACACCTTAGATCCACTCAATTACGAAGCAGGCCTGCAGCTGCCTCTGGGTTTATCTGTCCATCACAACTGAATCCACACTGATCCTTCCTGCAGAATTTGAGATGGGCAGGGGATTTGGCAGGGAGCAGGAGAATTCAGCCTATTGATTTACAAGCCAGGGCTCACTGAAGTTCTTTGCTCCTAAGCAGGAGTGATCACTCTCCAAATGCATGAGGCAGGGGAGCCATTAGCTGTGCTTTACCCCAGCTCACCAGGCTGTGGCATCTGAGGAATTCTTCCCATCTCCTTTTTCTTCTGTGTCTCCAAGTACAAAAGCTTGACTTTCCTGAAGCAGTTTCTTTGTCTTCTGTGTGCTCTCCTCAAGAAATAACCTTTCTGACACGACAATATTTGCTTCTTTCCCCCCTCATTAGTTAGGCTGCTGCAGCTGGGGGGTGGGGAAAAAAGGCAATAAATGCACTTAGTGTTTGCTATTTTAGAGTTGAAGGTCTCCAAACCACACACCCACAGCATTTTTTTAGCCATTAAAAGCATTCAGGATCACAGAATGGTTTGGGTTGGAAAAGCCCAAGATCATTCAGTCCAACCATCCACCCAAGACCACTGTGGCCACCAAACCATGTCCCCAAGGAGCAGCAGCAGCAGCTGGGCCACAAGGCTCTTGAACAGCCCCAGGGATGGGGACTCCACCACCTCCCTGGGCAGCCTGCTCCAGTCCCTGAGCACTCTTGCATTAACCTTCAACCTAAGCCTCCCCTGGCACAATTTAGAATAGAATGGAATGGAATGGAATGGAATGGAATGGAATGGAATAGAATGGAATGGAATGGAATGGAATAGAATGGAATGGAATGGAATGGAATGGAATAGAATGGAACAGAATGGAATGGAATGGAATAGAATAGAATGGAATGGAATGGAATGGAATAGAATAGAATAGAATGGAATGGAATGGAATGGAATGGAATGGAATAGAATAGAATAGAATAGAATAGAATAGAATAGAATAGAATAGAATAGAATAGAATAGAATAGACCAGGTTGGAAGAGACCTTCAAGATCATCACATCCAACCCATCAACCAATCCAACACCACCTAATCAACTAACCCATGGCACCAAGCACCCCATTTCAGGCAACTTCTTCACCTTACACTAGGGAGAAGAGACCAACCCCCACCTCACCCCAGCCTCCTTTCAGGGAGCTGTAGAGAGCAATGTGGCCTCCCCTCAGCCTCCTCTTCTCCACCCCCAGCTCCCTCAGCTGCTCTCCACCAGACTTCTTCTCCAGACCCTTCCCCAGCTTTGTTGCCTTTCTCTGGGCATCCTCCAGCAGCTCAGTGTCCTTCTTGCAGTGAAGGACCCCAAAACTGATTTTTCTGTTCTTTTGGTTTCTAGTGCCCACATTTGTCACTCTTTCTGGGCTTGGGGAATTGTTTGTTTGGGGTTTTTTGGTTGTTTCATTGCTCTTGTGACCAAGAAGTCCAATGGCATCCTGGGGTGGATTAGAAGGGCTGTGGTGAGTAGGTCAAGAGAGGTTCTCCTCCCCCTCTACTCTGCCTTGGTGAGGCCACATCTGGAGTGTTGTGTCCAGTTCTGGGCCCCTCAGTTGCAGAAGTCTGCTCCAGTTCCTAACCACTCTTGCAGGAAACAAATTGTTCATAGTCTCCAACCTAAGCCTCCCCTGGCACAATTTCAGGCAACTTCTTCACCTGGGAGAAGAGACCAAGCCCCACCTCGCCCCAACCTCCTTTCAGGGAGCTGCAGAGAGCAAGGAGGTCTCCCCTCAGCCTCCTCTTCTCCACAGTAAACCCCCCCAGCTCCCTCAGCTGTCCCTCCCCAGCCCTGCTCTCCAGGCTCTCCCCCAGCTTTGTTGCCTTTCTCTGGACCTGCTCCAGCACCCCAAAGTCTTTCCTGTAGTGAGAGGCCCAAAAGCAAACCCAGCACAGGGGCAGGATCACTTCCCTACTCCTGCTGGCCACGCTGCTCCTGATCCAGGCCAGGATGCTGGTGGCCTCCTTGGCCACCTGGGCACACTGCTGGCTCATCTTCAGCTGCCTGTCAACCAGCACCCCCTGCTCCTTTTCTGCCAGGCAGTTTCCAGCCACCCTGCCCCAAGCCTGGAGGGTCTGTGGGGTTGTTGTGACCCAAGTCAGCAGCACCTGGCACTTGGTCTTTTTTGACTCTCCTACAACTCAGTTTTCAGTTCCAAAGCAAAAGTTCTGAACAGCAGGGACAACAAAAAGCTGTTAAGAGGTTCAACTGCTGCAAAATCTGCCCTGCTTAGTACACTTTTAGGGTCTGATGAAGGAAAGACTATCAAAAGCTCCTCTGCAAAGCAATTTTGATAACATCACTTAATTCCTTTCTCTTAGGTTTGTTTTTCAGGACCTGTGTAGGTGAGGGAATCTGGAGACCACACTAGGAATGAATTGGTTCCATTTACAGCCAGCTGGGTTGCAGACATTAAGAGCCATTCCTGGCACATCTCTGACAAAGGACATCTTGTTGGGCTGGAAATTAGTAAATTGATGTGAAATTATAAGTAATTAGCTGCCACACTTTCACAAAGCCTCTGAAAATTACTTTAAAAACATCTAGCAGCTGTTGACTAATAAAGAAAAATGGCCTGGCTGCTGCAGAGCATTTTCAGTGCCACTCACAGGAACAGCAGCATTCTGTGAAGGGTACCTGCCACAGGACAGCTGCAAGGCCAGGAAAGGGCAGAGAATCATTTTGGTCCCCATCCCTGGAGGTGTTCAAGAGGGGATTGGATGTGGCACTTGGTGCCATGGTCTAGTCATGAGGTCTGGGATGACAGGTTGGCCTTGATGATCCTTGGGGTCTCTTCCAACCTTGGTGAGACTGTGGTTAGAAAAGCCCTTTCAGATCATCCAGTCCAACCAGTCTCCAGCTCTACCAAGGCCATGGCTAAACCACAGAATCATAGAATCAATCAGGTTGGAAAAGACCTCAGAGATCATCAAGTCCAACCTATCACCCAACACCTCCTGACTACTAAACCAAGTGCCACATCCAATCCCCTCTTGAACACCTCCAGGGATGGGGACTCCACCACCTCCCTGGGCAGCACATCCCAATGGCCAATCTCTCTGTCTGGGAAGAACTTTCTCCTCACCTCGAGGCTAAACCTCCCCTGGCACAGCTTGAGACTGTGTCCCCTTGTTCTGGTGCTGCTTGCCTGGGAGAAGAGACCAACCCTTTCCTGTCTACAACCACCTTTCAGATAGTTGTAGAGGGCAATGAGGTCTCCCCTGAGCCTCCTCTTCTCCAGGCTAAGCAACCCCAGCTCCCTCAGCCTCTCCTCACAGGGCTGTGCTCCAGACCCCTCCCCAGCCTTGTTGCCCTTCTCTGGACACCTTCAAGTCTCTCAATGTCCTTCTGAAACTGAGGAGCCCAGAACTGGACACAGGACTCAAGGTGTGGCCTAAGCAGTGCTGAGCACAGGGCACAATGACCTCCCTGCTCCTGCTGGCCACACTATTCCTGATGCAGGCCAGGATGCCCTTGGCCTTCTTGGGCCCCTGGGCACACTGCTGGCTCATGTTTAGGCAGCTGTCAATCAGCACCCCCAGGTCCCTCTCTGTTTGGCAGCTTTCAGCCACTCTGACCCCAGCCTGCAGCTCTGCCTGGGGTTGCCGTGGCCAAAGTGCAGCCCCTGGCACTTGGACTTGTTGAATGCCACAGAATCATAGAATCATAGAACCACAGAATCATAGAACCATAGAGTCAGAGTCATAGAGTCATAGAATCATAGAGTCATAGAGTCATAGAATCATAGAACCACAGAATCATAGAACCATAGAGCCATAGAATCATAGAGTCATAGAATCATAGAATCAACAAGTTTGGAAAAGACCTCAGAGATCATCAAGTCCAACCTGTCACCCAACACCTCCTGACTACTAAACCAAGTGCCACATTTAATCCCCTCTTGAACACCTCCAGGGATGGGGACTCCACCACCTCCCTGGGCAGCACATCCCAATGGCCAATTCTTTCTGGGAAGAACTTTCTCCTCACCTCCAGCAGAGTGAGTCCAATACTGTTTAACCTGGAGAAGAGGAGGCTCAGGAGTGACCTTCTTGCTCTCTACAAGTCCCTGAAAGGAGGTTGTAGCCAGGTGGGGGTTGGTCTCTTCTCCCAGGCAAGCAGCACCAGAACAAGAGGACACAGTCTCACGCTGTGCCAGGGGAGGTTTAGCCTCGAGGTGAGGAAAAAGTTCTTCCCAGACAGAGAGATTGGCCATTGGGATGTGCTGCCCAGGGAGGTGGTGGAGTCCCCATCCCTGGAGGTGTTCAAGAGGGGATTGGATGTGGCACTTGGTGCCATGGTCTAGTCATGGTGCCATGGTCTGTGGTGACAGGCTGGACTTGATGATCCTCGAGGTCTCTTCCAACCTTAGTGATACTCTGATACTGTGACACTGCGATGCTGTGATGGTTTTGCTATTGCTTTCTGCTGAGCCCCAGACTGGCTGTGCCAGGGGCAGTCCCGGTGTCAGTGTGCACATCTCTGTCAGGAGCAGGGTTGTACTTGCTTATAACCAGCAATGCAGAGCTGTTAAACAGCAATTCCTTTCCTAAATGCCAGCTCTTCTAGCTGGCTGCACACTCTGGCTCTGACATTTGCTGTTTTATTGGGCCAGCAGTGAGGAATGGAAAGGAAAAGGTCTCATCACAAGAGGGTTTATTTGCAGCAGTTGATATGAATGGAGACAGAGGCAGGGCTCCTCAGACCCTGCCATCGACATCATATTTATTTTGCCTGAAAGGGTGGGAAGGAGATCTGCAGCTTTGTGTGCCCCAGCCTGGACCAACTCTACTTGCACCACTCAGGAGGGAATGTTGTGTGGCAACATCTTCACAGTTTCCAGTGATGGGAATTTCCTAGGCCATCTTCTTAGCCTGCTGCATGACCTTCCTCTGTGTACTTAATGATGCTGCATTTATGCCATTACCCTAAAAAGAATCTGCCTTCTCCTCTTATCTTCCCCTGCAGCCTGTAGCAGACAGGTCCCTTGCCCCAGCTCCCCTTCATGCTGAAAGGAGCTCTTTCAAGCACTTATCTCAAGTGAATGAATACAACAGAAGTGTCCAACTCGACTTTCCCATTGTCTGTTAGGTGACCAGTTAACACAGCTAGAGATAATAAACTGCACTCCCTGGTAAAGAGCAGCTGCTGATTGTCCTGAGCCTCATTTTGTGCCCAAAGCACTTTGTTCACATACAGAGAGCTTCAGACTATGGTAGGATGCAGACAATAAGTCCTTCTCTCCTTCTGCTCTGCCCTGGTGAGGCCTAATCTGGAACACTCTGTACAACTCATGGCTCAACAGTGCAAGAACCAGGGAACTACTGGAGAGAGTCCAGCACAGAGGCATGGAGATGCTGAGGGGTGTCATGGTAGGGGCAAATGAGCCCCAGCACAAACCCAGACAGCCCCTGGTGTGTCTAGACGTGGTGCCCCTCTCCCCTCCTTCCTGCAGACTGTCAGGGTAATGTGGGAAGAGGAACAAAGGGGACAGGACCATGGGGGTCTGGTGAACCCCCCTGTGTCTGGGGTAAGGGCAGTGTGCTGGCCACAGCCTGGCAGAGCCCCTTCCCCTTGGGCAACTCTGTGCTGGCTGCAGCTGCCCTGTTGGTCCAGTTGAATCTCAGCAAGATTTATATACAGGCTGACTTCTACTCACCTTTGACTTGCTCAAGCCTTGCTCAAGCCTTGCTTTGCTCAAGCCTTGCTTTGCTCAAGCCTTGTTCAAGCCTTGCTCAAACCCTGCTTTGCTCAAGCCTTGCTTTGCTCAAGCCTTGCTCAGGCCTTGCTCAAGCCTTGCTTTGCTCAAGCCTTGCTTTGCTCAAACCTTGCATTGCTCAAGCCTTGCTCAAACCCTGCTTTGCTCAAGCCTTGCTTTGCTCAAGCCTTGCTCAAGCCTTGCTTTGCTCAAGCCTTGCTCAAACCCTGCTTTGCTCAAACCTTGGTTTGCTCAAACCTTGCTTTGCTCAAGGCTTGCTCAAGCCTTGCTTTGCTCAAACCTTGCTTTGCTCAAGCCTTGCTCTGCTCAAGCCTTGCTCAAACCTTGTTTTGCTCAAGCCTTGCTCTGCTCAAGCCTTGCTCAAACCTTGCTTTGCTCAAGCCTTGCTTTGCTCAAGCCTTGCTCAAGCCTTGCTCAAACCTTGCATTGATCAAGCCTTGCTTTGCTCAAGCCTTGCTCAAGCCTTGCTCAAACCTTGCCTTGCTCAAGCCTTGCTCAAACCTTGCATTGCTCAAGCCTTGCTCAAACCTTGCTTTGCTCAAGCCTTGCTTTGCTCAAGCCTTGCTCAAACCCTGCTTTGCTCAAACCTTGCTTTGCTCAAACCTTGCTTTGCTCAAGCCTTGCTCAAACCCTGCTTTGCTCAAGCCTTGCTTTGCTCAAACCTTGCTTTGCTCAAGCCTTGCTCTGCTCAAGCCTTGCTCAAACCCTGCTTTGCTCAAGCCTTGCTTTGCTCAAGCCTTGCCTTGCTCAAGCCTTGCTTTGCTCAAGCTTTGCTTTGCTCAAGCCTTGCTTTGCTCAAGCCTTGCCTTGCTCAAGCCTTGCCCAAGCCTTGCCTTGCTTGGACCTTGTCTGGCTTGGAGCTGCCTCGAGTGCCATCGCCTTGAGCGCCCGGTCCAGCGCCTGGGATAAAGCCAGGAGCCTGCACTGCAAGCTAGGAGAGAAGCCAGGAGCTTAGGAGCCAGAGCCAAGCCTGCTGCCCCTTGCAGCAGGACCTTGCCGTGCCTCAGTCTCCCCAGGACACAGCAGGCTCCCGTCGGGACAGCGCCGTCCCCAGCCTGCCGTCCGCCGCAGCCAGCCCAGCAGCCGTGCCTGGGGCAGGAGAGCCCCAAAGCCTCTCCCACACAGCAGCAGCACTCCCCAGGGGGTGGAACCAGCTGTGAGTCATTAATTCATTGCCTCTCTGGCTTAGCAGTTGTGCTCCAGCCTCCCGCCGTGGTCGAGAGCCGTTTGGCTGCCGGGGGCTGAATCTCTCTCTGAGTTTCCTCAGGGCTTGCACAGGTTGTTCAAATGGTTACAGTGCCTAAGCCCTGCACAGCCCCACTGCAAACAGCTCTTCCAACCATGCATCTGGATCCACAGCAAGCTGGCAGCCAGGCACCAGTGGTGTCCCCCAGGGATCAGTATTGGGACCCATCCTGTTCAATATCTTTATTGATGATCTGGATGAGGGCATTGAGTCCATCATCAGTAAATTTGCAGATGACAGCAAGCTGGGGGCAGGAGTTGATCTGTTAGAGGGTTGGAGAGTTCTGCAGGGGGACCTCAACAGGCTGGACAGATGGGCAGAGTCCAAGGGCAGGAGATTGAACACATCCAAGTGCCAGGTGCTGCACATTGGCCACAGCAACCCCAGGCAGTGCTACAGGCTGGGGTCAGAGTGGCTGAGAGCAGCCAGGCAGAGAGGGACCTGGGGGTGCTGGTGGACAGCAGCTGAAGATGAGCCAGCAGTGTGCCCAGGCAGCCAGGAGGGCCAATGGCATCCTGGGCTGCATCAGGACCAGTGTGGCCAGCAGGAGCAGGGAGGTCATTCTGCCCCTGTACACTGCACTGGTTAGGCCACACCTTGAGTCCTGTGTCCAGTTCTGGGCCCCTCAGTTTAGGAAGGAGGTTGACTTGCTGGAAGGTGTCCAGAGAAGGGCAACAAAGCTGGGGAGGGGTCTGGAGCACAGCCCTGTGAGGAGAGGCTGAGGGAGCTGGGGTTGCTTAGCCTGGAGAAGAGGAGGCTCAGGGGAGACCTCATTGCCCTCTAGAACTACCTGAAAGGTGATTGTAGCCAGGTGGGGGTTGGTCTCTTCTCCCAGGCAAGCAGCACCAGAACAAGAGGACACAGTCTCAAGCTGTGCCAGGGGAAGCACTGTGGGACACTGAGTGGCCATGGTGCTGCTGGGTTGATGGTTGGGCTGGATGATCTTGGAGGGCTTTTCCAACCTCAATGATTCCATGCCTCTATAACTACAACAATGAGAGCTGCCTGCCTGCAGGAGAAACAGGGAGAGACCTTCTTGCTCTCTCCAACTCCCTGAAGGGAGGTTGTATCCAGGAGGGGGTTGGTCTCTTCTTCCAGGCAAGCAGCACCCTAATAAGAGGACACAGTCTCAAGCTGTGCCAGGGGAGGTTTAGGCTGGAGGTGAGGAGAATGTTTGTCATAGCAAGAGAGACTGGCCATTGGGATGTGCTGCCCAGGGAGGTGGTGGAGTCACCATCCCTGGAGGTGTTCAAGAGGGGATTGGATGTGGCACTTGGTGCCATGGTCTAGTCATGAGGTCTGTGGTGACAGCTTGGACAGGATGATCTTTGAGGTCTCTTCCAACCATGGTGACACTGTGATCTTCAGAGGTCCCTTCCAGTCCTTACCCTTCTTTGATCCTGTGATTCTGTGGAAGGGGAGCTGGGGGCAGCTGCAGTGCTGGTTTGCCAGCAGTCCTGATTTGATCTGCCTGCTTGTGACACTGCAGAGCTAAACACAACATTTTCAAAGGGGTGGGGAAATAAATGAATAGATGCTGTTAAGTGCTGCTATTAAATTGTATTCCTACATTTATCCTTTAACTAAGCCATGCAGAATTTTCTCTCCTGCCATTAAGTCAACACTTCCAGCTGCAGTGCAAACTGTTCTGCTGGATCCAGAGACAGCACAATTGAACACAGGCTGCAAACAAATTGAACGACTCTGCTGGCTTGCACGGCAGATCGGAGTTCTCTGAAGGGCTTTCCAAGCCCCACCACAGATCATGAAGCTGAAATGAAATAAATGAAATGAAGTATAATGTCAGAGAGGTTTGGATGAAAGCTCTTTTCTTCTTTTTTTCTCTTTTTCTCTTTTATTTTTTATCACCAAGGTTGGAAGAGACCTCAAAGATCATCGAGTCCAACCTGACACCACAGACCTCATGACTAGACCATGGCACCGAGTGCCACATCCAATCCCCTCTTGAACCTCTCCAGGGATGGGGACTGAAATGATTCTCTGCCCTTTCCTGGCCTTGCAGCCACACCTTGAGTCCTGTGTCCAGTTCTGGGCCCCTCAGTTTAAGAAGGACATTGAGAGACTTGAAGGTGTCCAGAGAAGGGCAACAAGGCTGGGGAGGGGTCTGGAGCACAGCCCTGTGAGGAGAGGCTGAGGGAGCTGGGGTTGCTTAGCCTGGAGAAGAGGAGGCTCAGGGGAGACCTCATTGCTCTCTACAACTCTCTGAAGGGAGGTTGTAGCCAGGTGGGGGTTGGTCTCTTCTCCCAGGCAACCAGCACCAGAACAAGAGGACACAGTCTCAAGATGTGCCAGGGGAGGTTTAGACTCGAGGTGAGGAGAAAGTTCTTCACTGAGAGAGTTGTTCACCATTGGTATGTGCTGCCCAGGGAGGTGAACACCCAGGTGAACACCCCATCCCTGGAGGTGTTGAAGAGGGGCTTGGATGTGGCACTTGGAGCCATGGTCTAGTCATGAGGTCTGTGGTGACAGGTTGGACTTGATGATCCTTGGGGTCTCTTCCAACCTTAGCTATACTGTGAGACTGTGATACTGTGACCTCCCTGCTCCTGCTGGCCACACTATTCCTAATGCAGGCCAGGATGCCATTGGCCTTCTCAGCCCCCTGGGCACACTGCTGGCTCATGTTTTGGTGGCTGTCAATCAGCACCCCTAGGTCCCTGTGCCTCCCCCTGGGCAGCAGAATCCTATCCTCTCCTTATGATACATAGGCTCAGTGCAGGATGCAATCAGTGTGTGCTTAAGTAGCTATTCATAGCAGCAAGGTGCAGAGATTGTTGGAACACTTTAATAAATGCCTTAATTAACTTCAATTTGTATGGCTTTATCTCTGCTCAGCTTCATGCCTCTGTTAACAGTCAATGCATTTTGCTTATCCATGCTCCATATATCTGTTTTTATCTATAGGAAATGTCACTCTGGAATGACAGAATCACAATTCCCCAGCATGGGGGGGCAGGGTTGGCAGAGACATCTGGAGGTCAGCAAGGCAGGTGAGGCTCACAGGATGACAGGCTCTTAGGGGTTGGAAGGCACCTCTGGAGATCTTCCAGTCCAAGCCCCCTGCAGGGCAGCACCACAGAATCCAGCACAGGAACACATCCAGACAAACCAACCAACCCAACCCAACCAACCAAACCAACCCAACCAAACCAACCCAACCAACCAAACCAACCCAACCAAACCAAACAACCAACCAACCCAACCCAACCAACCAAACCAAACCAACCAAACCAACCAAACCAAACCAAACCAAACAACCAACCAAACCAACCAAGCCAACCAAACCAAACCAACCAAACCAACCAAACCATCCAAACCAACCCAACCAAACCTACCAACCCAACCAAACCAACCCAACCAACCAACCCAACCCAACCCAACCAAACAACCAACCAAACCAACCCAACCAAACCAAACAACCAACCAAACCAACCAAACCAACCCAACCAACCCAACCAAACCAACCAAACCAACCCAACCAACCAACCCAACCCAACCAAACCAAACCAACCAAACCATCCAAACCAAACCAATCAAGCCCACCAAACCAACCAACCAAACCAACAAAACCAACCATACCAAACCAATCAAACCCACCAAACCAACCAACCAAACCAACCAAACTAACCAACCAAACCTACCAACCAAACTAACCAAACCAACCCAACCAATCCAACCAAACCAAGCCAACCAAACCAACCATACCAAACCAATCAAACCCACCAAACCAACCTAACCAAACCAACCAAACCATCCAAACCAAACCATCCAAACCAAACCAATCAAGCCCACCAAACCAACCAACCAAACCAACCAAACTAACCAACCAAACCTACCAACCAAACTAACCAAACCAAGCCAACCAAACCAACCAACCAAACCAACCAAACCAAACCAACCAAACCAACCAATCAAACCAACCAACCAAACCAAACCAACCAAACCAACCAACCAAACCAACCAAACCAACCAAACCAAACCAACCAAACCAACCAACCAAACCAACTAAACCAAACCAACCAAACTAACCAACCAAACCAACCAAACCAAACCAACCAAACCAACCAACCAAACCAACCAAACCAACCAAACCATCCAAACGAAACCAACCAAACCAAACCAAACCAAACCAACCAACCAAATCTACCAAACCATCCAAACCAACCCAACCAAACCTACCAAACCAACCAACCCAAACCAAATCAACCAACCAACCAACCAAACCAAACCAATACAGAAAAGCAAACAAAAAAAAATACCTGAATGAGATTCAACAAGTTGAGTTTGGCCTCTGGGAAAGAGCAACCCATGCACCAGGATAGGCTAGGGACTGAGCTGTTAGTGAAGGGGAATGGGACCTGAAGGTCCTGGTGAATGGAAGGATAGTCATGAGCCAGCCATGTGCTCTGGTGGCCAAGAAGGCCAATGGCATCCTGGGGTGCATTAGAAGGGCTGTGGTCTGTAGGTCAAGAGAGCTTCTCCTCCCCCTCTGCTCTGCCCTGCTGAGGCTGCATCTGGAATATTGTGGCCAGTTCTGGGCCTCTCAGGTCAAGAAGGACCTCAGGGAACTGCTTGAGAGAGTCCAGCACAGAGCCACAAAGATGCTGCAGGCAGTGGAAGATCTTCCTCAGGAGGAGAGCCTGAGGGAGCTGAGGGCTCTGGAGCTTGCAGAGGAGGAGCCTGAGGGTGAGCTCCTTGCTGCTGCTAAAGCTGTGCAGGGGCAGTGCCCAGAGGCTGGAGCCAGGCTCTGCTGGGGGATGCCCAATGCCAGCACCAGGGGCAGTGGTGGAAGCTGAGGCAGAGGAAGTGCCATGGGAAGAGGAGGAAGAATTTTTCCCCTGTGAGGGTGAGAGAAGCCTGGAGCAGGCTGCCCAGGGGGGTTGTGGAGTCTGCTTCTCAAGAGAGATTCCAACCCCGCCTGGATGTGCTCCTGTGGGAGCTGCCCTGGGTGCCTCTGCTCTGGCAGGGGGCTGGGCTGGGTGGTCTTTGGAGGTCCCTCCCCAGCCCTGCATGTTGTTCTTTGAGGAGAACTCCTCTGAAGCTCAGAGCAGCAGCGCAGGGGACAGTGACAGAGAGCCCCTCGTCACCAGCTATCCCGGATGAATCTCTTCCACTCCGAGCGGTGCTCCATTAATATTGATGATATATTGATATTTTCCACATTTGCTATAGAAATTAATGAACTGCTGGAGCAAACAGCCAGAAGGAGCAGGATGATTTGTCACTCTGCAGCTCCCCCAATTTGCTGTCTTCCCAAGGCTATACGTTATCAAGGGTAACAAATGGAATTCATATGGCTGCCTCATCAACATGCATTAGCTGTAGCTCACTCTGCCTCCTGCTTTATTAGGGCCAGCTCAGGAGGGCCTCCATATCTTCAGACAATCTTTGCCTTCCTGAAAGCCAACTTACAAAGAATTAGGACATCTTGAAGGCAAAAAAAGTGCTTCTAAGGTTAGGTTCTTTGTAGGCCTCTGGTAGAGTTGCGAAACAGCTCCGATCAGTTCTCTGGCCCAGGAATGTCCTTTCATTGCCCACAGCTGTCCCATGGGCACAGAGGGCACTGCCAGCAAGTCTGCTGCTGGCACCGAGCTGGCAGGAGTGGCTGACACAGGAGGGTTGTGCTGCACTTCAGCCAGACCTGGACAGGCTGAGAGCTGGGCAGGGAGAAATGGAATGGAATTCAACAAGGGCAAGGGGAGAGTCTGGCACCTGGGAAAGAACAACCCCAGGGAGCAGGAGAGGTTGGAGACTGAGCTGCTGGAGAGCAGGGAAGGGGAAAGGGACCTGGGGGTGCTGGGGGATGGGAGGTTGAGCATGAGCCAGCAATGTGCTCTGGTGGCCAAGAAGGCCAAGGGCAGCCTGGCCTGCATCAGGAACAGTGTGGCCAGCAGGAGCAGGGAGGTCATTGTGCCCTGTGCTCAGCACTGCTTAGGCCACACCTTGAGTCCTGTGTCCAGTTCTGGGCTCCTCAGTTTACGGACACTGAGATGCTTGAATGTGTCCTGAGAAGAGCAATGAGGCTGGGGAGGGGTCTGGAGCACAGCCCTGTGAGGAGAGGCTGAGGGAGCTGGGGTTGCTTAGCCTGGAGAAGAGGAGGCTCAGGGGAGACCTTCTTGCTCCCTATAACTCCCTGAAGGGAGGTTGTAGCCAGGTGGGGGTTGGACTCTCCTCCCAGGCACCCAGCACCAGAACAAGAGGACACAGTCTCAAGCTGTGCCAGGGGAGGTTTAGGCTGGAGGTGAGGAGAAAGTCACACCTCCAGGGATGGTGACTCCACCACCTCCCTGGGCAGCATATCCCAATGGCCAATCTCTCTGTCTGGGAAGAACTTCCTCCTCACCTCCAGCTTAAACCTCCCCTGGCACAGCTTGAGACTGTGTCCTCTTGTTCTGGTGCTGAGTGCCTGGGAGAAGAGACCAACCTCTGCTTGTCCACAACCTCCCTTCAGGGAGCTGTAGAGAGCAATGAGGTCTCCCCTGAGCCTCCTCTTCTCCAGGCTAAGCAACCCCAGCTCCCTCAGCCTCTCCTCACAGAGCTGTGCTCCAGACCCCTCCCCAGCCTTGTTGCCCTTCTCTGGACACCTTCCAGCAAGTCAACCTCCTTCCTAAACTGAGGAGCCCAGAACTGGACACAGGACTCAAGGTGTGGCCTAACCAGTGCAGTGTACAGGGGCAGAATTACTTCCCTGCTCCTTCTCCCTGCTCCTGCTCCCTGCTCCCTGCTCCTGCTCCCTGCTCCCTGCTCCTGCTCCCTGCTCCTGCTCCCTGCTCCCTGCTCCTGCTGGTCACACTGTTCCTGATGCAGTGACAGAAGGAAAGGCAATGGCCTCAGGATGTGCCAAGGGATGGATATGAGGAAAAATTTCTTCACAGAAAGGGTTCTCAGGCACTGGGATAGGGAGGTGGTGGAGTCACTATCCCTGGAGGAAGCTAAAAGACTATGGCTATGGTGCTGAGGGACATGGTTGACTGGCTGTAGAACATCAGTAGGGATGGGATTGTGAGAGTGGCTGGACTTGATGATCTCAAAGGTCTCTTCCAACCTCAGCAGTTTTATGATCCCATGATTTTATGGAGGAAGAAGTGATGTAGCAGTGCTTAGGGGCTCCATTTGAGCTCCTAATCATCCTTCAGCTGAGTTCCCCAGCTTCATCAAATTGGTAAGCAAAAGAATCAGTAGCTACAAATGAGAGGATGATTACAAAGCCTAGATAAAGCAGAAATTGCTGGCTATAAACATGAGTACATCACTGGTTTATGGCTTGCACCATATGCTTATAAAACCAGACTTATTATCAAGCCATCTACAGTAAATACATGGAAAGGATACATGGGGAAAGGAAGAATCAAAATGTAGAAGCTCCTTTACAGCCTTGGAGGTTGGGTAGCATCCAGCAAATATCACAGCATCACAGTCTCACAGCATCACTAAGGTTGGAAGAGACCCCAAGGATCATCAAGTCCAACCTGTCCCAACAGACCTCACAACTAGACCATGGCACCAAGTGCCACATCCAATCCCCTCTTGAACACCTCCAGGGATGGGGACTCCACCACCTCCCTGGGCAAATATGGGGAGAGCTCTCACCTCCAGCCTAAACATCCCCTGGCACAGCTTGAGACTGTGTCCTCTTGTTCTGGTGCTGGCTGCCTGGGAGAAGAGACCAACCCCCACCTGGCTACAGCCACCTTTCAGGTAGTTGTAGAGGGCAATGAGGTCTCCCCTGAGCCTCCTCTTCTCCAGGCTAAGCAACCCCAGCTCCCTCAGCCTCTCCTCACAGGGCTGTGCTCCAGACCCCTCCCCAGCCTTGTTGCCCTTCTCTGGACACCTTCAAGTCTCTCAATGTCCTTCTGAAACTGAGGAGCCCAGAACTGGACACAGGACTCAAGGTGTGGCCTAACCAATGCAGAGTCCAGGGGCACAATGACCTCCCTGCTCCTGCTGGCCACACCGTTTCTAATGCAGGCCAAGATGCCCTTGGCCCTCTTGGCCACCTGGGCACACTGCTGGCTCATGTTTAGGCATCTGTCAATCAGCACCCCCAGGTCCCTCTCTGTTTGGGAGCTCTCAGCCACTCTGCCCCCAGTCTGCAGCTCTGCCTGGGGTTGCTGTGGCCAAAGTGCAGCCCCTGGCACTTGGACTTGTTGAATGCCATCCTGTTGGCCTCTGCCCATCTGTCCAGTCGGTCGAGGTCCCTCTGCAGAGCCCTTCTGTCCTCTAACTGACCAACATCTGCTCCCAGCTTGGTGCCATCTGCAAACTTGCTGATGATGGACTCAATCCCCTCATCCAGATCATCAATGAAGATGTTAAAGAGCATGGGGCCCAGCACTGCTCCCTGGGGCACACCACTGGTGCCTGGCTGCCAGCTGGCTGTGGCACCATTCACCACCACTCTCTGGGCTCAGCCTCCAGCCAGTTCCTAACCCAGCTCAGAGAGCTGCTGTCCAAGCCAGGGGCTGACAGCTTAGCCAGGAGTTTGCTGTGGGGGACGGTGCCAAAGGCCTTGCTGCAGTCCAGATAGACTACATCCACAGCCTGCCCACGGCCTCCACCACAGAAACACAGGTGGGGTTTTTTCTGCTGGACTTTCCTACCTGTGCAGCTTGGGTAACACCAAACATCTCCCAGTCACCTTGTGTGGCTCTGCAACAGATTAGCTGCATGCTACCCAAAGGCATCCTGGAATAAGAGTTGTTCTTACTTGATTTATCAGGGGGGCATTATCTGGGGGTTTGGGGGCTTGTTATTTTGTGAGGGAGGTTCTCCTGCCCCTCTGCTCTGCCCTGCTGAGACCTCACCTGGAAGATTGCATCCAGCTCTGGGCTCCCCAGCTCAGGAGGGACAGGGATCTGCTGCAGAGATTCCAAGGGAGGGCTCCAGGGATGCTGAAGGGACTGCAGCACTGCCTGGGGAGGAGAGGCTGAGAGCCCTGGGGCTGTTCAGTCTGGAAAGGAGAAGGCTGAGAGGGATCTGATCAATGTCTATCAAGAGCTGAGGGCTGGGGGTCAGGAAGGAAGGGCCAGGGACAGCCTCTGCTCACTGTGCCCTGGGATAGGCCAAGGGGCAATGGATGGAAAGTGCAGCACAGGAGGTTCCAGCTCAACATGAGGAGGAACTTCTTCCCTGTGAGGGTCCCAGAGCCCTGGAGTGGAGAGGTTGTGGAGTCTCCTTCTGTGGAGCCTTTCCATCCCTGTCTGGATGTGTTCCTGTGTGACCTGTGCTGGATTCTCTGCTCCTGCTCTGGCAGGGGGCTTGGACTGGGAGATCTCCAGAGGTCCCTTTTGACCCCTAGCATCCTCTGAGCCTGTGTTTAGTTTTGATGGTAGTTGTTGTTGTTGTGGGGCTTTTGCCTTTCTTTCCCCTCTTGCAAACTGAAGCAAACAAAAACTAAACCAAAAACAAGAGAAAAAAAAGCTAACTGCCTCTTTAAGTGCTCTGAGGCAGTTAAAATATATCAGTGCATGGCCATGGTAATTATCCCTATTTTCCTAGCTGAAATAGAGGATTGTGGATGTTTTTAATGTACTCCTAAATGTCATGGACTTAAATGTTCAAGCAGCAATTCTCTTCTGCTGGGAAGGAGAGAGGAAAATGCATCCCCCTTTGCCCCCTCCTCCCCCTCCTTTGGTAAATCACTTGCAATGGAGTTAGATTAAATTCTCCTTTATTCATGTAGTTAAAAATCATTTCAGGTTATTTGTTGTGGGACAAAGAGAGAAAAAATTACATCAGCAGATGGTACAGGAAAGGAAGGAAATAAGCAACTAGTGAAGTATTGCCTGCTGGATTATCATAGGATCAGTCAGGGTTGGAAGGGAGCACAAGGATCAGCTAGTGCCAACCCCCCTGCCATGGGCAGGGACACCCCACACCAGATCAGCCTGGCCACAGCCTCATCCAGCCTGGGCTTAAACACCTCCAGGGACAGGGCCCTCCCTGGACAACCCATTCCAGGGCTTCACCACTTTCCTGGGGAAGAACTTCCTCCTCCCCTCCAGCCTCAATCTCCCCACCTCCAGCTTCATTCCATTCCCCCTAGTCCTAGCACTGCCTGAGATCCTGAGCAGTCCCTCCCCAGCCTTCTTGGAGCCCCCTGCAGATCCTGGAAGGCCACAATGAGGTCCCCTCAGAGCCTTCTCTTCTCCAGACTGAACAGCCCCAACTCCTTCAGTCTGTCCTCACAGTATCAAAGTACAACCAAGGTTGGAAGAGACCTCGAGGATCATGGAGTCCAACCTGGCACCACAGACCTCATGACTAAACCATGGCTCCAAGTGCCACATCCAATCCCCTCTTGAACACCTCCAGGGATGGGGACTCCACCACCTCCCCGGGCAGCACATCCCAATGGCCAACAACTCTCTCAGTGAAGAACTTTCTCCTCACCTCGAGTCTAAACCTCCCCTGGCACAGCTTGAGACTGTGTCCTCTTGTTCTGGTGCTGCTTGCCTGGGAGAAGAGACCAACCCCTTCCTGTCTACAACCACCTTTCAGGTAGTTGTAGAGGGCAACGAGGTCTCCCCTGAGCCTCCTCTTCTCCAGGCTAAGCAACCCCAGCTCCCTCAGCCTCTCCTCACAGGGCTGTGCTCCAGACCCCTCCCCAGCCTTGTTGCCCTTCTCTGGACACCTTCAAGTCTCTCAATGTCCTTCTGAAACTGAGGGGCCCAGAACTGGACACAGGACTCAAGGTGTGGCCTAACCAATGCAGAGCACAGGGCACAATGACCTCCCTGCTCCTGCTGGCCACACTATTCCTAATGCAGGCCAGGATGCCACTGGCCCTCTTTGGCCACCTGGGCACACTGCTGGCTCATGTTTAGGCAGCTGTCAATCAGCACTCCCAGGTCCCTCTCTGTTTGGCAGCTCTCAGCCACTCTGACCCCAGCCTGCAGCTCTGCCTGGGGTTGCTGTGGCCAAAGTGCAGCCCCTGGCACTTGGACTTGTTGAATGCCATCCTGTTGGCCTCTGCCCATCTGTCCAGTGGGTCGAGGTCCCCCTGCAGAGCCCTTCTGCTCTCTAACTGACCAACATCTGCTCCCAGCTTGGTGTCAGCTGCAAACTTGCTGATGATTGACTGAACCCCCTCCTCCAGATCATCAATGAAGATGTTAAAGAGCATGGGGCCCAGCACTGATCCCTGGGGCACACCACTGGTGCCTGGCTGCCAGCTGGCTGTGGCACCATTCACCACCACTCTCTGGGCAAAGAAAGGAAAATAAAGAGGCTCTCATTGAATTGGAGAGAATCACAGAATGTGAGGGGCTGGAAGGGACCTCCAAAGCTCATCCAGGCCAACCCCCTGCCAGAGCAGGAGCACCCAGAGCAACTCACACAGCAACACAGCCAGGCAGGTCTTGAAGAGCTCCAGAGAGGGAGACTCCACAACCCCCCTGGGCAGCCTGCTCCAGGCTTCTCTCACCCTCACAGGGAAAAAAATTTCCTTCTGTTTCCATGGCACTTCCTCTGCCTCAGCTTCTCCCCCATAACTACTCTGGGCAGCCTGCTCCAGGGCTCCATCACCCTCATAGCAAAGAAGCATTTCCTCCTGGTGAGGTGGGAAGCAAAGCTTTCAGAAAGACAGGGCAACAAGAGATTGCTTTGCCATGTTTGGGCAGAGGAAGCCTGGCTTCTTGTCATTTCAAGGAGGATATTAGAAGATGCAAAGGGAAAGAGAAAGAAGAGCCTGTTGGGCCCTCCTCTGTGTGCAAGCATTGCACAAACTGCTGACATGGCTGGTAGCAGATTGCATTCCTCCCTTCCAGGAGGTTTTCTTTCCCCCTTAGCATGCATTGAACCTGCAGGCAGGTTGCTCTCATTTTCCTGTCACCCTAAAAATGTCTGCTTTGCCAATGGGTTCTTCTGCAGAGAGCTTCTGTGTGTTTGGTGATGCAGCAATCCACTCTGAGCTTCAATTGTTATGATTTCTCTGACATTTTGTATTCTGTTTCCATGTAAAGAAGGCATAAAAGCAAAAGGGCAAACTCCTGAGGCTCTTCAGGATGCTGCTTCAGTCAAAGCAAGCCAGCTGAAAAGAAAGGAACTGAGGACAAAGTTAAGTGTAGGAGATGTGCCTCCACAGAGCTAGAGCAGGCCTAGGCAAAGCCCACAGTTCTCTCTCTCTCTCATTTGTGTCTCTGCATCCTTCCCTTCCCTTCCCTTCCCTTCCCTTCCCTTCCCTTCCCTTCCCTTCCCTTCCCTTCCCTTCCCTTCCCTTCCTTCCCTTCCCTTCCCTTCCCTTCCCTTCCCTTCCCTTCCCTTCCCTTCCCTTCCCTTCCCTTCCCTTCCCTTCCCTTCCCTTCCCTTCCCTTCCCTTCCCAAACCTTCCCTTCCCAAACCTTCCCTTCCCAAACCTTCCCTTCCCAAACCTTCCCTTCCCTTCCCTTCCCTTCCCTTCCCTTCCCTTCCCAAACCTTCCCTTCCCTTCCCTTCCCTTCCCTTCCCTTCCCTTCCCTTCCCTTCCCTTCCCTTCCCTTCCCTTCCCTTCCCTTCCCTTCCCTTCCCTTCCCTTCCTTCCCTTCCCTTCCCTTCCCTTCCCTTCCCTTCCCTTCCCTTCCCTTCCCTTCCCTCCCCTCCCCTTCCCTCCCCTCCCCAAACCTTCCCTTCCCTTCCCTTCCCTTCCCTTCCCTTCCCTTCCCTTCCCTTCCCTTCCCTTCCCTTCCCTTCCCTTCCCTTCCCTTCCCTTCCCTTCCCTTCCCTTCCCTTCCCTTCCCTTCCCTTCCCTTCCCTAACCTTCCCTAACCTTCCCTAACCTTCCCTTCCCAAACCTTCCCTTCCCAAACCTTCCCAAACCTTCCCTTCCCAAACCTTCCCAAACCTTCCCAAACCTTCCCTTCCCTTCCCTTCCCAAACCTTCCCTTCCCCTCCTTTCTCCTCCCCTTTCCTTCCTTTCCCCTCCCCTTCCCCTCCCTTCCCCTTTCCCTCCCCTTCCCCTCCCCTTCCCCTTCCCCTCCCCTTCCTGTCCTGGCACTGGTCACCCCTGAGAAGAACCTTCACGGAGCTGCTGGCCACGGCTGAGCAGCGAGAAGTCAGAGATGCTCCTCCTCAGGAAGCCACCCTCCAAGAAGAGCAGGCCCAGCCTAAAGGTGGAAAACAGGTCCTGGCTGACTGAAAGGCAGAGAGACAACCTGTAAGCATCCCTGGGCAGTGCCAAAGAGTCACAGATAGAGTATTTTTGGTTGGAAATGTCCTTTAAGGTCATGGAGTCCAACCATTCTCTAACTCTACCAAGCCTGGTGCTAAACCATGTCCCTCAGCACCACATCTCTGCCTCTTTTCAACACCTCCAGGGATGGGGATTCCACCACCTCTCTCTGATGCTTGCCCTTTAGAATCATGGAATGGGCTGGGTTGGAAGGGACCTTCAAAGGTCATCTAGTCCAACCCCCTCTGCAGTAAGCAGAGACATCCTCCACTAGACCAGGGTGCCCAGAGCTATTGATCAGTATTACTGATCTCCCTCCTCAGTGTCCTCTTCTCCCATCCAAGCATCCCCAGGTCTCTCAGCCATTCCTCCTAGGGTAGATGCTCCAGGCCCCTCAGCATTTTAGTGGCTCCCCACTGCACTCTCTCCTTGTCCTTCTTGGATTGGGAAGCCCAGAACTGGATGCAGTACTCTAGAGGAGGCCTCACCATGTCAGAGCAGAGGGGGAGGAGAACCCCCCATGACTGCTGGCCACACTCTTCTGGATGCACCCCAGGATCCCATTAGCCTCCTTGGCCATGAGGGCACTTTGCTTGCTCATGGTCATCACGTTGTCCACCAAGACTCCCAAGTCCTTCTCCACAGAGCTGCTTTCCAGCAGGTCAGTCCCCAGCCTGTGCTGACCTTCCCCAGCTGCAGGACTCTATACTGCTCTGCTCTCCCTGGTCTCCTGAAATGACTCCTAAGTAATCCTTTGGCAAACTCAAGAGTGCAAACTCAGCTTTATGCAGCATCCACAGAAGGCCCAAACCCTTTTATCCCTTTCTGTTTAAAACCAAAGGACTTCACAAACAGCACTTTTATTCCAGGCTGGCTACTTCAATGGGACTTAGCTGCACAAAGGCTTTCTGTGCTGAAGATAGTCCCCAACTGTCTAATCCCTGCTGAGCAAGCTGGTGTGGGGAAGCTGTCACCCTGCCTGTAGTCCTCAGCAGAGAGCAATTCAAACACTGGGGAGGAGCTGAGGGACTCTTTCTACCCCTCAGCATCCTGCTCCCAAGAGCACAGAAACACAAAGCCAGTGACTGCAACCTGTCTTCTGTTGGTGTTGCAGGAACACATCCAAGCAGGCTTTGAATAGTTCCACAGAGGGAGACTCCACAACCCCCCTGGGCAGCCTGCTCCAGGCTTCTCTCACCCTCCCAGGGGAAAAATTCTTCCTCCTCTTTCCATGGCACTTCCTCTGCCTCAGCTTCCACCACTGCCCCTGGTGCTGGCATTGGGCATCCCCCAGCAGAGCCTGGCTCCAGCCTCTGGGCACTGCCCCTGCACAGCTTTAGCAGCAGCAAGGAGCTCACCCTCAGGCTCCTCCTCTGCAAGCTCCAGAGCCCTCAGCTGCCTCAGGCTCTCCTCCTAAGGAAGATCTTCCACTGCCTGCAGCAGCTTTGTGGCTTTGTTCTGGACTCTCTCAAGCAGTTCCCTGAGGTCCTTCTTGACCTGAGGGGCCCAGAACTGGACACAAGATTCCAGATGTGGCCTCAGCAGGGCAGAGCAGAGGGAGAGGAGAACCTCTCTTAACCTACTCACTGGGGTTGCTTAGCCTGGAGAAGAGGAGACTCAGGGGAGACCTCATTGCTCTCTACAACTACCTGAAGGGAGGCTGTAGCCAGGAGGGGGTTGGTCTCTTCTGCCAGGCACCCAGCACCAGAACAAGAGGACACAGCCTCAGGCTGCACCAGGGGAGGTTTAGGCTGGAGGTGAGGAAGAAATTCTACACAGAGAGAGTGCCCATTGGAATGGGCTGCCTGGGGAGGTGGTGGAGTCACCATCACTGGAGGTGTTCAGGAGGAGACTTGACAGGGTGCTTGGTGCCATGGGTTAGTTGATTAGGTGGTGTTGGATGATAGGTTAGATGTGATGATCTTGAAGGTCTCTTCCAACCTGGTTTGTTTTGTTCCATTCTATTCCATTCCATTCTATTCTATTCTATTCTATTCTATTCTATTCTATTCTATTCTATTCTATTCTATTCCATTCCATTCCATTCCATTCTATTCTATTCTATTCTATTCTATTCTATTCTATTCTATTCTATTCTATTCTATTCTATTCTATTCTATTCTATTCTATTCCATTCCATTCCATTCCATTCCATTCCATTCCATTCCATTCCAGTCTAGTCTCTTAGTTCTGCTCTGTCTCTGACATGTAGGACAAAGAAACAACCTAGGGAGAGCAATGGAGCTGGAATGGAACTGGGCCCCCAGCCCTTCAGGAAGATGCCTGTTGGAGAACTGCAAAGGAATCTCTGAATGCAGTAAGTGGCTCTGCCATCATCTCCCACTGGGAAAATCAGTTTGCACAAAGGGCAGAGTTTTCTTCTGGCATGATTTCTAACTGCAAGTTCTTCAAAGTGATTCAAATGCAAGCATTATAAAGAAGTCCAATTGCCAACCCAAGCTTTCATCTGGTGATTTGTATTGCAGTGGCTTAATCATCATCTCTGCAATGTACAGCCTCTTAGCAGAGCCTTGCATTGTGATTTCATCAGAAAGGGGATCTTTCTGTGATAAGCACTATTCAGATCATTGTGTTTGGCCTCAAATCTCACCAACCCCTCCCCCCCCCCCCCCCCCCCCATTTATTCCCAGTCACTGAATTGCAGAGGGGATTAAGCAAGTTATGTAGTGAACAAAACACTCTTTAGTCAAACTCCCTGGACAGACACAGAGCTTCTGGTCTCTGGGACTGCCACAGTCAACCTCTGTGGTGGTTTGAGCATTAACTGGGAGTTAAGAGCTCAGATGGGGGCAAGGCTCAGAATCTCTCCCCTGCTCCCCACTCCTCCCTCCCAGCAGAGAGGGGAAAAAAAGGAAGGAGCAAATCCACCAAGCAATAATTTGGAGTTGGCTTGGAAGTAGAGAGGGAAAGAGGTTTCTTTAAACAATAGATATATAACAATAACAGGAAAGGTTCACAAGGGCAAGGAACAAGGATGGGTGGGAGGGGGACAAAGAGGAAGAATACAAAACCAGCCTCTCTCTGAAGAGGCACAGAGGCAGCAGGGAGAAGGATCAGGCCTGTCCACGTGGCAGAGGAGCAGGAGGGCAGCTGCAGTAGTTCTCATCCAGGAGAGGCAGGAGCCATAAGGAGACCTAATGACTCCAATGCCTTCCCTTTTATACCCTAGCTGGGCAGGGAGGGGGGAGTAGAACAGACTCAGTTTCCCAGGGGGAAAATGCCCTGCAGGGAGGGCAAAGCACTCCCAAGCCCTCCCCCCTGGTTTCAGAATGGGCATTAACCCACCACAACCTCCCAGAACCTCTATGAAGGCTAACTTATGGAATGGCATCTTGCAAGCTTCCCTAACAGTGGATTTTTAACAGGTTAGGAACTGGCCTGGAAGGAAGCCCTGTGGAAAAAAAAGGACTTGGGGGACAAAAGAATGAACCTCATGGCCAAGAAGGTCAGTGGCATCCTGGGATGCACAAAGAAAAGTGTGGCCAGCTGGTCAAGGGAGGATCTCCTCCCCCCTCTACTCTGCCCTGGTGAGGTTGTATCTGGAGTATTGTGCCCAGCTCTGGGCTCCCCAGTTCAAAAGGGACAGGGGAATGCTTGGGAAGGAACAGCAAAGGGCTAGGAAGATGATTACGAGGCTACAACATCTCTCTTCTGAAGAAAGGCCTAGGGTTAGGGTTAGGGTTAGGCTTAGGGATTAGGGGTTAGGGTTAGGGTAAGGGTTAGCATTAGGGTTAGGGTAACAGTGTTAGGATTAGGGTTAGGGTTATGGGTTAGGGTTATGGTAAGGGTTAGGGTTAGGGTTAGGTTTAGGGGTTGGTGTAAGCGTTGGGGGTTATGGTTAGGGGTTAGGGCCAGGGCTTAGATTTAGGGTTACGGTTAGGGTTTAGGATTAGGGTAAGGGTTAGGGTTAGGATTAGAGTTAGGTTTAGGGTTAGAGTTAGGGTTTAGGGTTAGAGTTGGGGTTTAGGGTTAGGATAAAAGTTTGGATTAGGGTTAGGTTTAGGGGTTAGTGTAGGCATTTGGGGTTATGGTTAGCTGTTAGGGTTAGCATTAGGGGCTAGGGGTTAGGTTTAGAATTAGGGTTAGGGTTAGGGTTAGGGTAACAGTGTTAGGATTAGGGTTAGGGTAACAGTGTTAGGATTAGGGTTAGGGTTAGGTTTAGGGGTTGGTGTAAGCGTTAGGGGTTATGGTTAGGGGTTAGGGTGAGCATTAGGGGTAAGGGCCAGGGCTTAGATTTAGGGTTATGGTTGAGGTTTAGGATTAGGGTAAGGGTTAGGATTAGGATTAGAGTTAGGGTTTAGGGTTAGAGTTAGGGTTTAGGGTTAGGATAAAAGCTTGGATTAGGGTTAGGTTTAGGGGTTAGTGTAGGCATTAGGGGTTATGGTTAGCTGTTAGGGTTAGCATTAGGGGCTAGGGGTTAGGTTTAGAATTAGGGTTAGGGTTAGGGTAACAGTTATTGTTAGGATTAGGGTTAGGGTTAGGTTTAGGGATTAGGGTTATGGTAAGTGTTAATGTCAGGGTTAGGTTTAGGGGTTAGTGTAAGCATTAGGGGTTATGGTTGGGGGTTAGGGTAAGCTTGTGGGGTTAGGGCCAGGGGTTAGGTTTAGGGGTATGGCTAGGGTTTAGGATTAGGGTAAGGGTTAGGGTTAGGATTAGAGTTAGGGTTTAGAGTTAGAGTTAGGGTTTAGGGTTAGGATAAGGGGTTGGATTAGGGTTAGGTTTAGGGGTTAGTGTAAGCATTAGGGGTTATGGTTAGCTGTTAGGGTTAGCATTAGGGGCTAGGGGTTAGGTTTAGAATTAGGGTTAGGGTAACAGTGTTAGGATTAGGGTTAGGGTTATGGGTAGGGTTAGGTTTACGGGTTAGGGTTATGGTAAATTAGGGTTAGGTTTAGGGATTAGTGTAAGCATTAGGGGTTATGGTTGGGGGTTAGGGTAAGCATGAGGGGTTAGGGTCAGGGGTTAGGTTTAGGGTTATGGCTAGGGTTTAGGATTAGGATGAGGGTTAGGATTAGAGTTAGGGGTTAGCCTTAGAGTTAGGGTTCATGGTTAGGGTAAGGGTTTGGATTAGGGTTAGGGTTAGGGTTAGGGTTGGGGGTTAGTGTAGGCATTAGGGGTTATGGTTAGCTGTTAGGGTTAGCATTAGGGGCTAGGGGTTAGGTTTAGAATTAGGGTTAGGGTAACAGTGTTAGAATTTTGGTTAGGGTTAGGGTTAGGGTTAATGTTAGGGTTAGGGTTAGGGTTAATGTTAGGGTTAGGTTTAGGGGTTAGTGTAAGCATTAGGGGTTATGGTTAGGAGCTAGGGTGAGCATTAGGGGTTAGGGCCAGGGATTAGGTTTAGGGTTAGGGTTAGGGTTTAGTATTAGGCTAAGGTTTAGGATTAGAGTTAGGGGTTAGCCTTAGAGTTAGGGTTTATGGTTAGGATTAGGGTTAGGTTTAGGGGTTAGTGTAAGCAATCAGGGTTATGATTAGCTGTTAGAGTTGGCATTAGGGATTAGGGCCAGGGGTTAGGGTTAGGGTTATGGCTAGGGTTTAGTATTAGGGTAAGGGTTAGGGTTAGAGTTAGGGATTAGGCTTAGATTTAGGGTTTAGGGTTAGGGTAAGGGTTAGGGTTAGGGTTAGGGTTAGGGTTAGGGTTTAGTATTAGGGTAAGGGTTAGGGTTAGAGTTAGGGATTAGGCTTAGAGTTAGGGTTTAGGGTTAGGGTAAGGGTTTGGATTAGGGTTAGGGTTAGGGGATAGTGTAAGCATTAGGGGTTATGGTTAGCTGTTAGGTTTAGCATTAGGAGCTAGGGGTTAGGTTTAGGATTAGGGTTAGTGTAAGGGTTTCAGTTATGATTAGGGTTAGGTTTAGGGGGTTAGGCTTAGTGGTCAGGGTTAGTGGTTTGGTTTCCTTCCTTTGTTCATGTGTTTACTGCTGAATTTGTTGCCTTTGTAGCTCTTGCTCAGAAGGAATCTGCAGGACCTTCAGCTGTTTCACAGAATCCCTGGGCGGTGGTGCTTGGGAGGAGCTGCTGAAGACCCCCAGTGCCACCCCCTGCTGGAGCAGGCTCACCTACAGTAACTCACCCCGGAGCGCATCCACGGAGGGTCAGAGCGCCCGCAGGAGCCAGGGACTCTGCCTGGGCCAGGGCTCTGCCACACTCCAAGTGAAGAAGGTTTTACCTTAGGTTTAGGTGGAATCCAGTTTGTGTCCTCTACAAATACCTGAAGGGAGGTTGTATCCAGGAGGGGATTGGTCTCTTCTCCCAGGCAAGCAGCAGCAGAACAAGAGGACACAGTCTCAAGCTGTGCCAGGGGAGGTTTAGCCTCGAGGTGAGGAGAAAGTTCTTCCCAGACAGAGAGATTGGCCATTGGGATGTGCTGCCCAGGGAGGTGGTGGAGTCACCACCCCTGGAGGTGTTCAAGAGAGGCTTGGATGTGGCACTTGGAGCCATGGTTTAGTTGTCAGGAGGTGTTGGGTATTGGGTGACAGATTGGACTTGATGATCTCTGAGGTCTTTTCCAACCTGGCTGATTCTGTGATTCTATGAGGTGTTCCTGTGTGCCCTGTGCTGGATTCTCTGCTCCTGCTCTGGCAGGGGGCTTGGGCTGGAAGATCTCCAGAGGTCCCTTCCAACCCCTAACATCCTGTGAGCTGTGATGCTGTGACTTCCCTTTCCTTGAAGAACTAATAGACACCCTATACAGCAGGAAGTCCTTCAGCTCCTTGGGCACGCCTCGCAGCAGCGGGAAGGCTGTTTCCGAAGCGGGAAGATTTTGTTTTCTCCTCATGCTGTGACTTAATTTTGCTGCAAACATTGACAAAGTTCTCCCTGCTGACACCAGGGCTCACACAAGCGCTGTGGAAGTTGTTTACAGCGGCATGATTTGCAGTGAAATGATGGAGGATCAAACAGTCCTAACTGCCAACCCCCAGGAAAACGAGCAAGAGGAAAATCAGCCACAACTGTGCCTACCTCCGGCTCAAACAGAGGCATGTGGTGTTTATTTTCCTTGCTGATGGATTTAGTTGCCTGTGGTATTCTGACAGATATTAAATTTGAAGGTGGAAAAAACAAACCAAAACACCCAAAAAAGGTGAGTAGAATCATAGAATGGTTGGAGTTGGAAGGGACCTTCAAGATCATCCAGTCCCAACCCCCTACCGTAAGCACGGACATCTTCCACCAGCCTGGGCTGCTCAAGGCCTCATCCAGCCTGGCCTTGAACACCCCCAGGGAGGAGAAACCTGCAGTCTCCACAGGCAGCCTGCCCCAGTGCCTCACCACCCTCACTGGCAAGGATTGCTTCCCAATATCCAGCATAACTCTGCACCTCTTCAAGCTGCAGTCCATCCCCTCTCACCCTCTCACAAGCCCTAGTAGCAGTAGCTCGTACCCATACATCCCCTCCTGAGACCTGCCACACAGTGGGACAGCATCAAAGGATGGGAAGGGGCAATGGAGCAATGGAGGAAGCAGCAAGGCAGCAGGGAATCATGGAGCTGATGCAGCCAAAGATCAGGAAAGACCTCAAAGATCTGGAAGAAGACCTCAAAGGTCATCAAAGTCCTGCTGCTGATCTGAGACCGCCGTGGCCATGAGAGCATGTCCCAAATACACACCCAGAGCAGAGCTGCCAGACTCACAGCTCCTTCCTGCTCCTGGTGCACACTCAGTCATGTGTCTGCCAGCCAGGGAACAGGAGGCACCTTGCCTCACAGCAGCAATTTCTCACAGGCTCACAGAATGCCAGGGGCTGGAAGGGACCTCCAGAGCTCATCCAGTCCAAGCCCCCTGCCAGAGCAGGAGCACCCAGAGCAGCTCACACAGCAACACATCCAGGCAGGGCTTGAAGAGCTCCACAGAGGGAGACTCCACAACCCCCCTGGGCAGCCTGCTCCAGGCTTCTCTCACCCTCACAGGGGAAAAATTCTTCCTCCTCTTTCCATGGCACTTCCTCTGCCTCAGCTTCCACCACTGCCCCTGGTGCTGGCATTGGGCATCCCCCAGCAGAGCCTGGCTCCAGCCTCTGGGCACTGCCCCTGCACAGCTTTAGCAGCAGCAAGGAGCTCACCCTCAGGCTCCTCCTCTGCAAGCTCCAGAGCCCTCAGCTGCCTCAGGCTCTCCTCCTGAGGAAGATCTTCCACTGCCTGCAGCATCTTTGTGGCTCTGTGCTGGACTCTCTCAAGCAGTTCCCTGAGGTCCTTCTTGACCTGAGGGGCCCAGAACTGGACACAATACTCCAGCTGTGGCCTCAGCAGGGCAGAGTAGAGGGGGAGGAGAATTTGGCCAATTGCATGTTGGAATGAACCTGCAATCTACAGCTGAACTTCCATGGGGAAGTTCCAAGGGTGTTAAAGTGAATTAGCTAAGAGCTGGCTGAGCCCTTTGCTGGAAATACCTTCGGTCTTGAGGGAATCCTCTCCTGGGCTTGTCAGACCCCTGGGGGTGTGGTGGTTGCATTAAGAGCTGAGGAGTGTCTCAGGAAAGATCAGATCACCCTGAAGGGCCCTGCCTGCTGTGCCAGCTCTGCACACCCAGACAGCAGCTGCCCAGGGGGAGTGGTGGACAGTGGATGGCACAGAGGGGCAGAGGCTGCCGGCTGCTGAACCCTGCAGCAGCAGGGGAAGCCCCCCTGGAATGTGACATGGGTGTGGGCCAGCTGGAGCTCTGGTGAATGGACCAGGAACAGGGCAAAAGCCCTGGGCTATGCCAGCTTCATGGGGGGGAACACCACTGAGGGCTGGCAGCAGCAGCACCAAAGAAGGCCATGGGTGGTGCATTCTCTCTCTCCCTTTTCTTCCTTCCTCTCTTTTGTTTGCTCCATCCTCTCTCCCTTTAATAAACAGTCTGATCTGGGTACATGACTTAACTTCAGTCAGGAGAGCGTTCCAAACAGAGCCACATCTCCTTCCCAACCTCCTGCTCGAGGCAAGCCTCCAAGCAGCTTCAGTGACAGCAGCCTCACTTGTCTGACTCTCAGGGATTAGGGAAGGGGGAAAACACAAAAGCCTTTCCCACTATTATTTTCCCCATGTGTAACTCTTCTTCAATGAGTTCTTCATTACAGGCTGTGTGTGGGCTGCACCACAAAGCTTTCCCACTCCATGCATGTTGATTTGAGAAAGCTTTGCTCCTCCGATTCTGTTCCTTCATTAGAAGTCTGTAAACACAAATACTGAGGGCTGAGCAAGCCTGGCTGAGTGGGGAGAGGGAGAGGAAGTGTTTGCCTGAGCTAAGGAGTTTGAGCAAGTCTAGCCTTGTGCTGGAGAGACAAAGTGCCATCTAGTGAGAGCAGAAGGTGTGAATATGGCAAAACCCAGCTGAGATCTGACTGAAGGTTAATCAAAAAGTGTCAGCTCAGGAGCAGGGAGGGGACTGGCCCCTGGCACTCAGCTCTGGGGAGGCCACACCTCAAGGCTTGTGTCCAGTTTTGGGCACCTCAATACGAGAGAGCTGTGGAGGTGCTGGAGCTGAGGAGGGCAAGGAAGGGGCTGGAGCCTGGGATCAAGTGCAGGGTCCTGCAGCTGGGTGGAGGCAACCCCAGGCACAAATGCAGGCTGGGCAGGGACTGGCTGGAAAGCAGCCCTGAGGAGAGAGGCTTGGGGGTGCTGGGGGAGGAGAAGCTCACCAGGAGCTCTCAGTGTGCACTTGCAGCCCAGAGAGCCAAGCAGAGCCTGGGCTGCAGCAAGAGAAGTGTGGCCAGCAGGGCAGGGAGGGGATTCTGCCCCTCTGCTCAGCTCTGCTGAGACCCCACCTGGAGCACTGCCTCCAGTTCTGGAGCCCCTATTGCAAGAGGGATCTGGAGGTGCTGGAAGGTGTCCAGAGAAGGGCCATGAGGATGAGCAGAGGGCTGGAGCTGCTCTGCTGTGAGCACAGACTGAGGGAGTTGGGGCTGTTCAGTCTGGAGAAGAGAAGGCTCCCAGGTGACCTCATTGTGGCCTTCCAGGATCTGCAGGGGGCTCCAAGAAGGTTGGGGAGGGACTGCTCAGGATCTCAGGCAGTGCTAGGACTGGGGGGAATGGAATGAAGCTGGAGGTGGGGAGATTGAGGCTGGAGGGGAGGAGGAAGTTCTTCCCCATGAGAGTGGTGAAGCCCTGGAATGGGTTGTCCAGGGAGGTGGTTGAGGCCCCATCCCTGGAGGTGTTTAAGGCCAGGCTGGATGAGGCTGTGGCCAGGCTGATCTGGTGTGGGGTGTCCCTGCCCATGGCAGGGGGGTTGGAACTAGATGATCCTTGTGGTCCCTTCCAACCCTGACTGATACTGTGATACTTTGATTTTAAAGTGACCTGCATTTTACACCACTGGCAACTTTTGCTTCCTTTTCCTGGGCTGCTGCTGTTCACCTCGTGTCAGACACGTTGCAGCATTTCTCTTATCATGTCTTTTTGCTAGCTTATCGTTTACTGGTGGGCATAAACTTTCTTTATCTAATTAAAAGTCACATTATGGCTAGGCTGGCACCCTTTAATCTGCAGCTTTGCTGCTCAAAGTGATTTTATTTTCTTTATCAGCCCTGTGTGAGTCTTCAGCAGAGCAACAATGACCCTTGGGGTTTGTTCCTTATCAAGGACATGTGCCTGCACTTGATAAAAGGAAAGAACCATGGAATCATAGAGGTGTGGCCAGCAGGAGCAGGGAGCTCATTCTGCCCTGTGCTCAGCACTGCTTAAGCCACACCTTGAGTCCTGTGTCCAGTTCTGGGCTCCTCAGGTTAGGAAAGAGGTTGAGCTGCTGGAAGGTGTCCAGAGAAGGGCAACAAAGCTGGGGAGGGGTCTGGAGCACAGCCCTGTGAGGAGAGGCTGAGGGAGCTGGGGTTGCTTAGCCTGCAGAAGAGGAGGCTCAGGGGTGACCTTATTGCTGTCTACAACTCCCTTCAAGGACTTCAAGGATCATCTGGTGCCACCCCCCCTGAATCCACACACTTTTGTCCCCTGGCAGGTTGGAGCAGTGCTCCAGGAGCAGCGCTGAGGCTGAGAGCTCAGTGCCTGATCCTACCTTCCATCCACAGCACGAGACAAACCCCAACCTGATGCTTTGGGGTTAGCTCACTTAAAGTTCTGCTTCAATTCTGTCTGGATGTTATTTTTAGCCTCCTCCTAGCACCACTTCTGAGTGAGTGTGCTGATGCTTTCCAAGCACCCTCACTCCTTCACAAGTTCCAGACACGTTCTGTAAGGCACAGTGTTTGCTTTTGTTGGAGCTTCTGTTGTAGACAGAGTAGAGTTGGAAGCAATAAATATTGGAGCTGAAGGAAAAGGCTGAGGATTAATTTCTTTGCATGGTTTCTGTGCATGCCAAAGAGTTTCAGTACATAATGCTGATCTCTCAGTGTTTAATACAACACAGCTGGTAGTAAATCTTACTAGCCAGAGCACACATTGCTAATGAAGCAGCCCTGTCCTTACCCAGATTCCCTTTCAGCTGTCTGCCTGCATCCATTTCCTGCTTGCACATTGAATCAACAATTTGTCCTCTGTGCCCCTTCCTGATGTAGGGAAAAGCAAGGGCAGCAGTGTAGGTGGGCATCTCCCAGTTTGTGTCCCTTGCTGCTCCTTGGCCTGTCACTAAGACACCACTGAGAAGAGTCTGGCCCCATCCTGCTGACTCTCACCCATTAAATGCTGGTAGGTATTAATGAGATCCCCTCTCAGTCTTATTCAGGGCAACCAGCCCCAGGTTGCTGAGTCTCTCCTCAAAAGGCAGAGGCTCCAGCCCCCTCCTCATCTTCGTGGCTGTCCATTGGACTCTCTCCTGCAGTTCATCCTTCTTGGGATAAGAAGGTTCTGCTCCTAGGAACCCAGAACTGGATGCAGTATTCCATATGAGGCTCTTCCAGGGTGGAGTAGAAGGGAAGGAGAACCTCCCTTGACCTGCTGGGTCACACACTTCATAACGGCTCCCAGGACATCATTGCCTTCTTGGCCCATGGCTGGCTCCCTGTAGAGCTTCCTCCAAAGTTTCTCATGTCCTGCTTCAAAGCTCAGTTTGAAAGTGCTTCAGTGAGACTCCAGTCACTGCTTAGACCTGGCAGAGTCTCTCTGCAGAGAGGCAACTCGCAGGTCCTACAGTCATGGCTTTGCGTTTTGCAGCATCCCAAACACTTTTCCCCCACCAAATGCTCTTGAGCGAAGGCACTCGGAGAAGCATCAAGTCATTAGCATATGAATCACTTGACTCAAGTTCAAAGGAGAGCTCTGAACCTTCAAAGCCATTTCATCATCTGCAGAGGAGCTCTCCCTTCACACCATGTCTTATGCTCCGGTGAGTAGCTGTGAGTCAGAAACGCCGAGCGCAGAGCCGACGCGCGACGAGCAGCCCTCGCTCCTCTTGCCTGGCAAACAAGCACCAAGCCTGCTTAACACAACTCAGTAATTCAAGATGAAGAGGAGATGAGGGCAGACACAGCTAGTGAGCAGCCTTGCTGTGCCAGGATAATGATTTTCATGTCAGTTATTCTCGCCCGAGCTCCTTAAGTGCCTAGGAATAAGTCAACATGGTTGGTAATTTGCTGTCACAACTCAGGGAACAGTCAAGCTGCTTTCGACACCAAGTTGGAAGAGCAAACTCCATCCTAGACTTATGCAGAATACCAGGCCCATGGCATTTGATGTACATGATGAGGGGGCTGGAGCACCCTTCCTACAAAAGGCAGGGACCTCGACCCACTGGGCAGATGGGCAGAGGCCAACAGGATGGCATTCAACAAGTCCAAGTGCCAGGGGCTGCACTTTGGCCACAGCAACCCCAGGCAGAGCTACAGGCTGGGGGCAGAGTGGCTGAGAGGGACCTGGGGGTGCTGATTGACAGCTGCCTGAACATGAGCCAGCAGTGTGCCCAGGTGGCCAAGAAGGCCAATGGCATCCTGGCCTGCATCAGGAACAGTGTGGCCAGCAGGAGCAGGGAGGTCATTGTGCCCTGTGCTCAGCACTGCTTAGGCCACACCTTGAGTCCTGTGTCCAGGATCCCATTGGCCCTCTTGGCCAATGTATGCTCAAATCAAAGTAAGCTCAAATCATTCCTTTTCTGAAGGTGCCTGCAGCTCCTGGTCAGGACTCCTCTGCTTAAGGTTAAAAAAGAAAAAAAACCAAAAGGCAAGAAACCCCCTCTGATTTTCCCAGATTATTTTTATCAGGCATGGCAGCATGTGGAAAGGGACTCCTGAGTGCATCTGCCTGCCCCTTTCGCTGCTTACTTTGAGTGACTGAATCTAAGCCACAACAACCCCAGGCAGTGCTACAGGCTGGGGGCAGAGTGGCTGAGAGCAGTCAGGCAGAGAGGGACCTGGGGGTGCTGGTGGACAGCAACTGAACATGAGACAGCAGTGTGCCCAGGCAGCCAAGAAGGCCAATGGCATCCTGGCCTGCATCAGGAACAGTGTGGCCAGCAGGAGCAGGGAGGTCATTCTGCCCCTGTACTCTGCATTGGTTAGGCCACACCTTGAGTCCTGCGTCCAGTTCTGGGCCCCTCAGTTTAGGAAGGAGGTTGACTTGCTGGAAGGTGTCCAGAGAAGGGCAACAAAGCTGGGGAGGGGTTTGGAGCACAGCCCTGTGAGGAGAGGCTGAGGGAGCTGGGGTTGCTTAGCCTGGAGAAGAGGAGGCTCAGGGGAGACCTTCTTGCTCTCTACAGCTACCTTAAGGGAGGTTGTAGGCAGGCAGAGGTTGATCTCTTCTCCCAGGCAGCCAGCACCAGAACAAGAGGACACAGTCTCAAGCTGTGCCAAGGGAGGTTTAGGCTGGAGGTGAAGAGGAAGTTTTACACAGAGAGAGTGATTGCCCATTGGAATGGGCTGCCTGGGGAGGTGGTGGAGTCACCATCCCTGGAGGTGTTCAGGAGGAGACTTGATAGGGTGCTTGGTGCCATGGGTTAGTTGATTAGGTGGTGTTGGATGATAGGTTGGACACGATGATCTTGAAGGTCTCTTCCAACCTGGTTTGTTCTATGTATGTATTCTATCTATGAAATAATGAAGCCCACAGAAGTTACTCTCTTCTGCTGTTAAAAATAGCCAGCCATCATGCAGGGCTGTGGTGGTTTGAGGCTGTGCCTTTAACATTCAGCTGCAGATTTTGAGCAGGAAAGTAGAAAAGTACCAACAAATGACTGCTGGGTGTGAAAAGGAAAACAAAAGGTTAGTCCAAACAAATTCCTTTGGGGAAAGGTCTGGGATCAGAGGAGCTGAACCATAACAATTCTCCCCAGTCCCATTCCTCTTCCTCTTCCTCTTCCTCTTCCTCTTCCTCTCCTCTTCTCTTCTCTTCTCTTCTCTTCTCTTCTCTTCTCTTCTCTTCTCTTCTCTTCTCTTCTCTTCTCTTCTCTTCTCTTCTCTTCTCTTCTCTTCTCTTCTCTTCTCTTCTCTTCTCTTCTCTTCTCTTCTCTTCTCTTCTCTCTTCTCTTCTCTTCTCTTCTCTTCTCTTCTCTTCTCTTCTCTTCTCTTCTCTTCTCTTCTCTTCTCTTCTCTTCTCTTCTCTTCTCTTCTCTTCTCTTCTCTTCTCTTCTCTTCTCTTCTCTTCTCTTCTCTTCTCTTCTCTTCTCTTCCCTTCCCAAACCTTCCCAAACCTTCCCAAACCTTCCCTCCCCAAACCTTCCCTTCCCAAACCTTCCCTTCCCTTCCCAAACCTTCCCTTCCCTGCTGTTTTGCTTGGCTTGGGAGATGATAACTGCTTCTGGCTGGCCTTGGGATAAGGCTAACCAACTGCTTTGCTCTCTCTGCTCCTCTCTCTCTCTCTGGGACAGGGGGTTTGGGGGGGACAGTGGAACAGCTCTCCCTGCTCTTTTGCCCAGGGGGGTTTCCATGTTGTTTGCTAATTGCAAATCCCTGTATCACATTGTAACTCCTGGATCTGTTGTGCACATTCCCTGCATTCCAGTGCAGAGTGTAGTTTGTGCTTGGAAATGCAGCTTCATTTGCTTCTGCCTGACTTGGTCTGGCTGCAAGCTAATGCTGGGGGGAAACTTCAACCCACCACAAGGGAGAAAGCCTCCAAAGTGTTATCCTCCACCAGGCCTTTCCAGCAGACAGTTTTCTCTGCTTCCTGCCATTTATGAATGTGTTGATTCATTTCAGCAGGATTGATATCTCTAGGGGGCTCATCATTCATTTGTGTTGAATCCCCAACATGCAGATGCTGTTCCAGAGAAGCCTGGAAAAATAGCTGCAGATGAGCTGTCATCTGGAATCAGCATGATGGAATTCATAAATCATCTGCTTCTGACACCCCTGCTGCAAATTACTGTTAGACTTGATTCCACCTTTGATTTCAGGTCCCCTTCCAGCTTAAATACTGCAACACCAGTGGTATGCTCCAGGGATCAGTGCTGGGCCCCAGCCTGTTCAATACCTTTGTTGATGAACTGGATGAGAGGGTTGAGTCCATCAGCAGTATGTTTGCAGATGACAGCAAGCTGGGGGCAGGAGTTGATCTGTTAGAGGGTTGGAGAGCTCTGCAGAGGGACCTGGACAGGCTGGGCAGATGGGCAGAGGCCAAGGGCAGGAGATTGAACACATCCAAGTGCCAGGTGCTGCACATTGGCCACAGCAACCCCAGGCAGTGCTGCAGGCTGGGGTCAGAGTGGCTGAGAGCAGCCAGGCAGAGAGGGACCTTGGGTTAGTGGTGGACAGCAGCTGAACAGGAGCCGGCAGTGTGCCCAAAGGGCCAAGAAGGCCAAGGGCATCCTGGCCTGCATCAGGAAGAGTGTGGCCAGCAGGAGCAGGGAGGTCATTGTGCCCTGTGCTCAGCACTGCTTAGGCCACACCTTGAGTCCTGTGTCCAGTTCTGGGCTCCTCAGTTTAGGAAGGACATGGAGAGACTTGAAGGTGTCCAGAGAAGGGCAACAAAGCTGGGGAGGGGTCTGGAGCACAGCCCTGTGAGGAGAGGCTGAGGGAGCTGGGGTTGCTTAGCCTGGAGAAGAGGAGGCTCAGGGGAGTCCTCATTGCACTCTACAGCTCTCTGAAGGGAGGCTGTAGCCAGGTGGGGGTTGGTCTCTTCTGCCAGGCAACCAGCGCCAGAACAAGAGGACACAGTCTCAAGCTGTGCCAGGGGAGGTTTAGGCTGGAGGTGAGGAAGAAGTTCTTCCCAGCAAGGGAGACTGGCCATTGGGATGTGCTGCCCAGGGAGGTGGTGGAGTCCCCATCACTGGAGGTGTGTTTAGGAAGAGCCTGGATGAGGCCCTTGGTGCCATGGTTTAGTTGATTAGATGATGCTGGATGATAGGTTGGATTTGATGATCTCTGAGGTCTTTTCCACAGGTTAATTCTATTCTATTCTATTCTACTCTAACAGGTAGGAAGAGATCCAAGCCCCTGGGGATGTGCATCACTGTGGCACCACCCTGGGGCCTCTGCTCCCACTTCCATTTGTCTGCTCCCTTGGCCACACAGATCATAGACCCATGGTTCTTCTAGATATATGGAAAGGAATACAACTTTCACATCCTAAGCTAAAGGCATTGCTCTTCCCTCTGCCAAGCAAGCTATTGCTCAGCTGTATGCTGCTCATGGTGCCAAGAAAACACTTGGCTGATTCACGGTACTAAAACCCACATGGCTCAGGCTATGCAACTAACAAAGGTGTCTGAGGTCATGGCTTTCTCCTCTGCCTACCTGCATGGCTTCTAAATGGAAAGTCCTAGCACAACACTTAGCCTTAATTAAGAGTAAATTGGTTGAAGCCACAGCCTGGGGGATGGTACAGTGCTGAAACCAAAAGGTGAAGGCTTTGTGCACTTTTGCCTCATGTGTTTTATAATAACAGTGCTGCGAGTCACAACAGCTTCAGGACTGGGGCAGAGTGGCTGGAAAGCTGCCTGACAGAGAAAGACCTCGGGGCATTGTTGGACAGCCACATGCCTGGCTGGTCAGGAAGGCCAACAGCAGCCTGGCTGGGATCATAGAAGCATAGAATCATGGAATCAATAAGGTTGGAAAAGACCTCAAAGATCATCAAGTCCAACCTGTGACCCCATACTTCATGACTACCCCCTGTCCTTTCCCTGTCCCCATCCTCATGACCTCTGTCCTTTCAATAGTCATAGAATCATAGAATCAACCAGGTTGGGAAAGACCTCAGAGATCATCAAGTCCAACCTCTGACCTAAACCCTAGCACCTCCTGACAACTAAACCATGGCTCCAAGTGCCACATCCAAGCCTTTCCTCAACACCTCCAGGGATGGGGACTCCACCACCTCCCTGGGCAGCACATCCCAATGGCCAACAACTCTCTCAGTGAAGAACTTTCTCCTCACCTCCAGCCTAAACTTCCCCTGGCACAGCTTGAGACTGTGTCCTCTTGTTCTGGTGATGGTTACCTGGGAGAAGAGACCAACCTCCACCTGGCTACAACCTCCCTTCAGGGAGTTGTAGAGAGCAATGAGGTCTCCCCTGAGCCTCCTCTTCTGCAGGCTAAGCAACCCCAGCTCCCTCAGCCTCTCCTCACAGGGCTGTGCTCCAGACCCCTCCCCAGCCTTGTTGCCCTTCTCTGGACACCTTCAAGTCTCTCAATGTCCTTCCTAAACTGAGGGGCCCAGAACTGGACACAGGACTCAAGGTGTGGCCTAACCAGTGCAGAGTACAGGACACAATGACCTCCCTGCTCCTGCTGGCCACACTGTTCCTGATGCAGGCCAGGATGCCCTTGGCCTTCTTGGCCCCCTGGGCACACTGCTGGCTCATGTTTAGGCAGCTGTCAATCAGCACCCCCAGGTCCCTCTGTTTGGCAGCTCTCAGCCACTCTGCCCCCAGCCTGTAGCTCTGCCTGGGGTTGCTGTGGCCAAAGTGCAGCCCCTGGCACTTGGACTTGTTGAATGCCATCCTGTTGGCCTCTGCCCATCTGTCCAGTGGGTCGAGGTCCCTCTGCAGAGCCCTTCTGCTCTCTAACTGACCAACATCTGCTCTCCACTTGAGGTTTAGGTGGGACATGAGGAACAGTTCCTTCTCCAAAAGGGTTGTCCAGCCCTGGCCCAGGCTGCCCAGGGCAGTGGTGGAGTCCCCATCCCTGAAGGGGTTGCAAAGCTGTGTAGGTGTGGTGCTGAGGGCCATGGTTTGGTGGTGACCTGGCAGTGCTGGGCGAAGGGTTGGAATGGATAACCTTAAAGGTCTTCTTTGGCCAAAGCAAACCAATGGTTCTACAACTTTGCCAGCACAAGAGTATGCAAAATTTGAAGCCCATTTCAGACATGTGTGGCCTGGCTGTGCCTCTGGAAGCCTTTCTGCAGCTGTAATGGCCTGAAACACAAACATTTGGCTGAATTTCACACCTGTCCTTCCCTGCTGAATCCTAACACTTAGGGGGGGCTGTTGCCAGTGCAACATGGGGTGTAGTAACCAAGCCAGCTTTATTTGCAGTGGTTGTTTTGCACACAGACAGCTGCTGTGGAGCTTGTGCAGAGCAATGCTTTATTGCCTGAAAAATAAACATGAATAGGAACTCAGGGCTTAGGTTACAAATTCCTCTACGTTTGGCAGGCTCAGGCTGGGTGCTAGGAACTATTTCTTGCCAGAGAGGGCTCTCAGCCATTGGAATGGTCTGCCCAGGGCAGTGCTGGAGTCACAGTCCCTGGAGGTGTTTAAGCAGCTGTGAAGCTGGAGCTTAGGCAGCAGGGACAGGAGGTGACCATCCCCCTGTGCTCAGCACTGGGGAGGCCACAACTCGAGGGCTGTGCTCAGCTCTGGGTCCTCACTGCAGGGAGGACATTGAGGGGCTGGAGCCTGTCCAGAGCAGGGCAGTGAGGCTGGAGAAGGGCCTGGAGTCCCTGGGCAGCAGGAGAGGCTGTGGGAGCTGGGGGTGTTCAGGCTGCAGAAAAGGAGGCTGGGGGAGACCTCCTTGCTCTCTGCAGCTCCCTGAAGGGAGGTTGGAGCGAGGAGGGGGCAGCCTCTGCTCCTTGGTGGCAAGGGACAGGAGCAGAACCAATGGTCCCAAGGTGCAGCAGGGGAGGCTGAAGCTGGATGCTAGGAACTATTTGTTGCCAGGGAGGGCTCTCAGCCATTGGAATGGTCTGCCCAGGGCAGTGCTGGAGTCCCCATGCCTGGGGGTGTTCCAGCAGCTGTGGAGCTGGATCTTAGGGACAGGGTTTGGTGTTGAGCCTGCAGTGCTGGGGGGAGGAGCTTGGAGGTCTCTCCCAACCAGATCTATTCTGTCATTCTGTGATTTCCTCTTAAAATTAGCATCATGGAACCATTTTTTGTGGGAGAAGACCTTTAAGGTCCAGCCATTCTCTAACTCTGCCAAGGCTGGATGCTAAACCACGTCTCTCAGCACCACATCTCTGCATCCTTTGAGCACCTCGGGGGCTGGGGATTCAGCCACATCCCTAGGGAGCCCCTTCCAGTGTTGTCCTTGTATTCTCATCAGATTGCTGGATCCAAAGTCAAAGCTTTACCCCCTAGGTATCCTGGCTGCATCACTCCCTGTTTCCCTTTGCCAGCCACGGGGCAAAGGAATAAATCTCAGCTCCTAGCAACAACTGCAGAGAAGCGTGTTCACCTTCAGAGAGATGAAAGGCAGGCACCTCAGGCTGCATGTGCAGCCTGTTGGAATCATGCATTAGAATTCTTCTCAGGTGGGCTACTCCAGAGTTTGAGCTACTAATCCAGGTGAACAGCTCTTCATGTCTTTTGAGAGAGGCAGCAAACAAGGAGGTGGCATTCACCAGGCACTTGAGAGCCATGACTGGAGGAAGGCAGGAAGCAGAGCAGAGCTAAAATTAACTTTTTGTCACATACAAACTTGCTTTAATAAACTTTCAACCTGTCAAGACTGCAGCTTTTAAGGTCCAGCACTTCAGTGCCTCCAATACTCTTCTTGACGTTTGATGTATTATATGAGGAGCCTCAGGTGGAAAACGCATTGTAGACAAAAGACTTCCTTGTCTCTGAAAGAAACTCATAAAATGGTTGGATTGTCAGGAAAGTGACAGTCAGTAAGGGACAAGAATGCAAATGGAGTTAGAGCTGTGAAAGTCCCTCAAGGAGACAGGCACTGAGCACAGTGGTGGTCTGGAAAGATCTCTGGACTTGCCTTCTCCCCTGCGGGGAGCTCTCCTCCTCGATGGCACTCTGCAGCCCCTAAGGCCAGCAGAAAGAGCAAGGCTTGAGCAGATGTGGTGGTTTAAGCCTTAACTGGGAGTTAAGAGCTCAGATGGGGGGCAAGGCTGAGAATCTCTCCCCTGCTCTCCCCTCCTCAGAGAGGGGAAAAAAAAGGAAGGAGCAAATCCACCAAGCAATAATTTGGAGTTGGCCTGGAAGTAGAGAGGGAAAGAGTTGTCTTTAAACAATAGATATATAACAATAACAGTTAAGGTTCACAAGGGCAAGGAACAAGGATGGGTGGGAGGGGGACAAAGAAGAAGAATACAAAACCAGTCTCTCTCTGAAGAGGCACAGAGGCAGCAGGGTGTCTGCTTGAAATCTGTAGCAAAATTTCACAGGCAGAGCCCAAAACTACCACAGCGATGCAGAGCAATGCCCCTGGACTGAGCTCCTGCAGCAAGCCTTTGGATGTGGTGCTTGGGGCTATGGCTTAGGGGTGAGCCTTGCAGAGCTCTGGGTTGGACTTGGTGATCCTGAGGGCCTGTTCCAGCCTGAATGTTTCTGTGATGGTGACCTCAGATGCAGAAGTCAACACCTGGTGTTTTGCTCCTTTGGCTCAGTTTTTAACTCTGCTGTGCTGGGTTAAGGCCCATTCTGAAAGGGAACAAAGCAGGGGGGAGGGCTTGCAAGGGCTTTGCCCTCCCTGCAGGGTGTTTTCCCCCTGGGAAACTGAGTCTGTTCCACTCCCCTCTCCCTGCCCAGCTAGGCTATAAAAGGGAAGGCATTGGAGTCATTAGGCCTCCTTTTGGCTCCTGTCTCTCCTGGATGAGAGCTACTGCAGCTGCCCTCCTGCTGCTCTGCCACGTGGTCAGGCCTGATCCTTCTCCCTGCTGCCTCTGTGCCTCTTCAGAGAGAGACTGGTTTTGTATTCTTCTTCTTTGTCCCCCTCCCATCCCTCCTTGTTCCTTGCCCTTGTGAACCTTACCTGCTATTGTTATATATCTATTGTTTAAAGACAACTCTTTCCCTCTCTACTTCCAAGCCAACTCCAAATTATTGCTTGGTGGATTTGCTCCTTCCCTTTTTTTTCCCCTCTCTGTTGGGAGGGAGGAGTGGAGAGCAGGGGAGAGATTCTGAGCCTTGCCCCCATCTGAGCTCTTAACTCCCAGTTAAGGCTTCAACCAGCACATGTTTGTTTGTTTGTTTAGGGGGGGAGGTTGCAGTAGCTTGGTTTGTTTGTTTCTGGGGTTTGGGGTTGTTTTTTCTTTCTCCCCCACAGCAAATCATTTGAAGTAAGGCAAGCAGGTCCTCAGACATACTTTGGAGTTCTCTTTCCACAAGAGAGCAGTGGAGGTGCTGTTCCTTTCAGACAAGAGGCTCTCAGTGCTGCACCATGACAGTCAATAAAGATATCCAGGCAAAAAGGTAATAAAAGTGGTATTAACCCCAGAGACCACTGAGGAATGGAGTTAATCAAGAAAGGGGTCAATGACACTGATTGCTTCTCAACAGTTTACCTCAGGAGCAGAAGTAATGAAACAGTGATTGGAGCAGGCTGCAAAGGAACCTCTCTGTGTAATATACTGCAGGAGCCAAAGGTTAAAAGCCATTTTTGCCCCCCAAGGTGGCAGCTGCCACTCCCTCAGCAAGCTGCACAAAGCATCTGAAGTAGACCCACCTCAAACAAGGCTCAGCTCTGAGGCTGAGGAGATGTGATGTTTGATTACCTGTTCTCTGCAGTTTTCTGATGGGTGTGACAAAAGGTCATTTAGATTCTCTTCTAATCCTCATTGTTTGCATAGAAACCAGCCAAGCTGCCAGCCAGTTCTTCTGACACTGGAGGTGGTATCTGTAAATGAGTCTTGATCTGTGGTGAGGCTGACAAGCATCAGATTCACCACCTTGAATTATTTGGTTGTATGCCCTCAGAAAACATTAGTGCTGCCAGCAGCCCTGACTAGATGCAAAGTGCTTTGATTAATATGTGAGACTCCTTCAACAGCTGCCTGGCTGACATTTGCATCCACACTGAGACCCCTTCAACACCTCCATGGTTTGCATTTCACATCCACACTGAGACCCCTTCAACACCTCCATGGTTTGCATTTCACATCCACACTGAGACCCCTTCAACACCTGCAGGGTTTGCATTTCACATCCACACTGAGACCCCTTCAACATCTGCAGGGTTTGCATTTCACATCCACACTGAGAACCCTTCAACATCTGCAGGGTTTACATTTCACATCCACACTGAGACCCCTTCAACATCTGCAGGGTTTGCATTTCACATCCACACTGAGACCCCTTCAACACCTCCATGGTTTGCATTTCACATCCACACTGAAACCCCTTCAACATCTGCAGGGTTTGCATTTCACATCCACACTGAAACCCCTTCAACATCTGCAGGGTTTGCATTTCACATCCACACTGAGAACCCTTCAACACCTCCATGGTTTGCATTTCACATCCACACTGAGACCCCTTCAACATCTGCAGGGTTTGCATTTCACATCCACACTGAGACCCCCTTCAACACCTGCAGGGTTTGCATTTCACATCCACACTGAAACCCCTTCAACATCTGCAGGGTTTGCATTTCACATCCACACTGAGACCCCTTCAACACCTGCAGGGTTTGCATTTCACATCCACACTGAGACCCCTTCAACACCTCCATGGTTTGCATTTCACATCCACACTGAGACCCCTTCAACACCTGCAGGGTTTGCATTTCACATCCACACTGAAACCCCTTCAACATCTGCAGGGTTTACATTTCACATCCACACTGAGACCCCTTCAACATCTCCATGGTTTGCATTTCACATCCACACTGAGACCCCTTCAACACCTCCATGGTTTGCATTTCACATCCACACTGAGACCCCTTCAACACCTCCATGGTTTGCATTTCACATCCACACTGAGACCCCTTCAACATCTGCAGGGTTTGCATTTCACATCCACACTGAGACCCCTTCAACATCTGCAGGGTTTGCATTTCACACCTACACTGAGACCCTTTGTTCTATCACTAATTACCTCTGAGACCACACCAACCTCTCCACAAGGTCATTTCTGGTAGCTCTATAAAGTCAGGAGGCTGAGGGAGCTGGGGTTGTTTAGCCTGGAGAAGAGGAGGCTCAGGGGAGACCTCATTGCTCTCTCCAACTACCTGAAGGGAGGTTGTAGCCAGGTGGGGGTTGGTCTCTTCTCTCAGGCAACCAGCACCAGAACAAGAGGACACAGTCTCAAGCTGTGCCAGGGGAGGTTTAGGCTGGAGGTGAGGAGAAACTTCTTCACTGAGAGAGGTGTTAGTCTTTGGAATGTGCTGCCCAGGGAGGTGGTGGAGTCCCCATCCCTGGAGGTGTTCAAGAGGGGATTGGATGTGGCACTTGGTGCCATGGTCTAGTCCTGAGGTCTGTGGTGCCAGGTTGGATTGGATGCTCTTTGAGGTCTCTCCCAACCTTGGTGATTCTGTGATGCTGTGATTCTGTGATACTGTGATACTAATCTTCTGGCAGCGTTCAGCAGAGGAAGCCTTCCCCAAGCACACTGACAAGGCCTCCTATTTTAAGATGGATGCCTTCCTTTAATGTCTTCAAACCTTCAAGTGACTTAATCTTCAGTGTAATGATACAGAAAGGCTTGATTCCAGTGGAGCTAATGTAGGGGAAATCATTTTCAACTTCAAAAGAAATAAAGGCAAATCAGATCAACTAAATTTATTTGTCAATATTTTTTCCTTCCCCTCCCCCCCCCAATTCTTACTTGAAAACCAGATAGATATTTTATTCACTTCATCTCTCTTTATTCAGTTCATATTTCCTTCAGGCAAAGCAGTGATTCCAGGCTGATAAACTAAATTTGTTTGTCAATACTGTTGCATTTATCATGGAGTTTTCTTTCCCCCCTTCCCCCCCCCAATATTTGTTTGAAGAGCAGTCACAATTTTGGGTCAATTTATCTGTGTTTATGCAATTCATGTTTGCTTCAGGCAAAGCAGTGATCCCAGGCTGAAGTGTTGTTGAGGTTAGTGCCATGGCAATGATGCAAAAGCAGCCATTCAGTTAGGACTTGAAGGGCACCAGAGAGTGGTGGTGAATGGTGCCACAGCCAGCTGGCAGCCAGGCACCAGTGGTGTGCCCCAGGGAGCAGTGCTGGGCCCCATCCTCTTTAACATCTTCATTGATGATCTGGATGAGGGCATTGAGTCCATCAGCAGTAAATCTGCAGATGACACCAAGCTGGGGGCAGGAGTTGATCTGCTGGAGGGTAGAGAGGCTCTGCAGAGGGACCTGGACAGGCTGGACAGATGGGCAGAGGCCAAGGGCAGGAGATTGAACACATCCAAGTGCCGGGTTCTGCATATTGGCCACAGCAACCCCATGCAGAGCTACAGGCTGGGGTCAGAGTGGCTGAGAGCAGCCAGGCAGAGAGGGACCTGGGGGTGCTGGTGGACAGCAGCTGAACAGGAGCCTGCAGTGTGCTGAGGTGGCCAAGAAGGCCAAGGGCATCCTGGTCTGCATCAGGAAGAGTGTGGCCAGCAGGAGCTGGGAGGTCATTGTGTCCCTGTACACTGCACTGGTTAGGCCACACCTTGAGTCCTGTGTCCAGTTCTGGGCCCCTCAGTTTAGGAAGGACATTGAGAGACTTGAAGGTGTCCAGAGAAGGGCAACAAGGCTGGGGAGGGGTCTGGAGCACAGCCCTGTGAGGAGAGGCTGAGGGAGCTGGGGTTGCTTAGCCTGGAGAAGAGGAGGCTCAGAGGAGACCTCATTGCTCTCTCCAACTCCCTGAAGGGAGGTTGTAGCCAGGAAGGGGTTGGTCTCTTCTCAGGCACTCAGCACCAGAACAAGAGGACACAGTCTCAAGCTGTGCCAGGGGAGGTTTCAGCTGGAGGTGAGGAGAAAGTTCTTCCCAGAGAGAGAGATTGGCCATGGGGATGTGCTGCCCAGGGAGGTGGTGGAGTCACCATCCCTGGAGATGTTCAAGAAAGGACTGGATGAGGCCCTTGGTGCCATGGTTTAGTTGATTGGATGCTGTTGGGTGCTAGGTTGGACTTGATCTCTGAGGTCTCTTCCAACCTGGTTAATTCTGTTCTGTTCTATTCTATTCTATTCTATTCTATTCTATTCTATTCTATTCTATCCTATCCTATCCTATCCTATTCTATCCTATCCTATCCTATTCTATTCTATCCTATCCTATTCTAAGTTGACTGTTCACCACCTATGAATTCTTCAAAAGAAAATGGATTTGCACAGTTTTAACTATCCTATCCTATCCTATCCTATCCTATCCTATCCTATCCTATCCTATCCTATCCTATCCTATCCTATCCCATTCTATCCCATTCTATTCTATTCTATTCTATTCTATTCTATTCTATTCTATTCTATTCTATTCTATTCTATTTCTGAGGTCATTTCCAACCTGATTGATTCCATGACTCTCTGATTCTATGCCTTCATGCAGAAAGACTCTTCTTGATCATAGTTCAATCCTCTTACACCAGTGAAAGGCACCTTTCAGAAATGAACTGCAGAGTCCAGGATTGTTTTGGTTGGGGAAGACCTCTGAGGTCATTGAGTCCAACATAAACCCCAACACCACGCTGCCCACTAAGCTGTGTCCCGAAGTGCCAGGGCCACAGGGTTCTTGAACACTTCTCAGGATGGGGACTCCACCACCTCCCAGGGCAGCCTGTGCCAATCCCTGACCACTCTGGCAGCAGAAACATCTTTCCTGGCACATGCAAACTAAAGCTCTGCTGGTGCAACTCAAATCCATTTCCTCTCACCCTGTTGCTAGTTCCTTGGGAGAAGGAACGAGCACCCTCCTGGCTCCCACCTGTTTTCAGGAAGGTGTAGAGAGCAGCCTCCTCTTCTCCAGTCTGAAAACTCCCAGGCCCCTCAGCTGCCTCTCACCAGCCCTGTTCTCCAGGCCCTTCACCAGCTTCACTGCTCTTCTCTGGATACACTCCAGTGGCCTCAGCAAGTTTGCTGCTGACACCAAGCTGTGTGGTGCAGCTGACAGGCTGGAGGGAAGGGATCCATCCAGAGGGACCTGGACAGGCTGGAGAGGTGGGCACAAGCCAACCTCAGGAGGTTCAACAAGACCAAGGGCAGGGTCCTGCAGCTGGGTGGAGGCAATGCCAGGCACAAATCCAGGCTGGGCAGGGACTGGCTGGAAAGCAGCCCTGAGGAGAGAGCCTTGGGGGTGCTGGGGGAGGAGAAGCTCACCAGGAGCTCTCAGTGAGCACTTGCAGCCTGGAAAGCCAAGCAGAGCCTGGGCTGCAGCAAGAGAAGTGTGGCCAGCAGGGCCAGGGAGGGGATTCTGCCCCTCTGCTCAGCTCTGCTGAGACCCCACCTGGAGTACTGCCTCCAGTTCTGGAGCCCCTATTGCAAGAGGGATCTGGAGGTGCTGGAAGGTGTCCAGAGAAGGGCCAGGAGGAGGAGCAGAGGGCTGGAGCTGCTCTGCTGTGAGGACAGACTGAGGGAGTTGGGGCTGTTCAGTCTGGAGAAGAGAAGGCTCTGAGGTGACCTCATTGTGGCCTTCCAGGACCTGAAGGGGGCTGCAAGAAGGCTGGGGAGGGACTGCTCAGGATCTCAGGCAGTGCTAGGACTAGGGGGAATGGAATGAAGCTGGAGGTGTGGAGATTGAGGCTGGAGGGGAGGAGGAAGTTCTTCCCCATGAGAGTGGTGAAGCCCTGGAATGGGTTGTCCAGGGAGGTTGTTGGGGCCCTGTCCCTGGAGGGCTGGCTGAGGCTGTGGCCAGGCTGATCTAGTGTGGGGTGTCCCTGCCCATGGCAGGGGGGTTGGCACTAGCTGAGCCTTGTGGTCCCTTCCAACCCTGACTGACACTATGATACTACTATGATACCCCAATGACTGTGTTGTAGAGAGAGGCCCAATTCCCCTCTTGGTCATGACCATAAAACTGAGCTGCTTCCTAAACTGAGAGATTTATCATCCTGACATGCAATTTTCTGGGCAACTTTTCCAAGGCTGTGGCTAAGCTGTGAAGATATTTCCATTTGGAGAACTAAACTGGGGATGGTGATGTGCAGACATTTCTGCCACACTGGAATTTTCATCTCACTTGGTTGGTCCCTGGGTTTCCTGTGCCTGCTAAATAATGCTCAGGGGTTGGAGGACAAACTCAGAGCATCATGGAATGGTTTGGGTGGGGAGGGACCTTTCAAGGTGATCTAGTTCAACCCCCTTGCACTGAGCAGGTACATCATCAACTGGAGTAGGTTGCTCATGCACCATCCATGGTTGCCCCATGTGGTGGGTTGAAGTTTCCCCCCAGCATTAACTTTCAGCCAGACCAACTCAGCCAGAAGGCTCCCTGGAGACCTTCTTGTGGCCTTCCAGCATCTGCAGGCGGCTCCAAGAAAGCTGGGGAGGGACTTGTGAGGGTGTCAGGGAGGGATAGGACTGGGGGGGATGGAGCAAAACTAGAAGTGGGGAGATTGAGGTTGGATATCAGGAAGAAGCTGTTGCCCATGAGGGTGGTGAGAGCCTGGCACAGGTTGCCCAGGGAGGTGGTGGCAGCCTCCTGCCTGGAGGTGTTTGCAGCCAGGCTGGAGGTGGCTGTGAGCAACCTGCTGCAGTGTGAGGTGTCCCTGGCCATGGCAGGGGGGTTGGGAATGGCTGAGCCTTGAGGTCCCTTCCCAGCACTGACACTTCTGTGATTCTATGATTCTTCAGCCCAGGTTGCTGGGTTGAGTTCCAGAGCATGGCAGTTTGTAGTCCTTCACCTTCTGTCTCCTGCTTGTGCTGCATGTGAAGGTTGTAGACTTGGATACATAGATTGTCATTAACCTGCTAACCTTCAGAGATAAAGCAGAAGTGATCTAATGTTAATGTATCTGGGAAAGGGTACAAAGGAGCTTAAATTTAGAACCCAGAGTTAATGTCCAGCAAACTGATGAAATGAGCAGCCCAGCCTGGCAGGGTGATTCACTTAAGCCCTCAAGCCTGTCAACACCTGCCTTAATTCACCCCTGATAAAAGGGTTGGAAGTGCTCAGTCCATTCAGTACAGTAACCTCCATTCTTGCCCTGATTTACAGAGGTACAGACTCAGCTGAGCTGACTTCTTTTGGTCTGGCAGCATCCTAGCCAGAAGGAATTTACAGTGACAGGGGACTGCAGCCCTAAATGGTTCAAAAAGGCATTGCAAAGAGCAAAGAGATGAGATGCCTGACCTGGATGCCAGTTAGATCTTGTATTTCCCTCTCCCTCTCTCTCTCTAAGGCACACTGAAATTTAGCTGCAGCTGGGAGAGCTGCAGCAAATCTCTCCTTGCCTGCTGATGCTTTTTGTCCTCAGTCAGCACCACTTAGCCTTCCTGTGAGTGTGGACCAGCTTCATCAGGCCTGCTAACAGATTAAACTCTAGGAATATAGGAAACCAAACCAAAAACAAACAAGCAAACAAAAAGCCCAACCAAGCCACCCAACCCCTCACCAAACCTCATAGCTCACAGGATGTCAGGGGCTGGAAGAGACCTCTGAAGAACTTCCAGTCCAGGCCCCTGCCAGAGCAGGAGCAGAGAATCCAGCACAGGTCACACAGGAACACATCCAGACAGGGCTGCAAAGGCTCCACAGAAGGAGACTCCACAACCTCTCTGGGCAGCCTGCTCCAGGGCTCTGGGACCCTCACAGGCAAGAAGTTCCTCCTCATGTTGAGCTGGAACCTCCTGTGCTGCAGTTTCCATCCATTGCCCCTTGGCCTATCCCAGGGCACAGTGAGCAGAGGCTGTCCCTGTCCCTTTCTTCCTGACCCCCAGCCCTCAGCTCTTGATAGACATTGATCAGATCCCTCTCAGCCTTCTCCTCTGCAGACTGAACAGCCCCAGGGCTCTCAGCCTCTCCTCCCCAGGCAGTGCTGCAGTCCCTTCAGCAGCCTTGCAGCCCTCCCTTGGCCTCTCTCCAGCAGATCCCTGTCCCTCCTGAGCTGGGGAGCCTAAAACCAGACCAACAAACAAAAAACCAATCCCAAATTGAAGTTAATCTATTGAGGTTAGTTATTTCAGGCAGCTAAGTTTACAAGTTGATTTAGTCTTATTTATTTGTTTATTTCTATCTCTTGTAAGCCTTTATTCAGCTGTCAGTTGTTTACTGGAATTATACTGGCTCCATACCTCTCCAATTAGATCAGAACCAGACCAATCTCCCTTTAAGAAGGAGAAGTTTTATATCATAGAATCATCAGGGTTGGAAGGGACCTCAAGGATCAGCCAGTTCCAACCCCCACCTGGCTACAAACTCCCCTCAGGTAGTTGAGGAGAGGGGAGGGGAGGGGAGGGGAGGGGAGGGGAGGAGAGGTGAGGTTCAGGGAAGGGAAGGGAAGAGGAGAGAAGAGAAGAGGAGAGAAGAGAAGAGGAGAGGAGAGAAGAGAAGAGAAGAGAAGAGAAGAGAAGAGAAGAGAAGAGAAGAGAAGAGAAGAGAAGAGAAGAGAAGAGAAGAGAAGAGAAGAGAAGAGAAGAGAAGAGAAGAGAAGAGACCTTCGAGATCATCCAGTCCAACCTACCACCCAGCACCATCTGATCAACTAAACCATGGCACCAAGTGCCTCATCCAGGCTCTTCTTAAACACCTCCAGGGATGGCAACTTGTAGAGAGCAATAAGGTCTCCCCTGAGCCTCCTCTTCTCCAGCCTGAACACCCCCAGCTCCCTCAGCCTCTCCTCAGAGGGCTGTGAGGTTGGCAGAGCCCTGGAGCAGGCTGCCCAGAGAGGTTGTGGAGTCTCCTTCTGTGGAGCCTTTCCATCCCTGTGTTCCTGTGTGACCTGTCCTGCTCTGGTAGGAGGGTTGGACTGGAAGATCTCCAGAGATCCCTTCCAACCCCTGGCATCCTGTGGGCTGTGATCTTCATCTTTCCTTAAGGCCAGCTGGTTGAATTAATGAGAGTGCAGCAGTTTCCCTTTTATTGCCAGATTCAGGAACCACAGAGATGTGAATCGAGTAGGCAAAGGCAAAGTCTGATTACAGTTTTTATTGTTAAATGCTGGTTTCCTGTGGGTTATTACTCAGACTCACAGAATTCTTAAGGGGCTGGAAGGGACCTCCAAAGCTCAGCCAGTCCAAACCCCTCCTTGCCAGAGCAGGAGCACCCAGAGCAGCTCACACAGCAACACAGCCAGGCAGGGCTTGAAGAGCTCCACAGAGGGAGACTCCACAACCCCCCTGGGCAGCCTGCTCCAGGCCTCTGTCACCCTCCCAGGGGAAAAATTCTTCCTCCTCTTTCCATGGCACTTCCTCTGCCTCAGCTTCCACCACTGCCCCTGGTGCTGGCATTGGGCATCCCCCAGCAGAGCCTGGCTCCAGCCTCTGGGCACTGCCCCTGCACAGCTTTAGCAGCAGCAAGGAGCTCACCCTCAGGCTCCCTCTCTCCAAGCTCCAGAGCCCTCAGCTGCCTCAGGCTCTGCTCCTAGGAGGGCACAGCAAGCAGAGGATCACTGTGGGGTGTATAAAGCAGTTAGTTTCTATACAAAACAATTACTGCAACATAATCTGCACGTGGGGAGACCAAGCAGTGGTGCAGTGTGATGCATTGGTGGCAGTGCCTTCTAAGAGCAATTCTTGCAGTGGAGATTGGCAGCTATTAAGCTTTAGTGAACAGCCAGAAGCAGCTGACATCTAATGGATCAAGACTAATTGCTCTGGTTATGGTGTCAGGCTGTCCAGACTCAAAATTTTGTTGTTTGGAGTGATTAAAACATTTGACATGATAGCTCAAGCCAATGTGCTGCATCAGCTTCCCTCTGGCATTTCATCACAAAGCCCTGTGGGGAAAAAAAAAGCCTTCATCCTGTTCCAGTCAATCCCATGGCTTCCAGTTCCACCCACTGCCCCCTGTCCTTTCCCTGTCCCCAACCTCCTGACCTCTGTCCGTTCAATAGTCATAGAATCATAGAATCAGCCAGGTTGGGAAAGACCTCAGAGATCATCAAGTCCAACCTCTGACCTAATCCCTAGCACCTCCTGACAACTAAACCATGGCTCCAAGTGCCACATCCAAGCCTTTTCTGAACACCTCCAGGGATGGGGACTCCACCACCTCCCTGGGCAGCACATCCCAATGGCCAATCTCTCTTGTTGGGAAGAGCTTTCTCCTCACCTCCAGCCTAAACCTCCCCTGGCACAGCTTGAGACTGTGTCCTCTTGTTCTGGTGCTGGGTGCCTGGGAGAAGAGACCAACCCCCACCTGGCTACAACCTCCCTTCAGGGAGTTGCAGAGAGCAATGAGGTCTCCCCTGAGCCTCCTCTTCTGCAGGCTAAGCAACCCCAGCTCCCTCAGCCTCTCCTCACAGACCCCTCCCCAGCTTTGTTGCCCTTCTCTGGACACCTTCCAGCATCTCAACATCTTTCCTAACCTGAGGAGGCCAGAACTGGACACAGGACTCAAGGTGTGGCCCAACCAGTGCTGAGCACAGCCCATATTGATCAGCATTGAGATGATCCCTCTCAGTCTGCTCTTCTCCAGGCTAAACAGCCCCAAGTGTCTCATCCATTCCTCCTCAGAGGGCTGCTCTGGTTCCTTCAACACTCTTGTGGTCACTCCCCAGTAGTTCCTTGTCCCTCTTGATTGAGGCAGCCTGGAACTGGACACAACACTCAGCTAATATTCCCCAACTGACAATCAAGGACCATTTTCAAGTCATAGAATGGTTTGAGTTGGAAGGGACCTTGAGGCTCATCCAGTCCCAACCCCCCTGCCATGGGCACCTTCTGCTAGCTCAGGTTGCTCAAGGCCTCATCCAAGCTGGCTTTCAACATCTCCAGGGAGAGTGCACCCACAACTCCTCTGGTAACCTGTGGCAGTGTCTCCCCATCCTCACTGTAAAGAATTTCTTCCTGGTACCCAGGCTAAGCATGCCCTCTTCCAGCTTAAATGAAGCTTAAATGCAGCCTCTTCCAGCTTCACATCAAGTATTGCTCCACAGAGTATTATGAGAAGCTGTAGTGTCCTCACAGCTCATAATCTACAGCAGTGGTTCCCTTCCTCAGCTTACTTGGGGATAATAACCTTCTCCTTAAGGAACTTGAATTCCATGCAAGCCCCCAGGCTAATGCTCCTTTCTTGAAGGAGCTGTGGGGCTTTGCTGAGCAAGCCACAGGACCTGGTGCTTGCTTGTGTTTCAAGCTTAGCAGAGCCTGAGGGAGCTGGGGTTGCTTAGCCTGGAGAAGAGGAGGCTCAGGGGAGACCTCATTGCCCTCTACAACTACCTGAAGGGAGGTTGTAGCCAGGAGGATGTTGGTCTCTTCTCCCAGGCAGCCAGCACCAGAACAAGAGGACACAGTCTCAAGCTGCACCAGGGGAGGTTTAGGCTGGAGGTGAGGAAGAAATTCTTCCCAGAGAGAGGTTGGCCATTGGGATGTGCTGCCCAGGGAGGTGGTGGAGTCACCATCCCTGGAGGTGTTTAGGAAGAGCCTGGCCCTTGGTGCCATGGTTTAGTTGGTTAGATGGTGCTGGGTGATAGGATGGACTTGATGATCTTGAAGGTACTTTCCAACCTGGTTAGTTCTACTCCTATTCTGTTCTGTTCTAAGCTGGGCACCAGTGGGACAGCCAGTGATGTAGCACCAGGGTAAGAAGAGAACATAGCACTGCTTAGGTTGAAGAAGACTTCCAAGATCGAGTCCAACCACCCACCCAACCCCACCATGGCCATTAAACCCTGCCCCCAAGTGCCATGGCCACACCTTTCCTGAACACCTCCAGGGATGGGGACTCCCCCACTCTTCCCCACTCTCCTTGGCAGCCTGTGCCCATCCCTGAGCACGCCTTCAGGGGAGAATTTTTACCCCAACCCACAGCCTGAACCCAAGTTTAAAGGCACATAAAGCCAAGAAGCTGAAAGGAAAGGAGAAACTGCAGGTGCTTTATCCTTGTGATCAGGAGATAATTTCCTTTTCATGTCTATTTTGATACCCCTTGCATGAAATCAGTGACTGCACTACATGTGCTGCCATGCTACAGTGGTCTGTGATGGTTTCCTAAGTGAGGATCATCTAACCTGACTATTTTTAGTGCCTCCATTTGTGCTCCCTCATTCCCTTAGATTAGGCAGGAATAGGCACATCTGGGCCATGGTTCATCTCATTTGAAAATAGGCTTTCAGATGCCATGGGAATTGCTTCCTAAAGTGGGGGTTCTCTCATGTTCCTAAGCACTTCCCCCTGTGTGACTGCTCTAATGCTTCCCTTCACGCTGCCTGACTCGCAATGAGGGCATCGACACCGTGAGAGCTTCACCGCTGCTCCCTGCTGTCACAGCTGAAACACCACAGCTCACCTGCCCTGCAGGCAGTAGCACAGCATCACCAAGGCTGGAAGAGACCTCAGAGATCATCAAGTCCAACCTGGCACCACAGACCTCATGACTAGACCATGGCACCAAGTGCCACATCCAATCCCCTCCTGAACACCTCCAGGGACAGCACTTGTTACTAGGGAGAAGAGACCAACCCCTACCTGGGTCTAACCTCCTTTCAGGGAGCTGTAGAGAGCAATGAGGTCTCCTCTCAGCCTCCTCTTCTCTGGGCTGAACACCCCCAGCTCCCTCAGCCCCTCCTCGTCAGCCCTCTTCTCCAGACCCTTCCCCAGCTCGGTTGCACTTTACAGGCTGCTCTGGTGTTTTGTTTCACCAGCTGTAACCATCACACAGTCAATCCAGCAGGCCCCATGCCATCACTTTAATAGATCTGAAGCAAACCTTGCCCTCTTCTTCCAACCTCCTAACAGCAGACCTTTTGCTCTGCTCTCCTGCAGCATTTCCAGCTTCAGTCTGTTTTGATTGTCATACATCTGGAACTGAGGGTGCTCCAAACCCTGCCCTGTTTTATGTGTGCTAACCTGTGTGCTGTGCTTCCAGTTGCTCCAAACCCTGCACTATGTGTGCTAACCTGTGTGCTGTGCTTCCAGCTGCTCCAAACCCTGCACTGTGTGTGCTAACCTGTGTGCTGTGCTTCCAGCTGCTCCAAACCCTGCACTGTGTGCTAACCTGTGTGCTGTGCTTCCAGCTGCTCCAAACCCTGCACTATGTGTGCTAACCTGTGTGCTGTGCTTCCAGCTGCTCCAAACCCTGCACTATGTGTGCTAACCTGTGTGCTGTGCTTCCAGTTGCTCCAAACCCTGCACTGTGTGTGCTAACCTGTGTGCTGTGCTTCCAGTTGCTCCAAACCCTGCACTATGTGTGCTAACCTGTGTGCTGTGCTTCCAGCTGCTCCAAACCCTGCCCTATGTGTGCTAACCTGTGTGCTGTGCTTCCAGCTGCTCCAAACCCTGCACTATGTGTGCTAACCTGTGTGCTGTGCTTCCAGCTGCTCCAAACCCTGCACTATGTGTGCTAACCTGTGTGCTGTGCTTCCAGATGCTCCAAACCCTGCACTGTGTGTGCTAACCTGTGTGCTGTGCTTCCAGCTGCTCCAAACCCTGCCCTATGTGTGCTAACCTGTGTGCTGTGCTTCCAGCTGCTCCAAACCCTGCCCTATGTGTGCTAACCTGTGTGCTGTGCTTCCAGCTGCTCCAAACCCTGCCCTATGTGTGCTAACCTGTGTGCTGTGCTTCCAGTTGCTCCAAACCCTGCACTATGTGTGTGCTAACCTGTGTGCTGTGCTTCCAGCTGCTCCAAACCCTGCACTATGTGTGCTAACCTGTGTGCTGTGCTTCCAGTTGCTCCAAACCCTGCACTATGTGTGTGCTAACCTGTGTGCTGTGCTTCCAGCTGCTCCAAACCCTGCCCTATGTGTGCTAACCTGTGTGCTGTGCTTCCAGTTGCTCCAAACCCTGCACTATGTGTGCTAACCTGTGTGCTGTGCTTCCAGCTGCTCCAGACCCTGCACTATGTGTGCTAACCTGTGTGCTGTGCTTCCAGCTGCTCCAAACCCTGCACTGTTATGTGTGTGCTAACCTGTGTGCTGTGCTTCCAGCTGCTCCAAACCCTGCCCTATGTGTGCTAACCTGTGTGCTGTGCTTCCAGCTGCTCCAAACCCTGCCCTGTTATGTGTGTGCTAACCTGTGTGCTGTGCTTCCAGCTGCTCCAAACCCTGCACTATGTGTGCTGACCTGTGTGGTGTGCTTCCAGCTGCTCCAAACCCTGCACTATGTGTGCTGACCTGTGTGCTGTGCTTCCAGCTGCTCCAAACCCTGCACTATGTGTGCTAACCTGTGTGCTGTGCTTCCAGCTGCTCCAAACCCTGCCCTGTGTGTGCTAACCTGTGTGCTGTGCTTCCAGCTGCTCCAAACCCTGCACTATGTGTGCTAACCTGTGTGCTGTGCTTCCAGCTGCTCCAAACCCTGCACTATGTGTGTGCTAACCTGTGTGCTGTGCTTCCAGCTGCTCCAAACCCTGCACTATGTGTGTGCTAACCTGTGTGCTGTGCTTCCAGCTGCTCCAAACCCTGCACTGTTATGTGTGTGCTAACCTGTGTGCTGTGCTTCCAGTTGCTCCAAACCCTGCCCTATGTGTGCTAACCTGTGTGCTGTGCTTCCAGCTGCTCCAAACCCTGCACTATGTGTGTGCTAACCTGTGTGCTGTGCTTCCAGCTGCTCCAAACCCTGCACTATGTGTGCTAACCTGTGTGCTGTGCTTCCAGTTGCTCCAAACCCTGCACTATGTGTGTGCTAATCTGTGTGCTGTGCTTCCAGTTGCTCCAAACCCTGCCCTATGTGTGCTAACCTGTGTGCTGTGCTTCCAGCTGCTCCAAACCCTGCCCTATGTGTGCTAACCTGTGTGCTGTGCTTCCAGCTGCTCCAAACCCTGCCCTGTTATGTGTGTGCTAACCTGTGTGCTGTGCTTCCAGTTGCTCCAAACCCTGCACTATGTGTGCTAACCTGTGTGCTGTGCTTCCAGTTGCTCCAAACCCTGCACTATGTGTGCTAACCTCTGTGCTGTGCTTCCAGCTGCTCCAAACCCTGCACTATGTGTGCTAACCTATGTGCTGTGCTTCCAGCTGCTCCAAACCCTGCACTATGTGTGCTAACCTGTGTGCTGTGCTTCCAGCTGCTCCAAACCCTGCACTATGTGTGCTAACCTGTGTGCTGTGCTTCCAGTTGCTCCAAACCCTGCACTATGTGTGCTAACCTGTGTGCTGTGCTTCCAGCTGCTCCAAACCCTGCACTATGTGTGCTAACCTGTGTGCTGTGCTTCCAGTTGCTCCAAACCCTGCACTATGTGTGCTAACCTGTGTGCTGTGCTTCCAGCTGCTCCAAACCCTGCACTGTTATGTGTGTGCTAACCTGTGTGCTGTGCTTCCAGCTGCTCCAAACCCTGCACTGTTATGTGTGTGCTAACCTGTGTGCTGTGCTTCCAGCTGCTCCAAACCCTGCACTATGTGTGCTAACCTGTGTGCTGTGCTTCCAGCTGCTCCAGACCCTGCACTGTTATGTGTGTGCTAACCTGTGTGCTGTGCTTCCAGCTGCTCCAAACCCTGCACTGTTATGTGTGTGCTAACCTGTGTGCTGTGCTTCCAGCTGCTCCAAACCCTGCACTATGTGTGCTAACCTGTGTGCTGTGCTTCCAGCTGCTCCAAACCCTGCACTGTTATGTGTGTGCTAACCTGTGTGCTGTGCTTCCAGCTGCTCCAAACCCTGCACTGTTATGTGTGTGCTAACCTGTGTGCTGTGCTTCCAGCTGCTCCAAACCCTGCACTATGTGTGTGCTAACCTGTGTGCTGTGCTTCCAGCTGCTCCAAACCCTGCACTATGTGTGCTAACCTGTGTGCTGTGCTTCCAGCTGCTCCAAACCCTGCACTATGTGTGCTAACCTGTGTGCTGTGCTTCCAGCTGCTCCAAACCCTGCACTATGTGTGTGCTAACCTGTGTGCTGTGCTTCCAGCTGCTCCAAACCCTGCACTATGTGTGCTAACCTGTGTGCTGTGCTTCCAGCTGCTCCAAACCCTGCACTGTGTGTGCTAACCTGTGTGCTGTGCTTCCAGCTGCTCCAAACCCTGCACTATGTGTGCTAACCTGTGTGCTGTGCTTCCAGCTGCTCCAAACCCTGCACTATGTGTGTGCTAACCTGTGAGCTGTGCTTCCAGCTGCTCCAAACCCTGCCCTGTTATGTGTGTGCTAACCTGTGTGCTGTGCTTCCAGCTGCTCCAAACCCTGCACTATGTGTGCTAACCTGTGTGCTGTGCTTCCAGCTGCTCCAAACCCTGCACTGTTATGTGTGTGCTAACCTGTGTGCTGTGCTTCCAGCTGCTCCAAACCCTGCACTATGTGTGTGCTAACCTGTGTGCTGTGCTTCCTGCTGCTCCAAACCCTGCACTATGTGTGTGCTAACCTGTGTGCTGTGCTTCCAGCTGCTCCAAACCCTGCACTATGTGTGCTAACCTGTGTGCTGTGCTTCCAGCTGCTCCAAACCCTGCACTGTTATGTGTGTGCTAACCTGTGTGCTGTGCTTCCAGCTGCTCCAAACCCTGCACTATGTGTGTGCTAACCTGTGTGCTGTGCTTCCTGCTGCTCCAAACCCTGCACTATGTGTGTGCTAACCTGTGTGCTGTGCTTCCAGCTGCTCCAAACCCTGCACTGTGTGCTAACCTGTGTGCTGTGCTTCCAGCTGCTCCAAACCCTGCACTATGTGTGTGCTAACCTGTGTGCTGTGCTTCCAGCTGCTCCAAACCCTGCACTATGTGTGTGCTAACCTGTGTGCTGTGCTTCCAGCTGCTCCAAACCCTGCACTATGTGTGCTAACCTGTGTGCTGTGCTTCCAGTTGCTCCAAACCCTGCACTATGTGTGTGCTAACCTGTGTGCTGTGCTTCCAGCTGCTCCAAACCCTGCACTGTTATGTGTGTGCTAACCTGTGTGCTGTGCTTCCAGCTGCTCCAAACCCTGCACTATGTGTGTGCTAACCTGTGAGCTGTGCTTCCAGCTGCTCCAAACCCTGCACTATGTGTGCTAACCTGTGTGCTGTGCTTCCAGTTGCTCCAAACCCTGCACTATGTGTGCTAACCTGTGTGCTGTGCTTCCAGCTGCTCCAAACCCTGCACTATGTGTGCTAACCTGTGTGCTGTGCTTCCAGTTGCTCCAAACCCTGCACTGTTATGTGTGTGCTAACCTGTGTGCTGTGCTTCCAGCTGCTCCAAACCCTGCACTATGTGTGCTAACCTGTGTGCTGTGCTTCCAGTTGCTCCAAACCCTGCACTATGTGTGTGCTAACCTGTGTGCTGTGCTTCCTGCTGCTCCAAACCCTGCACTATGTGTGTGCTAACCTGTGTGCTGTGCTTCCAGCTGCTCCAAACCCTGCACTGTTATGTGTGTGCTAACCTGTGTGCTGTGCTTCCAGCTGCTCCAAACCCTGCACTATGTGTGTGCTAACCTGTGTGCTGTGCTTCCAGTTGCTCCAAACCCTGCACTATGTGTGCTAACCTGTGTGCTGTGCTTCCAGCTGCTCCAAACCCTGCACTATGTGTGCTAACCTGTGTGCTGTGCTTCCAGTTGCTCCAAACCCTGCACTATGTGTGCTAACCTGTGTGCTGTGCTTCCAGTTGCTCCAAACCCTGCACTATGTGTGCTAACCTGTGTGCTGTGCTTCCAGCTGCTCCAAACCCTGCACTATGTGTGCTAACCTGTGTGCTGTGCTTCCAGTTGCTCCAAACCCTGCACTGTGTGTGCTAACCTGTGTGCTGTGCTTCCAGCTGCTCCAAACCCTGCACTATGTGTGCTAACCTGTGTGCTGTGCTTCCAGTTGCTCCAAACCCTGCACTGTTATGTGTGTGCTAACCTGTGTGCTGTGCTTCCTGCTGCTCCAAACCCTGCACTATGTGTGCTAACCTGTGTGCTGTGCTTCCAGCTGCTCCAAACCCTGCACTATGTGTGCTAACCTGTGTGCTGTGCTTCCAGCTGCTCCAAACCCTGCACTATGTGTGCTAACCTGTGTGCTGTGCTTCCAGCTGCTCCAAACCCTGCACTATGTGTGCTAACCTGTGTGCTGTGCTTCCAGCTGCTCCAAACCCTGCACTATGTGTGCTAACCTGTGTGCTGTGCTTCCAGCTGCTCCAAACCCTGCACTATGTGTGCTAACCTGTGTGCTGTGCTTCCAGCTGCTCCAAACCCTGCCCTATGTGTGCTAACCTGTGTGCTGTGCTTCCAGCTGCTCCAAACCCTGCCCTATGTGTGTGCTAACCTGTGTGCTGTGCTTCCAGTTGCTCCAAACCCTGCACTATGTGTGTGCTAACCTGTGTGCTGTGCTTCCAGTTGCTCCAAACCCTGCACTGTTATGTGTGTGCTAACCTGTGTGCTGTGCTTCCAGCTGCTCCAAACCCTGCACTATGTGCGTGCTAACCTGCGTGCTGTGCTTCCAGCTGCTCCAAACCCTGCCCTATGTGTGCTAACCTGTGTGCTGTGCTTCCAGCTGCTCCAAACCCTGCACTATGTGTGCTAACCTGTGTGCTGTGCTTCCAGCTGCTCCAAACCCTGCACTATGTGTGTGCTAACCTGTGTGCTGTGCTTCCAGTTGCTCCAAACCCTGCACTCTGTGTGTGCTAACCTGTGTGCTGTGCTTCAAGCTGCTCCAAACCCTGCACTATGTGTGCTAACCTGTGTGCTGTGCTTCCAGCTGCTCCAAACCCTGCACTGTTATGTGTGTGCTAACCTGTGTGCTGTGCTTCCAGCTGCTCCAAACCCTGCACTATGTGTGCTAACCTGTGTGCTGTGCTTCCAGCTGCTCCAAACCCTGCACTATGTGTGCTAACCTGTGTGCTGTGCTTCCAGCTGCTCCAAACCCTGCCCTATGTGTGCTAACCTGTGTGCTGTGCTTCCAGCTGCTCCAAACCCTGCACTATGTGTGCTAACCTGTGTGCTGTGCTTCCAGATGCTCCAAACCCTGCACTGTGTGTGCTAACCTGTGTGCTGTGCTTCCAGCTGCTCCAAACCCTGCCCTATGTGTGCTAACCTGTGTGCTGTGCTTCCAGCTGCTCCAAACCCTGCACTATGTGTGTGCTAACCTGTGTGCTGTGCTTCCAGCTGCTCCAAACCCTGCACTATGTGTGCTAACCTGTGTGCTGTGCTTCCAGCTGCTCCAAACCCTGCACTATGTGTGCTAACCTGTGTGCTGTGCTTCCAGCTGCTCCAAACCCTGCACTATGTGTGTGCTAACCTGTGTGCTGTGCTTCCAGCTGCTCCAAACCCTGCACTATGTGTGCTAACCTGTGTGTTGTGCTTCCAGCTGCTCCAAACCCTGCACTGTGTGTGCTAACCTGTGTGCTGTGCTTCCAGCTGCTCCAAACCCTGCACTATGTGTGCTAACCTGTGTGCTGTGCTTCCAGTTGCTCCAAACCCTGCACTATGTGTGTGCTAACCTGTGTGGTGTGCTTCCAGCTGCTCCAAACCATGCACTATGTGTGCTAACCTGTGTGCTGTGCTTCCAGCTGCTCCAAACCCTGCCCTGTTATGTGTGCTAACCTGTGTGCTGTGCTTCCAGCTGCTCCAAACCCTGCACTGTGTGTGCTAACCTGTGTGCTGTGCTTCCAGATGCTCCAAACCCTGCACTGTGTGTGCTAACCTGTGTGCTGTGCTTCCAGCTGCTCCAAACCCTGCACTGTGTGTGTGCTAACCTGTGTGCTGTGCTTCCAGCTGCTCCAAACCCTGCACTATGTGTGTGCTAACCTGTGTGCTGTGCTTCCAGCTGCTCCAAACCCTGCCCTGTTATGTGTGTGCTAACCTGTGTGCTGTGCTTCCAGTTAGATTGCATCCTTAGCTCTTTAGCTCTAGAAATCACAGTACCACAGTATCACCAAGGTTGGAAGAGACCTCAAAGATCTTGATGAGGCTGCACCTTGAATACTGCCTTCAGTTTTGGAGCCCTCCCTGCAAGAAAGACATTGAGGTGCTGGAGTGTGTCCAAAGAAGGGCAACAAAGCTGTGAAGGGTCTGGAGAAAAGATCAGGCCAGGAGCAGCTGAGGGAACTGGGATTGTCTTGTCTGGGGAGTAGGAGGCTGAGGGGAGAGCTCATTGCTCTGGTTTCTTTGCTGCAAGAGAACTCAGGGATGGGAACAGGCTGGCCAGGGGGGTGGTGGAGTCCCCACTCCTGGAGGTGTTCCAGCACATGTGTGAACTTTGGAACATTTTTGGATGGCCATGGTGGTGTTAGGTTGACAGTTGGACTCAACTGTTAGAACAGGATAGAATTAACCAGGTTGGAAGAGGTCTCAGAGAGCATCCAGTCCAACCTATCACCCAGCACCATCTAACCAACTAAACCATGGCACCAAGTGTCTCATCCAGGCTGCTCCTAAACACCTCCAGGGATGGGGACTCCACCACCTCCCTGGGCAGCACATTCCAGTGGCCAATCTCTCTGTCTGGGAAGAACTTTCTCCTCACCTCCAGCCTAAACCTCCCCTGGCACAGCTTGAGACTGTGTCCTCTTGTTCTGGTGCTGGGTGCCTGGGAGAAGTGACCAACCCCCACCTGGCTACAACCTCCCTTCAGGGAGCTGTAGAGGGCAATGAGGTCTCCCCTGAGCCTCCTCTTCTCCAGGCTAAGCAACCCCAGCTCCCTCAGCCTCTCCTCATGCTCTGACAGTGCCTGTAGGAGCTTGCCATGATGCTCAGATAATCTCTGATGCTGAGGTATTGCTTTTTCTCTCCCTCCACCACTGCAGTGCCACAATGTGGCTCTAGTGCTGCTCATTCCATCAGTAATTAGGCTTTTTTAATTGTACTTAATGAGATATGGACACTGTTTGAGTACTTTGTGTGTTTAATTGCCCATCAGTGCTGTACAATACCTGCAGTTATGCTTTTAATAGAGACTTTGGAACCACAGAATTGTTTCAGTTGGAAAAGCCCTTTAAGGTCAGCAAGTCCAACCCTTCTCTTGACTGTACCACAGCTGAGGCCAAACCCTGGCCCTCAGCACCACATCTCTGCCTCTTTGAAACACCTCCAGGGGTGGGGATTCAACCACCTCCTTGGGGAGCCTGTGCCAGGCTTGGAGAACCCTTTCCATCAAGAAGTGTCTTCTAATATCCAACCAAAACCTCCCCTGGTGCAACCTGAGGCCATTTGCTCTCATCCTGTCACTTGTTACTGGTGAGAATAGAATAGAATGGAATGGAATGGAATGGAATAGAATAGAATAGAATAGAATAGAATAGAATAGAATGCAATAGAATAGAATAGAGTAGAATAGAATAGAATAGAATAGAATAGAATAGAATAGAATAGAATAGAATAGAATAGAATAGAATAGAATGGAATGGAATGGAATGGAATGGAATAGAATGGAATAGAATAGAATGGAATAGAATGGAATGGAATGGAATGGAATGGAATGGAATGGAATAGAATAGAATGGAATGGAATGGAATGGAATGGAATGGAATGGAATGGAATGGAATAGAATAGAATGGAATGGAATGGAATGGAATGGAATGGAATGGAATGGAATGGAATAGAATAGAATAGAATAGAATAGAATAGAATAGAATAGAATAGAATGGAATGGAATGGAATGGAATGGAATAGAATAGAATAGAATAGAATAGAATGGAATGGAATGGAATGGAATGGAATGGAATGGAATGGAATAGAATGGAATAGAATCGAATAGAATGGAATAGAATAGAATAGAATAGACTAGAATGGAATAGAATGGAATGGAATGGAATAGAATAGAATTGAATTGAATTACCCAGGATGGAAAAGACCACAGAGATCATCCAGTCCAACCTATCACCCAACACCACCTAATCAACTAAACCATGGCACCAAGTGCCTCATCCAGGCTCTTCTTAAACACCTCCAGGGATGGGGACTCCCTGGGCAGCACATGCCCAGACAGGGCACTGATTGCTATATGTAATGTAAAGTTATTCTGGGGTCAGAGTGGCTGAGAGCTGCCAAACAGAGAGGGACCTGGGGGTGCTGATTGACAGCTGCCTAAACAGAGCAGAGCAGATTGAGATTGGATGTGAGGAGCAAGTTCTGCACCAGGAGGGGGGTGGAACACTGGCACAGGTTGCCCAGGGAGGTGGTTGAGGCTCCATCCCTGGAGATGTTCAAGGTGAGGCTGGAGAGGGCTCTGGGCAACCTGATCTAGTTGGGGATGTCCCTGCTGAGTGCAGAGGGGTTGGGCTGGGTGAGATTTGGAGGTCCCTTCCAGCCCAGAGCATTCTGTGATTCTAGGATAACTGAGGGGTGAAGTGTGGAAAAGACCACAGAGATCATCCAGTCCAACCTATCCCCCAGCACCATCTAATCAACTAAACCATGGCACCAAGGCCCTCATCCAGGCTCTTCCTAAACACCTCCAGGGATGGTGACTCCACCACCTCCCTGGGCAGCACATCCCAAGGGCCAATCTCTCTGTCTGGGAAGAATTTCTTCCTCACCTCCAGCCTAAACCTCCCCTGGCACAGCTTGAGGCTGTGTCCTCTTGTTCTGGTGCTGGGTGCCTGGGTCTCTTCCAACCTTGGTGATACTGTGAGCCTGTGAACCCCTAACATCCTGTGAGCCTGTGCTCCAGCAGCTCCCTGGCCAATGCTGTCTTTCACTCTGTCTTGTACATAACAAATTATGGGCTGAAGTGTTCATGCTCCCACTGCTGCCTTTCCTCCTGCCCTCCTTTCACCTCCCTTTCTGTGGCACCAGGCTGGAATCCTTTCTGTGTCTCTGTGATCTTCCTGTAAACCTAAATTGGTCCCCAAACAGCTATCAAGAAAAGAGGGAGGATGAGACACAGCATGTGCAACTGCCAGCTGGCAAACACAGAGGTTCTGTGGGTTTACTTCTCTGCAGTGAAATAAATGCCACTAAGGAACAAGGTAATATTTACAGTGACATAAAACCAGACCAAACTGTCCTCAAAAATAAGTCATTTTTAAATGGGTCCACACTTGATGTAGCTTTCTTCAGCCAGCAAATGCTCACCTCTGCTTTCCTCCCCCTCTGCTGCATTTCTGTGAGGGAGCCCTGCTGCAGCTCCCATTCAAGCCCCCACTGCTCTCTTCACAAGCCACCCACCACAGAATCATGGAATGGGTTGGGTTGGAAGAGATCTTACAGACCACCCAGTTCCTCCCCCTCTGCCATGGGCAGGGACACCTCCCACCAGCCCAGGTTGCTCAAGGCCTCATCCAACCTGGCTGGGAACACCTCCAGGGAAGGGACAGCCACAGCCTCCCTGGGCAACCTGTGCCAGGGTCTCCCCAGCCTCACTGCCAGGACTTGCTCAGCTGGTGAGAAGTGGCAGGAGCTGGCAGGCACGCTGTTAGTGTTTCCTTCCACTCAAACATTTATGTCACAGTATCACCAAGGTTGGAAGAGACCTCAAAGACCACCAAGTCCAACCTATCACCACACACCTCATGACTAGACCATGGCACCAAGTGCCACATCCAATCCCCTCTTGAACACCTCCAGGGATGGGGACTCCACCACCTCCCTGGGTTTTCCTCCTCCTGCCTCACAGCTCCAAACTGCCCCAAGTCACAACTTGTTCTGGGGTGAAACAAGCTGCCAAGTGGCATGGAGAGGAGATCTGGATTCCACCTTTGGATAAGTCATCTCTCCTGCTTTAGCTTCTTTGAATCTCCATGAGTGACCTGGAAACCTCAGGCCACTTGCTCAATGAGAGCTGGGATGATCATTATCAGGAGGGAAATGCTCATCACCAGCTCTTCAAACAGCTCTTTTGTTAATCACTCCCTCAGCAGCACTGGGAAAAGGAAGCTCATGGAAGCAGCAGTGGCCAGCCAGTGGAAGCAAGGAGCTCTGCACAGAGCTCGTGGATGTTGTCTGAGCTTTGGAGGAAGGACTGGAAGGGGAGAGCTTTGTGTTGTGAAATCCCAACGAGTCCATCAGTTCATGGTGACCTCTGAGGTGCAAATGCTTTAGCCATCTAACAGAAATAGGCAGGTCCAGAGTGAAAGCTCAAAGACAGAACCTCATGGCTCTTTGGGAGGAACGGAGGAGCAGCTACTGTGGGAGAGCTGAAGTCAATCTTTAACCTCCTGAGGTTCGGTAAGGCCAAGTGCAAGGTCATGCCTCTGAGTCACAGCAACCATCCTGATCAATCCAGGCCAGGGGATGATGAGATTGAGAGCAGCCCTGCAGGAAAGGACATGGGGGTGCTGGTGGGTGAGGAGCTGGACAGGAGCCAGCAATGGGCACTGGCAGCCCAGAAGGCCAAGAGCAGCCTGGGCTGCATCCATCCAAAGCAGCGGAGCCAGAGATGGAGAGAGGGGATCCTGCCCCTCAGCCATGGGGAGACCTCACCTGCTGTACTGCATCCAGCTCCAGCTCAGCAGAGGAAGGACATGGAGCTGCTGGAGAAGGTCCAGAGGGGTGGTGAGACAAAGATGATCAGGGAGCTGGAACACTGCTTCTCTGAAGGCAGGCTGAGAGAGCAGGGGCTGCTCAGCCTGGAGAAAAGAAGGCTCCAGGGAGACCTTGCAGCTGCATTTCAGGATCTGAAGGGGACCTGCATGAAGGCTGGGGAGGGACTGCTTCGAAGGGCTTGGAGGGGCAATGGTTTGAAAGTGGAGCAGGGCAGATTTAGGTTGGACATCAGGAGGAAGTCCTGCACGATGGCAGTGGTGGAACACTGGAACAGGTTGCCCAGAGAGGTGGTTGAGACATTCAAGGTCAGACCTTATGGGACCCTAAGCAGCCTGCTCTGGTTGGAGATGTCCCTGCTGACTGCAGGGGAGTTGGACAAGATGACAATTAAGGGTCCTGTCCAACCCAGAGTATTCTGTGATGATATGATTCCTTCTCCTGATTATTTATGTTGGCTTTAAGGCTTCAGAATCTGGTCATGTGAAGCTGTGAGGCTGAAATGCTTCTCATGAGCCTCTCAGAGACAGTTTTAGACACTGAGGGATTAGAAGACTTTGATGTTCTGCCTTGTACTAAACCACAAATGTTCTAGTGGCTGGAGAGCAGCCAGGCAGAGAGGGACCTGGGGGTACTGGTTGACAGCTGGCTGAACATGAGCCTGCAGTGTGCCCAGGTGGACAAGAAGGCCAATGGCATCCTGGCCTGCATCAGTGAGGCCAGCAGGAGCAGGGAGGTCATTGTGCCGTGTGCTCAGCACTGCTTAGGCCACACCTTGAGTCCAGTGTCCAGTTCTGGGCCCCTCAGTTTAGGAAAGATGTTGAGATGCTGGAAGGTGTCCAGAGAAGGGCAACAAAGCTGGGGAGGGGTCTGGAGCACAGCCCTGTGAGGAGAGGCTGAGGGAGCTGGGGTTGCTTAGCCTGGAGAAGAGGAGGCTCAGGGGAGACCTCATTGCTCTCTACAACTCCCTGAAGGGAGGATGTAGACAGTCAGAGGTTGGTCTCTTCTTCCAGGCAGACAGCACCAGAACAAGAGGACACAGTCTCCAGCTGTGCCAGGGGAAGTTTAGGCTGGAGGTGAGGAGAAAGTTCTTCCCAGCAAGAGAGATTGGCCATTGGGATGTGCTGCCCAGGGAGGTGGTGGAGTCACCATCCCTGGAGGTGTTCAAGAGCCTGAATGAGGCACTTGGTGCCATGGTTTAGTTGATCAGATGGTGTGGGGTGATAGGTTGGACTCGGTGATATCTGTGGTCTTTTCCAGCCTGGTCTATTCTGTTCTATTCTATTCTATTCTATTCTATTCTATTCTATTCTATTCTATTCTATTCTATTCCATTCCATTCCATTCCATTCCATTCCATTCCATTCCATTCCATTTGTGAGGATAATCAGCTGTAGATGCCAACTCTGCACAGCAGGTGATGCCTTGATGTCTCTTTCTCCTTTGCCAGTCTCTAGTACATCACTGCTCACCAGTACCCCGTAGAGTACATCACAAATAATTGCCACTAAAGGAGCTGAAAATGAAAATCATCTGTTCTGACAGGCATTGCAATTTGAAATCATTCCTACCTGTTCAGAGAGGACTTGGAACATTGATGCAGGCTGCTTGGAGGTACAAGAAGTTGTATATCCTAATAGGTCTCCTGGTCTTTGTGTGTGATTGTGGGTGATTTCAACAAGACCAAGGGCAGGGTCCTGCAGCTGGGTGGAGGCAATGCCAGGCACCAATCCAGGCTGGGACTGGCTGGAAAGCAGCCCTGAGGAGAGAGACTTGGGGGTGCTGGGGGAGGAGAAGCTCACCAGGAGCTCTCAGTGTGCACTTGCAGCCCAGAGAGCCAAGCAGAGCCTGGGCTGCAGCAAGAGAAGTGTGGCCAGCAGGGCAAGGGAGGGGATTCTGCCCCTCTGCTCAGCTCTGCTGAGACCCCACCTGGAGTACTGCCTCCAGTTCTGGAGCCTCTATTGCAAGAGGGATCTGGAGGTGCTGGAAGGTGTCCAGAGAAGGGCCACGAGGAGGAGCAGAGGGCTGGAGCTGCTCTGCTGTGAGGACAGACTGAAGGAGTTGGGGTTGTGCAGGCTGGAGAGGAGAAGGCTCCCAGGTGACCTCATTGTGGCCTTGCAGGATCTGCAGGGGGCTCCAAGAAGGCTGGGGAGGGACTGCTCAGGATCTCAGGCAGTGCTAGGACTAGGGGGAATGGAATGAAGCTGGAGGTGGGGAGATTGAGGCTGGAGGGGAGGAGGAAGTTCTTCCCCATGAGAGTGGTGAAGCCCTGGAATGGGTTGTCCAGGGAGGTGGTTGGGGTCCTGTCCCAGGAGGTGTTTAAGGCCAGGCTGGATGAGGCTGTGGCCAGGCTGATCTAGTGTGGGGTGTCCCTGCCCATGGCAGGGGGGTTGGAACTGGATGATCCTTGTGGTCCCTTCCAACCCTGACTGGTGCTGTGATACTATACTATGATCTCTGTGGCCTCTGAGGGAGTGGCAGTGGCCAATGAAGCAAAAGCCTGGCCCTGGGAACTTGAGCCCTGCCTTGCTGTCCATTTTCTCACAGCTATTAATTTTCATAAGGCAAGAATGGGCATAAGTAATGTGACTGATCCTGATAGGATGTTCCTCTCCCATCCCTAAGCTTCCATTTAATTGCTTGAAGGGTGAAGGGTTTGGATCTGGTGCTTATTTACCAGGGATGATTGCTTAGCCACTTAGCCTGTTAATATTGACAGATGTCCCAGGGAGATCCTAACTGACAGCCTCTCAGGAGCTTGCAGTCACTGAATGTTAGCATCTGATGCCTCTTAATTCATGCTGACTCCCATGGTTAGCTTCTGTGGTGAACAGAAGAGCAGCAGGAGAGGCTTCTGGTGGGAGCTGTTCTCCTCAAATAAATGCAGAATGGCATGGAAGTAAACTTGCTTCTGGAGATGACAAACTTGATGTTTTATTCTGCTGCTGAGGAGGGCCAAATGCAGCAGGCATGCTGCTTCAGCAGGTCCCTCGAGGAAATCACAGAAGCAGAGCCTGATTTGGGTTGGAAGGGACCTCAAAGGTCACTTAGGTCCAAGGGTGGGGATGCCAGGCTGCTAACCCAACCTGGCCTTTGACACCTCCTGGGAGGAGGCATCCACAGCCTCTCTGGGCAACTGGGTCCTCAATGGTTTGAGTTGGAAGGGACCTTAAAGAGCATCTAGTCCCAACCCCACTGCTGTGGACTGGGACACCTTCCTCCAGACCAGGTTGCTCCAGGCCCTGTACAACCTGGCCTTGAGCACCTCCAGGGAGGAGGCAGCCACAGCCTCCCTGGGCAGCCTGTGCCAGAGTCTCTCCACCCTTGCTGTCAAGAATCCCTTCCTCATCTCCAGTCCAATCCCCCTTCTTCCAGCTCAAAGCCATTGCCCTTATCCTAACCCTACAAGCCCTTCTCAAAAGTTCTTTCCCAGCTTGCTTTTTAGAAGGGCTTCTGCACATTGGCCACAGCAACCCCAGGCAGTGCTACAGGCTGGGGGCAGAGTGGCTGAGAGCAGCCAGGTAGAGAGGGACCTAGGGGTACTGGTGGACAGCAGCTGAACATGAGCCTGCAGTGTGCCCACATGGCCAAGAGAGCCAATGGCATCCTGGCCTGCATCAGGACCAGTGTGGCCAGCAGGAGCAGGGAGGTCATTCTGCCCCTGGACACTGCACTGGTTAGGCCACACCTTGAGTCCTGTGTCCAGTTCTGGGCTCCTCAGTTTAGGAAGGAGGTTGACTTGCTGGAAGGTGTCCAGAGAAGGGCAACAAAGCTGGGGAGGGGTCTGGAGCACAGCCCTGTGAGGAGAGGCTGAGGGAGCTGGGGTTGCTTAGCCTGGAGAAGAGGAGACTCAGGGGTGATCTTATTGCTCTCTCCAACTCCCTGAAGGGAGGTTGTAGCCAGGTGGGGGTTGGTCTCTTCTCCCAGGCAACCAGCACCAGAACAAGAGGACACAGTCTCAAGCTGCACTAGGGGAGGTTTAGGCTGGAGGTGAGGAAGAAGTTCTACCCAGAGAGAGTGATTTCCCATTGGAATGGGCTGCCCAGGGAGGTGGTGGGGTCACCATCACTGGGGGTGTTGAGGAGGAGACTTGATAGGGTGCTTGGTGCCATGGGTTAGTTGATCAGATGGTGTTGGATGATAGGTTGGACACGATGATCTTGAAGGTCTCTTCTCTTCTCTTCTCTTCTCTTCTCTTCTCTTCTCTTCTCTTCTCTTCTCTTCTCTTCTCTTCTCTTCTCTTCTCTTCTCTTCTCTTCTCTTCTCTTCCATTCCACTCCATTCCATTCCACTCCATTCCATTCCACTCCATTCCATCCCATTCCATTCCATTCTCTCCAGCAGAAACACTGACAAGCAGAAGCCATTCCAATTTCCATCTAGTGTTCCCCCCCATCAAACCCATGTGTCACCAGCTTGGAGAGCAGGATGTGGTGCAGGACAGCATTGAAGGCTTTGCTCAGGCAATTTTCTCTGTGCTCCTTAACTGAGAGCCTCCAGGACTCCACCAGCCTTGCACTGAGGAAACAGAAGGGCTCAAGGTGCAGCTAAGGATGTCCATGAAGTGATCCTTCAAGGGAGGAAGGAGACAAAAGAGGAGCCAGCAGCCCTTTTCAAGAATCTCAGGATTTGTTTGCTGCAGTTTCAAACACCTTGAAGATGATTCATCAAAGCCAATTAAACACCAGGCTGCTGGCACAGCGGGAAGGCTTCAGCGGCGCCTTCAGCAGGCTTCTTGCAGGGCTGTGACGGAATGGCACGGGGGTAAAGAAATGGTGAGCTTCTAGACTCCAAAGTGACAAAGTGGCTGGGTACTCCTCACAGCAGCTGAGAAAAAAATCAATTCTAATGATCCTGCCTCTAAAAATACAGCTCCTGCCTCGGCATGCTGCACCATCATCAGAGCTGAGCAGATGAGAGAGCGAAGAGGGACCGGGAGAGTGAGGAAGTGATCACCAGAGGATGCATTAGAAATTCAACAAGCTGAAAGCAATTTCAGTTGGAAAGGGAGAGAGAAAAAAACTGTTTTGATGTTAATCCATTCATGCTGCACCATTTGACTCGCAGTTAGGGCCACCTGCTTTGTGGCTGGCTGACTGAGAGCAGATAGCAGTTTCTGTGCCTGGTTCTGACAGCACACCGAAGCAAACCCGAAATGAATCCCATCAGATCAGTCCAGAGGTATTTCTAGGAGCTCAGGGTAAAGAGCAGGCCCCTTATACTCAGTGGCATCCTGTGACATCAAGCTGTAGGGTTTAGGGCTGCTGCTCTCAGACATCCATCAATTCTTTGGACAAGGGTCCAAATGTCACTCAGAGAAAGGTCCTTAAGCAGCTGCCAGTGCCTTTATTCTGGGCTACTTCCCTTTCCAAGAGGGCAGTCAGGACTTTACCTTCCCTTCCTGAGGGGCATATATTCATCTTAGGTAACCTCTTTCATATCTGTTTGGTTAGAGTTCTGGATGAAAGGATCTCAGTTTTTCCAACCAGGTCACTCTGCCCAATTAGAGTAGAAAGCCCAAGCCCTGCCCCAACCATCCTCACCAGGCTTTGCCTCCGATGGCTGCAAGCAGAGTGCAAAGGGATGGCAGCGCTTCTGCTCTCTCCATCCTGCAGGCAATTAACACTTTGCTCCAGCACTGTTAGGACATCTCAGGCTCTTCAGCTGGCTCTGCAGCAAGCCTGGGCCTTTCACACACAACACTCTGCTGTGATGGCCACACAAGGCACAAGCTGTGGATTTCAGAGGGCAGCTTCTGCCAGGTGAAAGAACACTTCATTGTAATCACAGAACTGTCAGGGCTGGAAGGGACCCAAGGCTCAGCCAGTTCCAAGCCCCCTGCCATGGCCAAGGACACCTCACACTGCAGCAGGTTGCTCACAGCCACCTCCAGCCTGGCTGCAAACACCTCCAGGCAGGAGGCTGCCACCACCTCCCTGGGCAGCCTGTGCCAGGCTCTCACCACCCTCCTGGGCAACAACTTCTTCCTCACAGCCAATCTCAATCTCCCCACTTCTAGTTTTGCTCCATCCCCCCCAGTCCTATCCCTCCCTGACACCCTCAAAAGTCCCTCCCCAGCTTTCTTGCAGCCCCCTGCAGATCCTGCAAGGCCACAATGAGGTCTCCTGGGAGCCTTCTCCTCTCCAGCCTGCACAACCCCAACTCCCTCAGTCTGTCCTCACAGCAGAGCAGCTCCAGCCCTCTGCTCCTCCTCCTGGCCCTTCTCTGGACACCTTCCAGCCCCTCCAGAGCCTTCCTGGCACAGAGGCTCCAGAGCTGGCCCCAGAGCTGCAGCTGTGGTCTCAGGGGAGTGGAGCAGAGGGGCAGAATCCCCTCCCTGGCCCTGCTGGCCACACTTCTCTTGCTGCAGCCCAGGCTCTGCTTGGCTCTCTGGGCTGCAAGTGCTCCCTGCTGGCTCCTCTTCAGCTTCTCCTCCCCCAGGACCCACAAGGCCTTTTCTTCAGGGCTGCTCTCCAGCCAGTCCCTACCCAGCCTCTAGCAGTGCCTGGGATTGCCCTGAGCCAGCTGCAGGACCTTGCAGTTGGTGTAACGAGTGTTAAAGCAACAGAAGATACTGAAGTGTACCTGAGCCAGCAGTCTGTACTTGCATCCTGGGCTGCATAAAAAGCAGCATGGCCAACAGATTGAGAGGTGATTCTGCCCCTCTGCTCTGCTCTGCTCTGGAGAGACCTCACCTGGAGTGCTGTGTCCAGGTCTGGGGCCCCTAGCACAAGAAGGACATTGACCTGATGGATAGGATCCAGAGGAGAGACACAAAGATGATCGGAGGGCTGGGGCACCTCTCTTATGAGGGCAGGCTGAGAGAGCTGGGGCTGCTCAGCCTGGAGAGGAGAAGGCTCTGGAGAGATCTCAGAGAGGCTTTCCATAAGTGAAGGGGGCCTGCAGGAAAGCTGTGGTACTGTTTGCAAAGGCTTGCAGTGATAGAACAAGGGGCAATGGCTTGAAAGTAAAGAAGGGCAGATTTAGGTTAGACCTAAGGAAGAAGATCTTCACTGTGCCTGTGGTGGAATGCTTGAACAGGTTGGCCAGAGGGGCAGTGGAGTCCCCATGGCTGGAGACATTCAAGGTCAGGCTTGATGGGGCTCTGAGCAACCTGCTCTAGTTGGGGGTGTCATAGAATCATAGAATAGAAGCACACAGAAGTGTCTCCTCGTGCTGAGGTGGAACCTCCTCTGCTCCAGCTGGTACTCATTGTGCCTTCCCTGGGCAGCACTGAAAAGAGCCTGGCACCTTCATCCTGACCCCCAGCCCTCAGCTATTGATAGACATTGCTCAGATCCCTCTCAGCCTTCTCTTCTCCAGACTGACCAGCCCCAGGGCTCTCAGCCTCTCTTCACATCCCCCACTCATCCTCACAGCCTCCCCTGGACTCTCTCCAGCAGGTCTCTGTCCCAAGACAGGACACAGTGCTCCAGGTGTGGTCCTACCAGGGAAGTTTGTTACTTTCAGAGAGCAAGGCAGCTAAGCCAAGGCCATTAAAAGGCTGAGTAAAAGACAGCAAAAGTACATCTCTGGAGAGCCCAACAGCTGCCTTGCAATGCTGTGCCTCTGGGGGAATTGCCAGGAATAGCTGCTTTGCCCTCCTCTGACTTAATTGGTGCTTCACCCAGCCAGAGCAGGATTCATCCTTTCAAATGCTCCTGTTCAGTCACTAGGGAAAGGCTCCCTTAGCTGCTGTGATGTGTCTTCAGCCTGCATCAGGTAACAGCTGCTAGCAACCTGTTCAGTCCTCCCAGCTGGGGCATGACCAGGCAGAGCCTTCAGCTGCCTGTGGTGGATCAGCTCAGCTGCGGTACGGCAGGGCTGAGGCGCTGCGTTCACCTCCGTGCCACAGAATGGGTCAGGGTGGAGGGCACCTGAAAGCTCATCCAGCTTCAAGCCCCTGCCATGGGCAGGGACCCCTCCCACCAGCCCAGGCTGCTCAAGGCCTCTTCCAGCCTGGCCTTGAACCAGGCCAGGGAAGGGCCATCTGCAGCCTCCCTGGGCAACCTGTGCCAGTGTCTCCCCACCCCCCTGCTGAGAATGTCTTCCTAATACTCATGGAATACATAGAATAGACCAGGTTGGAAGAGACCTTCAAGACCATCGTGTCCAACCCATCAGCCATTCCAACACCACCTAAACAACTAACCCATGGCACCAAGCACCCTGTCAAGCCTCCTCCTGAACACCTCCAGTGATGGTGACTCCACCACCTCCCTGGGCAGCACATCCCAAAGGGCAATCACTCTCTCTGGGTAGAACTTCGTCCTAATATCCAACCTAAACCTCCCCTGGTGCAACCTGAGACTGTGTCCTCTTGTTCTGGTGCTGGTTGCCTGGGAGAAGAGACCAACCTCTGCCTGTCTACAACCTCCCTTCAAGGAGTTGTAGAGAGCAATGAGGTCTCCCCTGAGCCTCCTCTTCTCCAGGCTAAGCAACCCCAGCTCCCTCAGCCTCTCCTCACAGGGCTGTGCTCCAGACCCCTCCCCAGCTTTGTTGCCCTTCTCTGGACACCTTCCAGCAAGTCAACCTCCTTCCTAAACTGAGGGGCCCAGAACTGGACACAGGACTCAAGGTGTGGCCTAACCAGTGCAGTGTACAGGGGCAGAATGACCTCCCTGCTCCTGCTGGCCACACTGGTCCTGATGCAGGCCAGGATGCCATTGGCCCTCTTGTCTGTGTGGGCACACTGCAGGCTCATGTTCAGCCAACCATTGACCAGCACCCCCAGGTCCCTCTCTGCCTGGCTGCTCTCAGGCCTGCAGGGACAGGAGCAGGGACAATGGCTTCAAAGTAGAGCAGAGCAGATTGAGCTTGGATGTGAGGAGCAAGTTCTGCACCAGGAGGGTGGTGGAACACTGGCACAGGTTGCCCAGGGAGGTGGTTGAGGCTCCATCCCTGGAGATGTTCAAGGTGAGGCTGGACAGGGCTGTGGGCAACCTGCTCTAGTTGGGGATGTCCCTGCTGAGTGCAGAGGGGTTGGGCTGGGTGAGCTTTGGAGGTCCCTTCCAGCCCAGAGCATGCTGTGATTCTGTGTTTCTGTGGAGATTCCTGGTTACAAAAGCTCCAGAGGAGCAAGGGCTTCATTTGAGGTCAATCACAGCAGGTTCAAAGCCCTGTCAGCCTGCACAGCTGAGCATGCAGCACAGAACAGACAGGATGGAGAGCCTGTAAACCCAGATGCTTGCTTGGCCATGGCTTCTGATTCAATGGAGCCTTTCCTGTGGCAATTTCCTAGTTTATACTTATCACAGGGGGGAAAATAAACTGTAAACATTACCAGCTGTGTTAGGGGTGATTGCCTGAAATTAAACCCTTGAACTCTCAAGCAGAGTCTGTGGCTTGCTAGCTGCCACCAGCCTGGGCTGCCTGCAAGCTGTGATGGCTCAAGATCTAACCAAAAGTGCCAGAGTGATGTGTGCTGAATCCTCCTGATAACAGCACTGCCTCCAGTTCTGAGGGCCCTAGTGCAAGGAAAACATGGAATACAGGCTGGGGGAGGAGAGGAGAGAAAGCAGCAATGAGGAAAAGGACTTGGGGGTGCTGGGGGGGGAGAAGCTGGGCAGGAGCAGGCAGGGTGAGCTTGCAGCACAGGAGGCCAAGGGCAGCCTGGGCTGCATCCAAAGCAGCATTGCCAGAGATGGAGAGAGAGGATCCTACCCCTCTGCTCTGCTCTGCTCTGCTGAGACCTCACCTGGAGTGCTGTGTGCAGCCCTGGAGCCCTCAACACAGGAAGGACCTGGACCTGATGGAGAGAGTCCAGAGAAGGGCCACCAAGATGATCTTGTCCTCCTGGCCCTTGGCCTCCTGTGCTGCAAGCTCACCCTGCCTGCTCCTGGCCAGCTTCTCCCCCCCCAGCACCCCCAAGTCCTTTTCCTCAGGGCTGCTTTCTCTCCCCTCCTCCCCCAGCCTGAACTGGCAGTGAGGATTGTCCCAGCCCAGGATTCTTTTCCTGGAGCCCTGCACAGGTTCTTGCAGGGAAAGCAAACTTGAGACCTTTCATGTCAGAATCAAGGTGATTTATCAGCAGCTTTGGTAATGGCTCCTCTCTGCCTCAGAGGCTCAGGGTCTGGCTGCATTACCTTCAGGGAGGATTATTCAACCCTGTGTTTTGGAATGCTGGCCTGCCTCCCCAGCCCTTTTTTTCCCCCCTACCCTGTTGAGCTGCAGGAAGATCAGTGTCCCCATTCTTGGAAAGGAGGCCAAGCTGTTTAAATAAGAAGGAGTGGGAAATTAGTTTATGCTTCAGAATCAAGCCTGGAATCAGGGTTAGGGAGCCAAAAGCTGATTAGATATATCCTTACCAGGGTATATTGCCATAGAAACTGAGGGAGTCCTTGCTGGCTGTTAGGGGCACCAAGATGGGACTTAATAGGAGGGGGGTTGGGAGGGGGGGAGAGGCTTTTATATTATTATCAAATCCTTGCAGTTTCAGCAGAAGCAATATCTCTAATCCCCTGGGATTTGTGCCTTTATTTTAAACTTCATCCTCCAGGATGTACTAACCCCTCTAAAGTTGCCTGGCCCTGCAGAGGCATTCTGACTTCAACTCACTGGTTCATAGGATCACAGAACTGTCAGGGTTGGGAGGGACCTCAAGGCTCAGCCAGGTCCAAGCCCCCTGCCATGGCCAGGGACACCTCACACTATAGAATGGAATGGAATGGAATGGGATGGGATGGGATGGGATGGGATGGGATGGGATGGGATGGGATGGAATGGAATAGGATAGAATAGAATAGAATAGAACAGGATAGGATAGAATGGAATGGAATGGAATAGAATAGGATAGAATAGAATAGAATGGAATAGGATAGGATAGAATGGAATGGAATGGAATAGAATAGGATAGAATAGAATAGAATAGAATGGAATAGGATAGGATAGAATAGAATGGAATGGAATGGAATGGAATGGAAGGGAATAGAATAGGATAGGATAGAATAGAATAGAATGGAATAGGATAGGATAGGATAGAATGGAATGGAATGGAATAGGATAGAATAGAATAGGATAGAATAGAATAGAATAGAATAGAATAGAATAGAATAGAATAGAATGAAATAGAATGGAGTAGGATAGGATAGGATAGGATAGGATAGGATAGAATAGAATAGAATAGAATGGAATAGAATGGAATAGGATAGGATAGGATAGGATAGGATAGGATAGGATAGGATAGGATAGGATAGGATAGAATAGAATAGAATAGAATAGAATAGAATGGAATAGACCAGGCTGGAAGAGACCTTCAAGATCATGGTGTCCAACCTATCATCCAACACCACCTAATCAACTAACCCATGGCACCAAGCACCCTATCAAGTCTCCTCCTGAACACCTCCACTGATGGTGACTCCACCACCTCAGGTTGCTCACAGCCACATCCAGCCTGGCTGCACAAACCTCTAGGCATGTGGTGCCAGGTTGGACTTGATGATCCTTGAGGTCTCTTCCAACCTTGGTGATTCTGTGATGCTGTGAATTCTGCCTTACCATTACCCTTTACTTCAGCACCAGCAGGACCTGAGCAGTTCCTTTTCCTTTGGCATGCAGAACTCCTTTCCCAGTGTGTAGGTTCTGGTTTATAAAGCACTCAGCATCCTGGTGGGTCAAGGTCCCTCATTCCTCCTTCAGCCTCTCATGACCCATGGCTGCTGTGACAGCTTGATTGCAGGTGACTCATCTGCCAGCCAAATACAGAAGTGCCACTTCTGAGGGAGCAGAGCAAGGAGGCAACAATGAAGTTCTCTGCTAGAGGCATTGACTCAAGTTCCTGTTGCTCTGAGAGCCTCTGTCCTTCAGAGAGATCCTTGTCCCCAGGTGGACTCCAGGCCCTCCAGAGGCTCTTCTGGAGCACTGTGCTCCCACCCCAGCAGAGGGGAGGGTGGGACAGGTAATCCTGCTGACTTGTCAGGCTGTGTCAGTAACCTCTACTCCATCCCTGACACCCAAAAAGAGGGGCTGAGAGGTGTTGGGATAAGGCCTTAGCACAGCACCCTCACCTCCTGGCCTGGAGCCCTGTGCAGGAACAGCAATCTACCACATGCTGCTTGCTTCTGAGCAACCTGTCTGTGGTGACAGGTTGGACCTGATGATCTTTGAGGTCTCTTCCAACCTTGGAGATTCTGTGATGCTGTGACACTGTGACTTGGGGGTGATGGATGAGAGCAGGTTGCAGGCGAGCCACTGAGTGCCCAGGTGGCCAAGGTCAGCAGCATCGTGGCCTGGATCAGGTGAATGTGGTTGAGCTCCATTTCCACCTGCTTGGCTGTTGTGGTGGTTCCATTCCAGCCCATCTGAATTCAGAGCTGCACCTGTTAGACTTTGTTTGCACACCTCAGAAGCAGCAGCCTGCCGCTGCTAACACCGTGCCAAAACATTCCAAGCTGGCTAAGCTGTCAGCCCCTGGCTTGGACAGCAGCTCTCTGAGCTGGGTTAGGAACTGGCTGGAGGCTGAGCCCAGAGAGTGGTGGTGAATGGTGCCACAGCCAGCTGGCAGCCAGGCACCAGTGGTGTGCCCCAGGGAGCAGTGCTGGGCACCATCCTCTTTAACATATTCATTGATGATCTGGATGAGGGCATTGAGCCAATCATCAGCAAGTTTGCAGATGACACCAAGTTAGGAACAGATGTTGGTCAGTTAGAGGGCAGAAAGGCTCTGCAGGGGGACCTCGACCCACTGGACAGATGGGCAGAGGCCAACAGGATGGCATTCAACAAGTCCAAGTGCCAGGGGCTGCACTTTGGCCACAGCAACCCCAGGCAGAGCTACAGGCTGGGGTCAGAGTGGCTGAGAGCTGCCAAACAGAGAGGGACCTGGGGGTGCTGATTGACAGCTGCCTAAACATGAGCCAGCAGTGTGCGCAGGTGGCCAAGAGGGCCAATGGCATCCTGGCCTGCATTAGGAATAGTGTGGCCAGCAGGAGCAGGGAGGTCATTGTGCCCTGTGCTCTGCATTGGTTAGGCCACACCTTGAGTCCTGTGTCCAGTTCTGGGCTCCTCAGTTTAGGAAGGACATTGAGAGACTTGAAGGTGTCCAGAGAAGGGCAACAAAGCTGGGGAGGGGTCTGGAGCACAGCCCTGTGAGGAGAGGCTGAGGGAGCTGGGGTTGCTTAGCCTGGAGAAGAGAAGGATCAGGGGTGACCTCATTGCTCTCTACAACTACCTGAAGGTGATTGTAGACAGGAGGGGGTTGGTCTCTTCTCCCAGGCAACCAGCACCAGAATAAGAGGACACAGTCTCAAGCTGTGCCAGGGGAGGTTTAGACTTGAGGTGAGGAGAAAGCTCTTCACTGAGTGAGTCGTTCATCATTGGGATGTGCTGCCCAGGGAGGTGGTGGAGTCCCCATCCCTGGAGGTGTTCAAGAGGGGATTGGATGTGGCACTTGGTGCCATGGTCTAGTCATGAGGTCTGTCAAGACAGGTTGGACTCGATGATCCTTGGGGTCTCTTCCAGCCTTGGTTATACTCTGAGACTGTGAGACTGTGCTTTCCCTCCCGCTCTCACTTTTGGAATCAGAGTGCTGAATTGTTGTAGAGGAGCCTTTTATTTCATCTGGGTGCCAGGAATTACCTGAGTGAAGCCATTGCTGTTTTCCCTGTGTTTTGGGGGTGGGGTGGTGGGAGCAGCAGAGAACACAGCCAAGACAAAGCAGCCTGCAGTGGCACGGCAACCATGTGCCCAAAAGCTGCTCCTGCATCTCCTGGCTGGGATTTATAGGGACACCAAGATTTTATTGACCCAGTTCATTGTGTTATCTCAAGCAATTTATTGTGGTTTGCCTGTGAGAGATAAATCCACTGAATTCACCCTTAAGCACTGATACTTTCTATGTAAGTCCTAAATATATACATCAGATAAGAATTGCTGATGGATGGGCTCCCATTTCTTACACCTCTCTTCTGCTCCAACACTCTGCCCTAAGTCTCTTCCTCCCCCCCCCCAGCCTCCCCCCTCCATTCTTCTCACCACTGTGTATTTGATTTGTCACCTTGCCTCTTATCTTGGAAAGGGATTTGTATGGCTGGACCATATACCCAAATGGGCTCTTGCATAAGCTGCCACAGGCAGGCATTCTTAGCTGCAAATTTCAGCTCTTCCTCCAGAAGAAGATGAAGTGGTGCCTTGGGACACTTCACAGGATCACAGAGCACTGGGTGCAGTTCTGGGACCCCTGCGACACTGAGGGGCTGGAGCAGGTCCAGAGAAGGGCAATGAAGCTGGGGAAGGGTCACAGTCTCACAGTCTCACAGTGTCACAGTATAACTAAGGTTGGAAGAGACCTTCAAGATCATTGAGTCCAACCTGACCCAACAGACCTCATGACTACACCACGGCACCAAGTGCCACATCCAATCCCCTCTTGAACACCTCCAGGGATGGTGACTCCACCACCTCCCTGGGCAGCACATCCCAATGACAAACAACTCTCTCAGTGAAGAACTTTCTCCTCACTTCAAGTCTAAACCTCCCCTGGCACAGCTTGAGACTGTGTCCTCTTGTTCTGCTGCTGGTTGCTTGGGAGAAGAGACCAACCCCTTCCTGGCTACAACCTCCCTTCAGGTCGTTGTAGAGAGCAATGAGGTCTCCCCTGAGCCTTCTCTTCTCCAGGCTAAGCAACCCCAGCTCCCTCAGCCTCTCCTCACAGGGCTGTGCTCCAGACCCCTCCCCAGCCTTGTTGCCCTTCTCTGGACATCTTCAAGTCTCTCAATGTCCTTCTGAAACTGAGGAGCCCAGAACTGGACACAGGACTCAAGGTGTGGCCTAATCAATGCAGAGCACAGGGCACAATGACCTCCCTGCTCCTGCTGGCCACACTGTTCCTGATGCAGGCCAGGATGCCATTGGCCCTCTTGGCCCCCTGGGCACACTGCTGGCTCATGTTTAGGCAGCTGTCAATCAGCACCCCCAGGTCCCTATCTGTTTGGCAGCTCTCCAGCCTGGTCTGGAGAGCAGGGCTGGGGAGGAGCAGCTGAGGGAGCTGGGGTTGGGAAATCTGGAGAAGAGGAGGCTGAGGGGAGATTTGCTTGCGCTCTGCACCTCCCTTTAAGGAAGCTGAAGCCGAGTGGGGGTCCTGTCCAAGTGTGCTCTTGATTCGTGTTGTGCATCATTTTAGGCTCTGGGCTCTGTGAATGACACAATACAGAATCACAGAGAGGCTCAGCTTGGAAAAGAGCCTCAGGATCACCAAGTCCAGCCCAGAACCCGACTCTAAAAGGGTCATCCCTAAACCAGAGCCCCAAGCACCACAGCCAAACCACCTGGAAACACAGCCAGGCTTGGGGACTCCACCACCTCCCTGGGCAGCACATTCCAAGCCCTGACCACTCTTGACAGGAAAAAATTCTTCCTACTGTCCAGTCTGACCCTCCCCAGTCACAGCTTGAGGCCATTCCCTCTTGTTCTGTCACTAATTGCCTGTGGCATGAGACCAGCAGCAGCCTCTCCACAACCTCCTTTCAGGCAGCCAGGAGGTCTCCCCTCAGCCTCCTCTGTTTCAAACTAACCAGCCCCAGATCCTTCAGTTTCTCTTCATCAGATTTATTCTCCAGGCCCTTCCCCAGCTTCATTGCTTTCAGGAGCTTGAAGCCAGGTGGGGGTCAGTCTCTTTTCTCTAGTATCAAGTGATACAGCAATAGGAAATGGCCTCTGGAAGTTGCACTCAAGGAGGTTTAGGTTGGAGATGAGGAAGAAATTCTTTGCTGCAAGAGCAGTGAGGGATTGGCAGAGGCTGCCCAGGGAGGTGGTGGAGTCCTCATCCCTGGAGGGGTTCAAGAAGTGTGTGGCTGTGGCACTCTTGGACATGGTGTAATGGCCATGGTGGTGTTAAGCCTGTGGTTGGACTTGACCTTAGAGGCCTTTTCCAGCTGAAGTCTATGACTGTATGTGTTTGACCTGTAACTAAATGACATCTCAGTTTGGCCCTGAATTTGTTTAGGAGTGAGATCACATTGGCCACAGCAACCCCAGGCAGTGCTACAGGCTGGGGGCAGAGTGGCTGAGAGCAGCCAGGCAGAGAGGGACCTGGGGGTGCTGGTCGATGGTTGGCTGAACATGAGCCTGCAGTGTGCCCAGGCAGCCAGGAGGGCCAATGGCATCCTGGCCTGCATCAGGAACAGTGTGGCCAGCAGGAGCAGGGAGGTCATTCTGCCCCTGTACACTGCACTGGTTAGGCCACACCTTGAGTCCTGTGTCCAGTTCTGGGCCCCTCAGTTTAGGAAGGAGGTTGTCTTGCTGGAAGGTGTCCAGAGAAGAGCAACAAAGCTGGGGAGGGGTTTGGAGCACAGCCCTGTGAGGAGAGGCTGCGGGAGCTGGGGTTGCTTAGCCTGGAGAAGAGGAGGCTCAGGGGAGACCTCATTGCTCTCTACAACTCCCTTTGATAGCCAAGTCTTTGCCCATTTTTCCTCCCTAAGTGGGGTAGATTTGGCCACTTGGTAGCCTGAGCTTACTTCACAAATTTTCTTCCATCCTCTGCACCTCCAAGTTGCAAATGTTCCTGGCATCTTGTGGTGAGGGCATGGCTGAGTCAGCATGGCAGTAGAGTGCAAAGAGTGTCTCTGCAAATAGCACATCTCACCACTGCTTCCATGCCTCAGTGCCTACAGCCAAACCCTCTTTCCCACTCATTATGAAAGCTCCATTCCCACCTCTTATGTAACTCTAACTCAAGCTCCTTCTAGTTCTGAAGTTCTGGAGTGATTCCCTTGAAGCAGTGGCAGAAGAACAGCAATGTTTCACTCTCTGCCATGCCAACACAACAGCAGGAGCTTGCCAAGTGAGCAAATCAAAAGCCCCAGGTCAGTGACAGTACAAAGGAGAAACATTCCTTGTGAGACAGAAATAAATGCCTGGTTCTAAGAAAGATCAGTAACTGACTGAGCTGGAGGTGCTGTGAGGGTGCTGGAGCCCTGCACTGAGCTGCCCAGAAAGGTTGTGGAGGCCAGCAGGAGCAAGGAGGTCATTCTGCCCTGTGCTCAGCACTGCTTAGGCCACACCTTGAGTCCTGTGTCCAGTTCTGGGCCCCTCAGTTTAGGAAGGAGGTTGACTTGCTGGAAGGTGTCCAGAGAAGGGCAACAAAGCTGGGGAGGGGTCTGGAGCACAGCCCTGTGAGGAGAGGCTGAGGGAGCTGGGGTTGCTTAGCCTGGAGAAGAGGAGGCTCAGGGGTGACCTTATTGCTGTCCACAACTACCTGAAGGGAGGTTGTAGCCAGGCAGAGGCTGGTCTCTTCTCCCAGGCACCCAGCACCAGAACAAGAGGACACAGTCTCAAGCTGTGTCAGGGGAGGTTTAGGCTGGAGGTTAGGAGGAAATTCTTCCCAGAGAGTGAGATTGGCCATTGGGATGTGCTGCCCAGGGAGGTGGTGGAGTCCCCATCCCTGGAGGTGTTTAGGAAGAGCCTGGCTGAGGCACTTGGTGCCATGGTTTAATTGATTAGGTGGTGTTGGGTGATAGGCTGGACTTGGTGATCTGGAAGCTCTTTTCCAACCTGGTTAATTCTGTATTCTGCATTCTGAGTCTCCTTCTCTGGGGACATTCAAAAGCTGCTTGAACACATCCCTCTTGAAGCCTCCTCTGAGCAAGCCTGCTTCAGCAGCAGGGTGGGACTGGGTGATCTCCAGAGCTGCCTTCCAACCCCAGCAGTCTAGGATTCTGTGAAACTCTGATGTCTCCTTTTAGGAGTAACAGCACTAAGAAAGCAAAGTCATCACAGGAAGTATAAAACTTATTCTGGGCCATCCATTTTTGTAATGATCAAAGGCCTGGAGGCAGAGGAGCTTGAGTTATCTCTTCAGTGTGCTAGTCTCAGCTTAACTTGTGGAGCAACTTGAAGATTGTTTGGGTTTGTTTGTTTGTTTTCATGTATAGAATCACAGAGTGCTCTGGGCTGGAAGGGACCTCCAAAGCTCACCCAGCCCAACCCCTCTGCACTCAGCAGGGATATCCCCAACTACAGCAGGCTGCCCACAGCTCTCTCCAGTCTCACCTTGAATATCTGCAGGGATGGAGCCTCAACCACCTCCCTGGGCAACCTGTACCAGTGTTCCACCACCCTCCTGGTGCAGAACTTGCTCCTCACATCCAATCTCAATCTGCTCTGCTCTAGTGTGAAGCCATTGCCCCTACTCCTGTCCCTGCAGGCTTTTGTAACCCATCTCTCTCCATCCTTCTCGCAGGCTCCCTTCAGGTGGTGGAAGCAAGCTCTGGGGGGGGTGAGGGTTGTGTATTACTGCCACTCTTGGAGCTCAGATGTTTGTTAAAGAAATGCTGGTGTTAAAGCACAGCCTATCCTGAGGCTGTCACTGCAGGGGCCAGGAATCAGCTGCAGCTCTGATAATAAACAGGTCATTCCAATGCAGACTTCACTGCCTTCTGCGGTAGGCTTTTTCTCCTCTCAAACCCCAAGCAGTAGGCAAACAAAGAGCCTTTGGCTGCTTTTAGATGCTTGGAATGTAATTACAAATCATTCCTCAGCCTGGAACAATGCCAGGCATGTAAAGTTTTATGAAAACAGTGAGACAGCAAATAGCTCTTGATCCAAATGCTCTTCCTGTCTGCTGTTAACAGCCATGTAATTGCTTCAAGTTCCTGCGAGCATCAAGTGGAAGAGGAGCCCAAATAGCAGTGGGCAGTCCATAATGGCCATAATGACTTTGCACTTAGGTAGTGTTTTAAACCATGGAGATTAAGATTCACTCCTGTCTCTGGGGATCACAGCCTGGACGTAATTTGCAGTGCAGTTCCTCTCTTAACTTCCTCTTACTGGGTTTATCCTAAAAATTAGGAGTAATGGGGTGGTGGTGGTAGGAACAAAGAAATAACCCAACCCAACCAACCCCCAACCCAACCAACCATGAAAACCCCAAATCAAACCAAAAAACCCCCCCAAAAAAACCCCAAACCAAACCAACCAACCAGAAAAACCCCAAACCAACAAAAAATACTCCAAACCAAGCAACTAATCAACCAACCAAATAAACCTCAAACTAAAACAACCAACCAAATAAACCCCAAACCAAAACAACCAACCAAAAAGCCAATAAACCCCAAACCATCCAACCAGCCAAAAAACCCAAACCAAACCAAACAACCAAAAAACCCCAAAGCAAACCAAGCAACCAAAAAACTCCCAAACCAACCAACCAACCAGAAAAACCCCAAACCAACCAACCAAAAATCCCCAAACCAAATCCACCTAATCAAGCAAAAAAACACTGAACCAACCTAAAAAAACCCCAAACCAACTAAAGATACACCCAACCCAACCAACCAACAAACCCCAAACCAACCAACAAACCCCAAACCAACCCAACCAACAAATCCCTAACCAATCAACAAACCCCAAACCAACCCAACCAACAACCCCCAACCCAACCAACAACCCCCAACCCAACCAACAAACCCCAAACCAACCAACAAACCTCAAACCAACCAATAAACCCCAAACCAACCCAACCAACAAATCCCTAACCAATCAACAAACCTCAAACCAACCCAACCAACAACCCCCAACCCAACCAACAACCCCCAAACCAATCAACAAACCCCAACCCAACCAACAAACCCCAAACCAAACCAACCAACAAACCCCAAACCAAACCAACCAACAACCCCCAACCCAACCAACAAACCCCAAACCAATCAACAAACCCCAAACCTACCAACAAACCCCAACCCAAACAACAACCCCCAAACCAACCAACAAACCTCAAACCAACCAACAAACCCCAAACCAAAACAACCAACAAACCCCAAACCAACCAACAAACCCCAAACCAAACCAACCAACAACCCTCAACCCAACCAACAAACCCCAAACCAAACCAACCAACAAACCCCAAACCAACCAACAAACCCCAAACCAAACCAACCAGCAACCCTCAACCCAACCAACAAACCCCAAACCAATCAACAAACCCCAAACCTACCAACAAACCCCAACCAAACAACAACCCCCAACCCAACCAACAAACCCCAAACCAATCAACAAACCCCAAACCAACCAACAAACCCCAACCCAACCAACAAACCCCAAACCAATCAACTAACCCCAAACCAACCAACAAACCCCAAACCAAACCAACCAACAAACTCCAACCCAACCAACAAACCCCAAACCAAACCAACAACCCCAAACCAGCCAACAAATCCCAAACCAGCCAACAAACCCCAATCAACAAACCCCAAACCAACCAACAAACCCCAACTCAACCAACAACCCCCAACCCAACCAACAACCCCCAACCCAACCAACAAACCCCAAACCAAACCAACCAACAAACCCCAACCCAACCAACAAACCCCAAACCAAACCAACCAACAAACCCCAACCCAACCAACAAACCCCAAACCAACCCACAAACCCCAAACCAAACCAACCAACAACCCCCAACCCAACCAACAAACCCCAACCCCAAACCAACCAACAAACCCCAAACCAACCAACAACCCCCAAACCAAACCAACCAACAACCCCCAACCCAACCAACAAACCCCAACCCCAAACCAACCAACAAACCCCAAACCAACCAACAACCCCCAACCCAACCAACAAACCCCAACCCCAAACCAACCAACAAACCCCAAACCAACCAACAAACCCCAAACCAAACCAACCAACAGCCCCCAACCCAACCAACAAACCCCAACCCCAAACCAACCAACAAACCCCAACCCAACCAACAACCCCAACCCAACCAACAATCCCTAAACCAACCAACAAACCCCAAACCAAACCACCCAACAAACCCCAAACCAACCAACAAACCTCAAACCAACCAACAAACCCCAAACCAAACCAACCAACAAACCCCAAACCAACCAACAACCCCCAACCCAACCAACAAACCCCAAACCAACCAACAAACCCCAACCCAAACCAACCAACAAAAAAGCCCCAACCAAAACAAACCCCAAACCAACCAAGCAAACCAGCAAAACCAACAACACAACCAAAGCAAACCCCACCCAACAGCCTCAGCAGCAACAAAACCAAAGCACCAAACCAAAGCAAAGCACAAAAAGAAGAGACAAAGAAAATAAAAGGTCCTACAGCTCACACAGCTGAAGCCACAAAAAGCCCAAGACCAAAAAGGACCTCAATAGAGCAACCACATGGGGGGAGGAGTTAAGGAAGCCATGAGTGGAGTGACAGATCAGTGCAGTGTGCCCAGGCAGCCAGGAGGGCCAATGGCATCCTGGCCTGCATCAGGAACAGTGTGGCCAGCAGGAGCAGGGAGGTCATTCTGCCCCTGGACACTGCACTGCTTAGGCCACACCTTGAGTCCTGTGTCCAGTTCTGGGCCCCTCAGTTTAGGAAGGAGGTTGACTTGCTGGAAGGTGTCCAGAGAAGGGCAACAAAGCTGGGGAGGGGTCTGGAGCACAGCCCTGTGAGGAGAGGCTGAGGGAGCTGGGGTTGCTTAGCCTGGAGAAGAGGAGACTCAGGGGAGACCTCATTGCTCTCTACAACAACCTGAAGGGAGGTTGTAGCCAGGTGGGGGTTGGTCTCTTCTCCCAGGCACACAGCACCAGAACAAGAGCACACAGTCTCAAGCTGCCCCAGGGGAGTTTTAGGCTGGAGGTTAGGAAGAAATTCTACCCAGAGAGAGTGATTGCCCATTGGAATGGGCTGCCCAGGGAGGTGGTGGAGTCACCATCATTGGAGGTGTTCAGGAGGAGACTTGATAGGGTGCTTGGTGCCATGGGTTAGTTGATTAGGTGGTGTTGGATGATAGGTTGGACACGATGATCTTGAAGGTCTCTTCCAACCTGGTCTATTCTATTCTATTCTACTCTACTCTACTCTATTCTATTCTATTCTATTCTATTCTATTCTATTCCATTCTATCATGGAACCATAGAATTGCTTCAGTTGCAAAGGACCTCTGAGGTCATTGAGTCCAAGCTGAATGTGAGACTGAATACTGTGGCTTGATGGACGCCTGCTGTGCAGCAGAGGTTGCCACAGCATAAATGATCTGTGGAGTGATCACTGCAGGTGTCCTCAGCACTTTGAATTTCAGCCCCATGAATTATTTGGTAGGTTTGTGTTTTCCTTTGCATCCCCAAAGATTCTTTTTTCCCTTATTTGGGCTTTAAGCAATATTTTTGAATGGAGTCCTGGCCAGAAGCTGCAGGCACCTTCAGAAAAGGAATGGTTTGAGTATGCTTTATGGCCAAGAAGGCCAATGGGGTCCTGGGGTGCATTCAGAGGAGTGTGGCCAGCAGAGCTAGGGAGGTTCTCCTCCCACTCTCCTCTGCCCTGCTGAGACCTCACCTGCAATATTGCATCCAGCTCTGGGCTCCCCAGGTCAGGAGGGACAGGGATCTGCTGGAGAGAGGCCAAGGGAGGGCTGCAAGGCTGCTGAAGGGACTGCAGCACTGCCTGGGGAGGAGAGGCTGAGAGCCCTGGGGCTGTTGAGTCTGCAGAGGAGAAGGCTGAGAGGGATCTGATCAATGTCTATCAAGAGCTGAGGGCTGGGGGTCAGGAAGGAAGGGACAGGGACAGCCTCTGCTCACTGTGCCCTGGGATAGGCCAAGGGGCCATGGATGGAAACTGCAGCACAGGAGGTTCCAGCTCAACATGAGGAGGAACTTCTTGCCTGTGAGGCTCCCAGAGCCCTGGAGCAGGCTGCCCAGAGAGGTTGTGGAGTCTCCTTCTGTGGAGCCTTTCCATCCCTGTCTGGTTGTGTTCCTGTGTGCCCTGAGCTGGATTCTATGGTGCTGCTCTGGCAGGGGGCTTGGACTCGATTGACCTCCAGAGGTCCCTTCCAACCCCTGACATCCTCTGCTCCTCTGCTCCTGTGACAGTTGGATTTGTTTTCACCATGTTGAGGGACATTTATGGAACCAGAAGGACGGACAGGATGACCCAGTAGTTCTTTCCCATCTCTTAGCTCTGTGGCTCTGCTGCTTCCTAAAGCACCTGAAAGCTGGAGTTGCCTGACAGCCTGGCACAGCTCCAAGCAGGCCATTTCCATCTCTCAGGAAAAGAATAAACATGTCATTTAAATGCTGCCTACAAAACATATTTACTGACCTGGCTGCATTTGTTCTTCCCGTGGAGACTGCAGAATGAGTGTTTACCAAATGCTCTCCCCTAAACAACAGCAAAAGCCTTCTGCATGGGTGGAAGGCAGTGGGCTCAGAGGGCAGGCTGAGGCTCTGTCCTTCCAGCAGGCTGCTTTGTTTCAAAGACTTTGAGGAGCAAGTTTTCAAAGGAGTGCTACCCAGAGAGAGTGATTGCCCATTGGGATGTGCTGCCCAGGGAGGTGGTGGAGTCACCATCACTGGAGGTGTTCAGGAGGAGACTTGATAGGGTGCTTGGTGCCATGGGTTAGTTGTTTAGGTGGTGTTGGATTGGTTGATGGGTTGGACACGATGATCTTGAAGGTCTCTTCCAACCTGGTTTATTCTTTGTATTCTATGTAGGTATTCTATTCTATTCTATTCTATTCTATTCTATTCTATTCTATTCTATTCTATTCTATTCTATTCCATTCCATTCCATTCCATTCCATTATATTCTACTCTATTCCATTCCATTCCATTCCATTCCATTCCATTCCATTCCATTCCATTCCATTCCATTCCACTCCACTCTACTCTACTCTATTCTATTCTATTCTACTCTATTCTACTCTATTCCATTCCATTCTACTCTATTCTACTCTATTCCATTCCATTCCATTCTATTCTATTCCATTCCATTCCATTCCACTCTACTCTATTCTATTCTATTCTATTCTATTCTATTCTATTCTATTCTATTCTATTCCATTCCATTCCATTCCATTCCATTCCACTCTATTCTATTCTATTCTATTCTATTCTATTCTATTCTATTCTATTCTATTCTATTCTATTCTATTCTACTCTACTCTACTCTACTCTATTCCATTCCATTCTATTCTATTCTATTCCATTCCATTCCATTCCATTCCATTCCATTCCATTCCATTCCATTCCATTCCATTCCATTCCACTCTACTCTATTCTATTCTATTCTATTCTATTCTATTCTATTCTATTCTATTCTACTCTACTCTACTCTATTCCATTCTATTCCATTCCATTCCATTCTATTCTATTCTATTCCATTCCATTCCATTCCATTCCATTCCATTCCATTCCATTCCATTCCATTCCATTCCATTCCATTCCACTCTACTCTACTCTACTCTATTCTATTCTATTCTATTCTATTCTATCCTATCCTATCCTATCCTATCCTATCCTATCCTATCCTATCCTATCCTACCCCAGGCCTCTGGGCTTTGTTATCCTCCCACAACAGGCTGCTCCTGCTCCAGCTAATCATGTTGGTTGCCTTTCTGCCTGCAGTGCTACTTCCCTTGCCCATGTACCCAGCTGAAAGGAGAAGAAATTCGTCTGGTGGAAGGAAACGAAGCCAGAGCTGTGATTTCAGCATCCTCATCTCTTGTCTACTTAGCTGCAGGCTTGAGGTCAGAGAGTGCTCTTCTCTTTGTTGCAAAGTACCCCAGACAAAAAAAACCCCACAACCCTCCCAAAGAAATCTAAATAGACTCTGCCAGAGGTTATCAGAGCAGGAGAGCCATGGGTCAGGGGTGTTTGAAATGAAGATCGCAGTGAATTAGCAATAGTCCTCACAAATGTTTCAATTCATAATCAAATTAGCAGCTCCAGGCTGAGGGAGGCAATTCAAACACAGACAGAGTGGCTCTGGGCAGGCTTGGTCATTTTTCATTCCTTCCTTTTATTTAGGAGATCATAATTAAATGTGATTGGAAATGGGATGTAATAAAGCAGCCCAGTTCAGGAGGATTTCATGGTTCTGACTCCTCTGATACTCCATGAAGCCACACCACTGCAACCCCCATTGAACCTTAAAGAAAGGGGGCAGAGAGGGAAAGATGAATCTATCTGTTTCAGTGGGATCCAGAATGAAACTCTCTCTTAAAGAGAGACATGCCAGTTTTATTGCCTCAGCTCTCTGGGGAAATCTCTCTCCATGCTGCTTCTGCTTCTCACTCAACTAAGGTTCCCCAAAGAAACAGCTTCTGCTGTCGTTTGTGCAGGGGCTAAAATGCAGCGTGACAATTCAGCCTGGGGCAGCTGAAGGGAGTTTGCAGTGCCTTTGAGGAGCAGGGAATGGAAATGGGAGATGAGTTAGGAGGCCAAGGGGCAATGGGTGGAAAGTGCAGCACAGGAGGTTCCAGCTCAACATGAGGAGGAACTTCTTGCCTAGGAGGGTCCCAGAGGCCTGGAGCAGGCTGCCCAGAGAGGTTGTGGAGTCTTCTTCTGTGGAGCCTTTCCATCCCTGTCTGGATGTGTTCCTGTGGGACCTGTGCTGGATTCTATACTCCTGCTCTGGCAGGGGGTTGGACAGGAAGCTCTCCAGAGGTCCATTCCAACCACAGTCTCACAGTCTCACAGTATAACTAAGGTTGGAAGAGACCCCAAGGATCATCGAGTCCAACCCCTGACCTCCTGTGACCCTGTGACCTCAAGATTACTTCAAACACCACAGCACAACTGAATCCTAGACTGTGAGCTCTAGGCAATGGCTTGGGCCTCATGATCATTGAATTGGTCTGCTTAGAAGAGTCCTCTAAGATCACAGAGTCTAAACATCAACCTGTGCCCATTCAACCACATCTCTGCCTCTTTCAAATGCCTCCAGAGATGGGGACTCAACCACCTCCCTGGGCAGCCTGTGCCAGTCTTTGAGAACCCTTTCAGTGAAGAAGTTGCTCCTGATATCCAACCTAAACCTCCCCTGGTGCAACTTGAGGTCATTTCCTCTTGTCCTATCACTTAATACTAGGGAGGTTGAGACAGCCTCAGTCCAACCTCCCTCAGGGAGCTGTAGAGAGCAATGAGGTCTCCCCTCAGGTTCCTCTTCTCCAGGCTAAGCAACCCCAGCTCCCTCAGCCTCTCCTCACAGGGCTGTGCTCCAGACCCCTCCCCAGCCTTGTTGCCCTTCTCTGGACACCTTCAAGTCTCTCAATGTCCTTCTGAAACTGAGGAGCCCAGAACTGGACACAGGACTCAAGGTGTAGCCTAACCAGTGCTGAATACAGGCCAGAATGACTTCCCTGCTCCTGCTGGCTAAACAACCACAGTTCCCTCCTGGCTGCTCCCAAGACCTGTTCTCCAGACCCTTCCCCAGCCTTGAATGTTGGTGATCCTCTGCTATTCATGAGGTTTCAAATCCTTGACCATACTCCCAGTGCAGTTCCCTGACACAAAAGCCCACAGGTTCTTTGAACACCTCCAGGGATGGAGACTCCACCACCTGCCTGGGCAGCCTGTTCCCAAAGCCTGCCAAGGACCTGCTTTGTCTAGGCACAGCCAAATGTCACAGTATCACAGTCTCACAGTATAACCAAGGTTGGAAGAGACCCCAAGGATCATCAAGTCCAACCTGACCCAACAGACCCCACAACTAGACCATGGCACCAAGTGCCACATCCAATCTCCCCTTGAACACCTCCAGGGATGGGGACTCCACCACCTCCCTGGGCAGCACATCCCAATGACGAACGACTCGCTCAGTGAAGAACTTTCTCCTCACCTCCAGCCTAAACTTCCCCTGGCACAGCTTGAGACTGTGTCCTCTTGTTCTGGTGCTGGTTGCCTGGGAGAAGAGACCAACCCCTTCCTGGCTACAACCACCTTTCAGGTAGTTGTAGAGGGCAATGAGGTCACCCCTGATCCTTCTCTTCTCCAGGCTAAACAATCCCAGCTCCCTCAGCCTCTCCTCATAGGAGAGGGGTTTTTGAGGGTGAAAGGTTGACTTCACACCTTTCCAGTGTAGGTTTTGTGAGCTTGGTTTTTTTCTTTGCCAAAGAGAATTTTCACTTCCTCTTGCAGTGTGCAGAGTCAGAGGAGTTAGTGACCTGCACTCTGCTCTGTCTCAGCACCTGCGGCTCAATGCTCGTGGTCAAAATGGGAGTGATATTAAAGCTGCCAATAAACACCTTGGTTGGATTGTGATGTCCCTGTGTGGATTAAAGGCAGTGGGTGCTGACAGTTCTTAGCTCTCAATCCTGGGGTTTTAGAATTGGTCAAAACCCACTGAAAAAATGAACTCAAAAAAATCAAGCAACACGCAAGCAAACAGGGGGAAAGATCTCTAGAGGCAGCAAACTCATTCTGCAAAGCAGGAAAGGGCATTCCACAAGCCAAAATCCCTCTCAGAGGGCAAGGTGGAAAAAAGAATCACAGAATCACCAAGGCTGGAAGAGACCTCAGGGATCATCAAGTCCAACCTGTCACCACAGACCTCATGACTAGACCATGGCACCAAGTGGCATGTCCAGTTGAGCATAGCCCTGTGAGGAGAGGCTGAGATTGTTTAGCCTGGAGAAGAGGAGGCTCAGGGCAGACCTCATTGCTATCTGCAACTCCCTGAAGGGAGGTTGTAGCCAGGTGGGGGTTGGTCTCTTCTCTCAAGCACCCAGCACCAGAACAAGAGGACACAGTCTCAAGCTGCGCCAGGGGAGGTTTAGGCTGGAGGTGAGGAGAAAGTTCTTCACTGAGGGAGTTGTTAGCCTTTGGAATGTGCTGCCCAGGGAGGTGGTGATTGTCAGGGCTGGAAGGGGCCTCAAGGATCATCCAGTTCCAAACCCCCTGCCATGGGCAGGTTGCTCAGAGTCACATCCAGCCTGGCCTTCAAAACCTCCGGGGATGAGGCCAGGCTAAGGGAGCTGGGGGTGTTCAGGCTGGAGAAGAGAAGGCTCCAGGCAGACCTAAGAGCAGCCTGCCAGGACCTGAAGGGGGCTGCAAGAAGGCTGCAGAGAGACTGTTTGCAAAGACCTGCAGGGACAGGAGCAGGGACAATGGCTTCAAACTAGAGCAGAGCAGATTGAGATTGGATGTGAAGAACAAGTTCTGCAGCAGGAGGGTGGTGGAACACTGGCACAGGTTGCCCAGGGAGGTGGTTGAGGCTCCATCCCTGGAGATGTTCAAGGTGAGGCTGGACAGGGCCCTGGGGAACCTGATCTTAGTTGGGGATGTCCCTGCTGAGTGCAGGGGGGTTGGACTGGGTGAGCTTTGGAGGTCTCTTCCAACCCAGAACATTCTCTGATATCTCTGCTGATTCAGCCTGCAAGGGCAGTGCTTGTTTCCAGCAATAATGTTTTGATAGTGGCTTGATGGAGGTTGTGATGCTGGAAATGGAAGTAATCAAATAGATAAGGCTGCTCTGCCCTGTCTATTCAAATGTGAACAATCTCTTCTGCATATTATCTTCATTCATCTCCAACAGTTCAATTAATCTTAATTAGACTTGTTTATTAGGTGCTTTGAGCATGAGTGTTTGCCTCTGAAGCTTCTTGGGTGCTCCTGTCCAAATGAGCTGACAAAGAAGTGCAAGCAGTCAATTAAATGCTGTAGGGAAGTAGGGACTGGAGGCTGTTCCAGCAGGATGTGTGATCCTGGAGGTGGACTGCACCTTTAAATCCCCACAGAACCACAAGGGGAAGGATTGGAAGGGACTGCTGAAGATCACCTACTCCAACTCCCTCACTGGAGCAGGATGCCTCAGAGTTAAATATACAGGAGCTCATCTAGGCAGGTTTTGAGTGCCCCCATAGATGGAGACTCCACAACCTCTCTGGGTAGCCTGGCCCAGTGCTCTGTCACCCTCAAAGCAAAGCTGTTTTGTTCTTTATGTGTAGGTGAGGCTCCTCTGTCCCAGTGTGTGTCCAGTGCCTCTTCTCTCTGCAGTGTGCAGTGACAGAATGAGTCTGGCTCCATATTCTTGACACTTTCCCTATAGATATTGTTCAGGGAACTGCTTGAGAGAGTCCAGCACAGAGCCACTAAGATGCTGCAGGCAGTGGAAGATCTTCCTTAGGAGGAGACCCTGAGGCAGCTGAGGGCTCTGGAGCTTGCAGAGGAGGAGCCTGAGGGTGAGCTCCTTGCTGCTGCTAAAGCTGTGCAGGGGCAGTGCCCAGAGGCTGGAGCCAGGCTCTGCTGGGGGATGCCCAATGCCAGCACCAGGGGCAGTGGTGGAAGCTGAGGCAGAGGAAGTGCCATGGGAAGAGGAGGAAGAATTTTTCCCCTGTGAGGGTGAGAGAAGCCTGGAGCAGGCTGCCCAGGGGGGTTGTGGAGTCCCCCTCTGTGGAGCTCTTCAAGCCCTGCCTGGCTGTGTTGCTGTGTGAGCTGCTCTGGGTGCTCCTGCTCTGGCAGGGGGCTTGGCCTGGATGAGCTTTGGAGGTCCCTCCCAGCCCCTATCAATCTTTGATTCTGTTGTTAATGAGATCCCCTTCTGGGGCTGCTCTTCTCCAGGCTAAGCAGCCTGTGGTGGGTTGAAGTTTCCCCCCAGCATTATCTTTCAGCCAGACCAGCTCAGACGCTAATGGAAGCTGCATTTACAAGCACAAACTACACTCTGCAATGGGATGCAGGGAATGTGTACAAAACACACAGGAGTTACAATGTCACACAGGGATTTGCACTTAGCAAACAACACAAAATTCCCCTGGTCAGAGACCAGGGAAGTTGTTCCACTGCCTTCCCCCAGCCCCTATCCCAAGAGAGAAAGGAGCAGAGAGAAAGCAATGGGTTAGACTTAACTAACACCACAGCTAAGGCCAGCCAGAAGCAGGCCAATCTCTCCTGAGTGCTGCAAGCAGTGAAGAGCTCAGAAAAGGGGAAGACTTGTTTTGGTACAGCCAATCTTGCAGCAGACATTTCTCCAATCAATTTGTTTAGGATAACCTTTACTTTCCCTTTTCACACCCAAGAGTGATTTATTTCTATGTTTTCTACTTTTCTGCTCAAAATCTCTGGCTGAATTTTAAAGGCACAGCCTAAAGCCACCAGCCAGCCCCAGGTCTCTCAGCCTTTCCTCCCCACAGAGGTGCTCCATGCCCCTCTGTAGCTTTCCCTGCACATTCTCCAGTAGTGCCCTGTCTTTCTTCAGCCATGGAGTCCAGAACTGGACATGATACTCCAGGTGTAACCTCACTGGGGCAGTGTAGAGGGGGAGGAGAACCTCCCTTGACCTGCTGGCCACATGCTTCTTAATGCACCCCAGGAGACCTTTGCCCTTCTTGGCCACGAGGGCCCATAGCTGGCTCAGGGTCAGCCTGTCTCACCCAGGCCTCCCAGCTCCCTCTGCCCAGAGCTCTTCTCCAGCAGCTTTTACTATTTCTAAGATACCAAATGAAAGCCTCCTTGGAGTCACTCTGCAAGCAGAGGCAAGGCAGAGGCTATCTGAGAGCCAGCATCTCCATGGCAGCGCCTGTATTGAAAACAGATGGACAGCTTCCGAGCAGCCTTTGTTTGCTGTCACCACAGCCAGGATCCAGCTAATGAAACAGCTAATTAGAGTTTTGTAATCCTGTCCCCATTGTCTGAGAGGTGACACACTGCTTGAATTTCTCTCTGAGTCTAGGCAGGGATCCTTTCCCCTGGCCAGCTTGGCTGTTGTCACTTTGTTGGCGTGGCAGTTCCCTCTGTTGGCGTAGTGAAATCACTGCCTCTCCTAAAGCACAGCCCTGGGAAAGAAGAGGGAAGCGAGGATCTGACAAGGCAAAACCAGGCTTGGGGTCAGGACCAGCTTTGGCCATCAGAGAGCAGAATTGGGTTGGGTTCCTAGAGGAGGAGTGACTTGGGTGTCATTACCAACTGACACTGGTACTCAGCGACTCTCTGGATGAGTCTGGGTTTGACAGGCACTCATCACTCCCTGCCCCTTGGAATGGAATGGAGTGGAATGGAATAGATTAGAATAGAATGGAATGGAATGGAATGGAATGGAATAGAGTAGAATAGAATAGAATAGAATAGAATGGAATGGAATAGAATGGAATAGAATGGAAAGGAATGGAATTCTATCCTATCCTATCCTATCCTATCCTATCCTATCCTATCCTATCCTATCCTATCCTATCCTATCCTATTCTATTCTATTCTACTCTATTCCATCCTATTCTATTCTATTCTATTCTAACTTATTCTATTCCATTCTATTCTATTCTATTCTATTCTATTCTATTCTATTCTATTCTATTCTATTCTATTCTATTCTATTCTATTCTATCCTATCCTATCCTATCCTATTCTATCCTATCCTATCCTATCCTATCCTATCCTATCCTATCCTATCCTATTCTATTCTATTCTACTCTATTCCATCCTATTCTATTCTATTCTATTCTAACTTATTCTATTCTATTCCATTCTATTCCATTCCATTCCATTCCATTCCATTCTATTCTATTCTATTCTATTCTATTCTATTCTATTCTATTCTATTCTATTCTATTCTATCCTATCCCATCATATCCTATTCTATTCCATCCTATTCTATTCTATTCTAATTCTATTCTATTCTATCCTATCCTATTCTATTCTATCCTATTCCATCCTATTCTATTCTATTCTATCCTATTCTATTCCATCCTATTCTATTCTATTCTATTCTATTCTATTCCATTCTATTCCATCCTATTCCATTCTATTCTACTCTATTCTATTCTATCCTATTCCATCCTTTTCTATTCTATTCTATTCTATTCTATTCTATTCTATTCTATTCTATTCTATTCTATTCTATTCTATTCTATTCCATTCCATTCCATTCCATTCCATTCCATTCCATCCTATTCTATTCTATTCTATTCTATCCTATCCTATCCTATCCTATCCTACCCTATCCTATCCTATGACTGTCCCCAGTGCTGCCTCAGTCGCGGTGGTTTTGAACCCCCCCACGCTCAGCGTGAGCAGAAATCACTGAAATCAAGCATCAACACTAAATGAAGCCCCAACATTTGATTTCCACAGCTGTGATTTTTTTGCAAAGGAAAAGGAAAAAAAAACAAACCCCAAACAATAACAAAACCAACCAAAAACCACCCCCCAACCCCCAAGCAACCTACTAACATCGGTGCCAGGGATGAGATTCTGCTGGCTGCAGGCGCAGGCACAGCGGGGGAAGAGCAACCTGCCTTCCCCTTTGATTTCTTCATCTTCATGCCTTCAGAAAAAGAAAAAAATGGCCACCTAAGTGGCAGCTTTTCCATCACTGGTGGGAAATTGGCAGGAGGACAGAGCACAATTTACAGCTTTCAGCTGACTTGGGTGGCACAGGCAGCAGGAAAAATACGTCCTGTGCTGGAAGCTGGGCGAGCGTGATGCGCAAGGCCTGCGGGTGTGTGTCTCTCAGCAGTCACTGCCAGTCAGGCTGACATGAAAACGACAGCTAAGGCAGGAAAGGTGGGGAGGGGATTCTGCCCCTCTGCTCCACTCTGCTGAGACCACAGCTGCAGCTCTGGGGGCAGTTCTGGAGCCTCTGTGCCAGGAAGGATCTGGAGGGGCTGGAAGGTATCCAGAGAAGGGCCACGAGGAGGAGCAGAGGGCTGGAGCTGCTCTGCTGTGAGGACAGACTGAGGGAGTTGGGGTTGTGCAGGCTGGAGAGGAGAAGGCTCCCAGGAGACCTCATTGTGGCCTTGCAGGATCTGCAGGGGGCTCCAAGAAAGCTGGGGAGGGACTTTTGAGAGTGTCAGGGAGGGATAGGACTGGGGGGGATGGAGCAAAACTAGAAGTGGGGAGATTGAGATTGGCTGCGAGGAAGAAGTTGTTGCCCATGAGGGTGGTGAGAGCCTGGCACAGGCTGCCCAGGGAGGTGGTGGCAGCCTCCTGCCTGGAGGTGTTTGCAGCCAGGCTGGAGGTGGCTGTGAGCAACCTGCTGCAGTGTGAGGTGTCCCTGGCCATGGCAGGGGGCTTGGAACTGGCTGAGCCTTGAGGTCCCTTCCACCCCTGACAGTTCTGTGATTTTATGCCAGTTAAAGGCTATTAACATTCATCTTATTCAGGCAGAACTAGCAGTACAGTTTCAATTTATAACTGATTTAACCTGAACGTGAACAATTGGGAAAGGAAACAGAAAAATGAGTAGGTTTGGTTTAAATTTAACATTAAACAAAAATTGTTTTGTCCTACTGTGTCCAGTTCTGGGCTCCTCAGTTTCAGAAGGACATTGAGAGACTTGAAGGTGTCCAGAGAAGGGCAATGAGGCTGGGGAGGGGTCTGGAGCACAGCCCTGTGAGGAGAGGCTGAGGGAGCTGGTGTTGCTTAACCTGGAGAAGAGGAAGCTCAGGAGAGACCTCATTGCTGTCTACAGCTCCCTGAAGGGAAGTTGTAGCCAGGTTCATGTTCAGCTACTGTCCACCAGTACCCCCAGGTCCCTCTCTGCCTGGCTGCTCTCAGCCACTCTGACCCCAGCCTGTAGCACTGCCTGGGGTTGCTGTGGCCAAAGTGCAGCACCTGGCACTTGGATGTGTTCAATCTCCTGCCCTTGGCCTCTGCCCATCTGTCCAGCCTGTCCAGGTCCCTCTGCAGAGCTCTCCAACCCTCTAACAGATCAACTCCTGCCCCTAGATTGGTGACACCCTAGATTGGTATCATCTGCAAATGTACTGATGATGGACTCCATGCCCTCCTCCAGATCATCAACAAGGATTTGAACCTTTCCACAGAGCAATGCAGCCTGCCTGAAGGGACCCTTCATTGCAGCTGGGAAGCTGCTACTGCAGGGAAAAATGTGGTTTAGGCTTGAGACTGCTGGTGAAAAGGAGATGAAAAGGGCACCTAAACCACTGTGCACATGGAACAAAGGCAGAAAGAGCCCAATAGGACGATCCATGGATAGGGTTTTGTCCTACCACAGTGTTAATAACACTTCTTGCTGCTCTTCTGCAGTCAAAATGACATGTTGTGAGGGGCTGAGAATGGATTGCCAGGAGAATGTGTCCAGGCTGTGGCAGGAAGCTATTTTTCCTTTCTTGCTTCTATTGTGAGAGAAATATTTTCCTTTTGCCTCTATTTGTCCTTATGCAGCCTGCTGCTAGTAATCCCTCACAGATCATAGAATCACAGACCTGTCAGGGTTGGAAGGGACCTCAAGGCTCAGCCAGTCCCAACCCCCCTGCCATGGCCAGGGACACCTCACACTGCAGCAGGTTGCTCACAGCCACCTCCAGCCTGGCTGCAAACACCTCCGGGCAGGAGGCTGCCACCACCTCCCTGGGCAACCTGTGCCAGGCTCTCACCACCCTCATGGGCAACAACTTCTTTCTCACAGCCAATCTCAATCTCCCCACTTCTAGTTTTGCTCCATCCCCCCCAGTCCTATCCCTCCCTGACACCCTCAAAAGTCTCTCCCCTGTTTTCTTGGAGCCCCCTGCAGGTCCTGCAAGGCCACAATGAGGTCTCCTGGGAGCCTTCTCCTCTCCAGCCTGCACAACCCCAACTCCCTCAGTCTGTCCTCACAGCAGAGCAGCTCCAGCCCTCTGCTCCTCCTCCTGGCCCTTCTCTGGACACCTTCCAGCCCCTCCAGAGCCTTCCTGGCACAGAGGCTCCAGAGCTGGCCCCAGAGCTGCAGCTGTGGTCTCAGGGGAGTGGAGCAGAGGGGCAGAATCCCCTCCCTGGCCCTGCTGGCCACACTTCTCTTGCTGCAGCCCAGGCTCTGCTTGGCTCTCTGGGCTGCAAGTGCTCCCTGCTGGCTCCTCTTGAGATAAGGTCTCTGGCTGACGGGGGGACTGCCAGGTTCTTCTTGCATTGTGACTTCTGATGAGGAAGAACTCCTAACGAGATTACATCAGTGAATAACTGCAATCCAGGGGACAATTTGCCTAATCTAAATGCCTCTTGCCTCTGGACTGGGGATGGGAGTCATGATGTAAAGGCACACATGAACAAAAAATACTGTGCAGGAGGTTGGGTGGATTTTTTTACAGCCTGCTCTAGAGGTTCTTGTTATTAAATGTGGTAATAATAAAGGAATGGAAATCAGGGCCTGGCAGGGTGAAGAGAAACCTTGGAAGCAACCTTCCCTGCCTGCACACTGAGTGAACAATGCCCTCTGCTGATGCTGGAGGGGAAAATTGCTCCAAGAAAACCCCAACTTAAACCAAACAGCCAGGAAGAGCCCAGCTGAGAGCAGCCTTCCAGGTGAGGCAGAGCAGAGCAATGCCAGCAGCGCTGATTCCTGAGGCTCTGTGCCTCCTCCTTTGCTTACTGCAGGTGGCACAGACATGCGCCCCCAGTTGGAGGCAAAAAACCCACATGAAGTCCTCCAGGAGGATCAGAAAGGTGCAGGGATTGGACTGGAGAATTGTACCTTTGCTTTTCAGTCCCATCAATCCTGCATCTCTATCCATCTGGCTTCAGAGTTATTGCCTTTCTCCCCTTTCTCCTCCCTGGACAGAGTGAGCTGCCTCATCTGCTGTGGGGGGAGGATGCTTCCAGCCTTCCCTGTGGCCCTCAAGGACAAACTCATTTTGACTGCACAGTTCTGGTGGGTTGAAATTTCCCCTCCCAACATTAACTCTGCCAGCCCAGCCCAGCTGGAAGCAAATGGAAGCTGTGCTTCCAGGCAGAGCTACAAACCTAGACCGGGGTGCAATGGATGGGCACAAAACACCCAGGAGCTACAGCAGTCACAGGGATTGGCAATGAATGAACAGCACCAGAAACACCTGGTGAAGACACCAGGAGAGCTGTTCCTCTGTCTCCCCCACTCCATGTCTGGGAAGAATTTCATCCTCACCTCCAGCCTAAATTTCCCCTGGCACAGCTTGAGACTGTGTCCTCTTGTTCTGTTTGTGCTTGCCTGGGAGAAGAGCCCAACCCCCACCTGGCTACAGCCTCCCTTCAGGTAGTTGTAGAGGGCAATGAGGTCTCCCCTGAGCCTCCTCTTCTCCAGGCTAAGCAACCCCAGCTCCCTCAGCCTCTCCTCACAGGGCTGTGCTCCAGGCCTCTCGAGAGCTGTGACCTCTTGAGTTTTCACTGCTCTTATCTGTGAAAATGGATGGAGCTTTATGTTTTGCTTCACTCAACAGTTATTAGTTTAGATCATTTCATTTCTCTTTAGAGCAAACAAGAAGTTTTAGAGTCACAGAATAGAATCACAGAGTAGTCTGGGCTGGAAGGCACCTCCAGAGCTCATCCAGCCCAACCCCTCTGCACTCAGCAGGGACATCCCCAACTAGAGCAGGTTGCCCACAGCCCTGTCCAGCCTCACCTTGAAGATCTCCAGGGATGGAGCCTCAACCACCTCCCTGGGCAACCTGTGCCAGTGTTCCACCACCCTCCTGGTGCAGAACTTGTTCCTAATATCTGGTTCACTCTCCTCTCACTGCTGCCTGACAGGCCAACTCAGCAGGCTGGATTAGCTTCACTTCTAACGTATGGTAGATAGAATAGAGTAGAGTAGAGTAGAGTAGAGTAGAGTAGAATAGAATAGAATAGAATAGAATAGAATAGAATAGAATAAATCAGGTTGGAAGAGACCTTCAAGATCATCATGTCCAACCTATCATCCAACACCACCTAATCAACTAACCCATGGCACCAAGCATTCTGTCAAGGCTCCTCCTGAACACCTCCAGGGATGGGGACTCCACCACCTCCCTGGGCAGCACATCCCAATGGCCAATCACTCTCTCTCTGTAGAACTTCCTCCTAACCTCCAGCCTAAACTTCTCCTGGCACAGCTTGAGACTGTGTCCTCTTGTTCTGGTGCTGGGTGCCTGGGAGAAGAGACCAACCCCCACCTGGTTACAACCTCCCTTCAGGGAGTTGCAGAGAGCAATGAGGTCTCCCCTGAGCCTCCTCTTCTCCAGGCCAAGCAACCCCAGCTCCCTCAGCCTCTCCTCACAGGGCTGTGCTCCAGACCCCTCCCCAGCCTTGTTGCCCTTCTCTGGACACTTTCAAGTCTCTCAATGTCCTTCTGGAACTGAGTTGCCCAGAACTGGACACAGGACTCAAGGTGTGGCCTGAGCAGTGCAGAGCACAGGGCACAATGACCTCCCTGCTCCTGCTGGCCACACAATGGCAACACAATGCCATAAGGCTCAGAAAGACTTCAACCCTTTCAAGACTCTTCCTGTGTTGCAGGCTGGTGTGAGAAGGATTATCAGCCCTGAGGTGTTACCTGATGCTGAGTGTGTGTGGAATGAGATGGTTTGTAAGAAAGGGGTCAGCAGAATGTTGTCATTGCTGCACCTCCAAGATTGGCCTTCAATTATTTCAGCAGTGCTTAAATCCCTCTCTGCACAAATGGCTGCTGTCATTTGGGATGCTGATTAATGTGAGCTCCCCAGGACCTGAGGCTTGGCTGCTCTATCATTTCCCAGTTAATCTTCTCTGCTCTCTTCCCCCTCTTCCTCTGCCAGTTGTGTGGGGGGGACTGGAAGCATCTTTCATGAGCTCACAACTGCAGTGCTGGAGTCTGGGGTCCAGAGGGAGCAAAGATGAAGCTCTCATAGAGCCATAGAATTTGGCTAGGAAAGACCTTTGGGATCATAGAGCCCAAGCCTTGGTATCTCCTTCAGAATCCTGGAGGATTCTGAAGCTGCTCAGCTCTGGTGAGACCCCACCTGGAGTACTGCCTCCAGTTCTGGGGCCTCTATTCCAGGAAGCATCTGGAGGTGCTGGAAGGTGTCCAGAGAAGGGCCACGAGGATGAGCAGAGGGCTGGAGCTGCTCTGCTGTGAGGACAGACTGAAGGAGTTGGGGTTGTGCAGGCTGGAGAGGAGAAGGCTCCCAGGAGACCTCATTGTGGCCTTCCAGGATCTGAAGGGGGCTACAAGAAGGCTGTGGAGGGACTGCTCAGGATCTCAGGCAGTGCTAGGACTAGGGGGAATGGAATGAAGCTGGAGGTGGGGACTAGATGATCCTTGTGGTCCCTTCCAACCCTGACTGATACTATGATACAAAGGTTGTGAGTTCAAGCCTGCAGTGGGCAGTAGTGACAGGTTGGACTCGATGATCTTTGAGGTCTCTTCCAACCTTAGTGATACTGAATACTGTGATATTGAGGCTGGAGGGGAGGAGGAAGTTCTTCCCCATGAGAGTGGTGAAGCCCTGGAATGGGTTGTCCAGGGAGGTGGTTGGGGCCCTGTCCCTGGAGGTGTTTAAGCCCAGGCTAGATGAGGCTGTGGCCAGGCTGATCTAGTGTGGGGTGTCCCTGCCCATGGCAGGGGGGTTGGAACTGGATGATCCTTGTGGTCCCTTCCAACCCTGACTGATACTATGATGCTTTGGTAGCTAACATGTTTTAGTTTCTGCTTGATAAAGACCTGGAAAATCGGTGTCTGGCTGCTCCTAAGAGGCCTTTGTGTCATCAGGTTTGTTCTGTGATTCTTTCCTGCACTCTCAAATGGAGCAGAATGGAAGGGTTTGGAAGGGACCTCTGGAGATCTTCCAGTCCAACTCCCCTGCCAAATCAGGATCACCTAAGGCAGGTTACAGAGGAACATTTCCAGGTGGGTTTGGAAAGGCTCCACAGAAGGAGACTCCACAACCTCTCTGGGCAGCCTGCTCCAGGGCTCTGGGACCCTCACAGGCAAGAAGTTCCTCCTCATGTTGAGCTGGAACCTCCTGTGCTGCAGTTTCCATCCATTGCCCCTTGGCCTATCCCAGGGCACAGTGAGCAGAGGCTGTCCCTGGCCCTTCCTTCCTGACCCCCAGCCCTCAGCTCTTGATAGACATTGATCAGATCCCTCTCAGCCTTCTCCTCTGCAGACTGAACAGCCCCAGGGCTCTCAGCCTCTCCTCCCCAGGCAGTGCTGCAGTCCCTTCAGCAGCCTTGCAGCCCTCCCTTGGCCTCTCTCCAGCAGATCCCTGTCCCTCCTGAGCTGGGGAGCCCAGAGCTGGATGCAATCTTCCAGGTGAGGTCTGAGCAGGGCAGAGGAGAGTGGGAGGAGAACCTCCCTGGCTCTGCTGGCCACACTCCTCTGAATGCCCCCCAGGACCCCCTTGGCCTTCTTGTCCCCCAGGGCACATTGCTGTCCCATGCAGAGCTTGCTGCCCCCCAGCACTCCCAGCTCCCTCTCCTTGGGGCTGCTCTCCAGCAGGTCTGATGTACACCTCTTGGGTTTGTCTGCTTGCTTTAAGCTTTCAGAGAATGGCTTTGAGTCTCTTCTGGAGCTGTTGTTGCAAGGCTGATTTTCTTCTTTTGCTTTGGGTTTGTTGTTCTCTTTTTTTTTTCTCCCCTCCAGAAATTAATTAACTTTCCTTTTTCAACAGATAGCAATGTCCAGGGAAGCAGCTAAAATGAGTGAGGAGCAAGAGGGGGGGGAAAATAAAGCCAGTTAATGCATTTTGTAGTCTCATGTCTCAAAACACTCCAGGAAAAAACCTCCTGTACTTGAATCTCAAATTATCTCCTTATTGTATTTCAGTTTGAATAGGAAGGCATAAAAATAAATGGCTGCTTTCAGCCTGGAAGTGTTTGATGCAGAGAAGTGCTGTGCTTCAGCTGGATGTGATTTGTGTAGTTGGTGACAGAGGCATTTCCATGACTGGCCTGCATCTTGATCCCCACTGCTTCCCCAAGTGTGGTCTTCTGCTGTGGCAAGTGGGAGAGTGAGTGGAAGGTTCATAGCATCACAGTATCAGTCAGGGTTGGAAGGGACCACAAGGATCATCCAGTTCCAACCCCCCTGCCATGGGCAGGGACACCCCACACTAGATCAGCCTGGCCACAGCCTCAGCCAGCCTGGCCTTAAACACCTCCAGGGACAGTGCCCCAACCACCTCCCTGGACAACCCATTCCAGGGCTTCACCACTCTCATGGGGAAGAACTTCCTCCTCCCCTCCAGCCTCAATCTCCACACCTCCAGCTTCATTCCATTCCCCCTAGTCCTAGCACTGCCTGAGGTCCTGAGCAGTCCCTCCCCAGCCTTCTTGGAGCCCCCTGCAGATCCTGGAGGGCCACAATGAGGTCTCCTCAGACCCTTCTCCTCTCCATCCTGCACAACCCCAACTCCCTCAGTCTGTCCTCACAGCAGAGCAGCTCCAGCCCTCTGCTCATCCTTGTGGCCCTTCTCTGGACACCTTCCAGCACCTCATGATCCCTCTTGGAATAGGGGCTCCAGAACTGGACATCATTCCTGTGAGGATGATGTCTCCAGGGCACTGGCAGAGCCAGCTCCCCAGCTCTGGGTCCTGCTCCTCTTTGCTGTGAAGGGAGGTGCTTCACAGCACTTACAGAAGGGACATTTTTGCTTCTAGCTGTTGTCAAAAGGCTGAAGGCTGCACTTGATGATCCCAGAGGTCTTTCCCAACCTCAATGATTCTGTGGCAAGCTGGGCACATGCCAAGCAGGCTGGCAAGCTAGCAGCTCTGTTGTTATAGACAGCAATGAGGTCTCTCTTGAGCCTCCCCTGGCACAGCTTGAGACTGTGTCCTCTTCTTCTGGTGCTGGGTGCCTGAGAGAAGAGACCAACTCCCTTCCTGGCTACAACCTCCCTTCAGGGAGTTGTAGAGAGCAATGAGGTCTCCCCTGAACCTCCTCTTCTCCAGGCTAAGCAACCCCAGCTCCCTCAGCCTCTCCTCACAGGGCTGTGCTCCAGACCCCTCCCCAGCTTTGTTGCCCTTCTCTGGACACCTTCCAGCCTCTCAACACCTTTTCTCAACTGAGGGCCCCAGAACTGGGCACAGTAATTTGCCCTTGCCTAGCCATGAGTTTCCTGTTGCTCTTTCCTCTGGCTTCTTTAACTGTGGAAAAGTTTCAGCCTGTTTTTGAGAGCATCAGTCAATAGCAGAGCTGTGTGGAAGCTGCACATTAATAATTAATCTCAGTTTCAGATTCTTTTGAGACCCCTTTTGGAGTCATTTGTGCCTTGCCTGGGGAATCTAAGTCCAGTTCCTCACTGAGTTTTTGATTTCTGTTTTCAGCAGAAGGCAAATACTGCACTGAGTGATGAAGTTTGCTACCAGCAGGCATGTGAGTAACTTGCATTAGTAGAACAAAGGCAAAACTCTTTGGATATGAAGTGGGTTGAAACCAGGCAGCTCCCCTTGAAAACCTGCCTCACCCTACCCCTTGTCCAGTGGGTTTCAAAAGACATTATGGACAAAGGAATTCAGTTGTCAGGTCACATCCTGACTGTTCCTGCCACAAGGTGAAGATAGAAGTGCTGAGGTTGGAAGAGACCTCAGAGATCAAGCCCAGCTTCTCACCTAGGGCTCACAGTGCCACCACGACTGCTAAGCCATTGCCACTCAACCACAGCCCTGAGCTGTGGTCTGTTAGATCCCTCCAGGGATGGTGACTCCACCAACTGCCTGCCAGCCTGGTCCAGGGCCTGAGAAGCCTAGCTGGAAGAAAGCTTTCCAAATATCCAACCTGAACCTCCCTTGACACAGCTGGAGGCCATTCCCTCTGCTCCTGTCACTTGTTGCTTGCGAGAAGAGAACAACCCCCCAAGTCCCTTCAACCTCCTCTGAGGTGGCTGTAATCACCTTACACTGAATGGAATGGAATGGAATGGAATGGAATGGAATGGAATGGAATGGAATGGAATGGACTAAACCAGGCTAGACTAGACTAGACTAGACTAGACTAGAATGGAATGGAATGGAATGGAATGGAATGGAATGGAATGGAATAGAATAGAATAGAGTAGGATAGAATGGAATAGAATGGAATAGAATAGAATTAAATGGAATAGAATAGAATAGAATTAAATGGAATGGAATGGAATGGAATGGAATGGAATGGAATGGAATGGAATGGAATGGAATGGAATAGAATGGAATAGAATAGAATTAAATGGAATGGAATGGAATGGAATGGAATGGAATAGAATAGAATAGAATAGAATTAAATGAAATAGAATAGAATAGAATTAAATGGAATGGAATGGAATGGAATGGAATGGAATGGAATGGAATGGAATCGAATCGAATCGAATAGAATAGAATAGAGTAGGATAGAATAGAGTAGGATAGAACAGAACAGACTAGACTAGAACAGACTAGACTAGACTAGACTAGACTAGGATAGAAATAACCAGGTTGGAAAAGACCTTTGAGATCATCCAGTCCAACCTATCCCCCAACACCATCTGATCAACTAAACCATGGCACCAAGTGCCTCAGCCAGGCTCTTCCTAAACACCTCCAGGGATGGGGACTCCACCACCTCCCTGGGCAGCACATCCCAATGGCCAAGCTCTCCTACTAGGAAGAACTTTCTCCTCACCTCCAGCCTAAACCTCCCCTGGCACAGCTTGAGACTGTGTCCTCTTGTTCTGGTGCTGGGTGCCTGGGAGAAGAGCCCAACCCCCACCTGGCTACAACCTCCCTTCAGGGAGTTGCAGAGAGCAATGAGGTCTGCCCTGAGCCTCCCCTTCTCCAGGCTAAGCAACCCCAGCTCCCTCAGCCTCTCCTCACAGGGCTTGCATGCTGTCTGTGCAATAGGATTTGAGGGTTGCTGTATTCTGTCTATTCCAGCAGGCTTTTGAAGGCATTTTCTGTATTTCTCTCCAGTTCAACCAGAGCCTCTTCATTTGACTGCCTTTGGGAGTAAAATCAGTTCTGCCTGCTCTTTAAACCAAGGCAAACACACACTGGCAGTGGGCTTTGCTAGGGTTCTTGTTTGGAAAATCAAGGTCCCCTGTGTTAATTAAGTGGTTTTAAGCTTGGTATTACACCAGGGGATAAAAAAGTAGAGTAAGGCTGTTTCAAATGAGTTTGTGCTGCAATATGCAGCAGGAGCATTATTAATGAACATTATACACTGTACTATCCCAATATAAGCTGTGCCCGAGTGTGGTGGCAGTGAAGGTGCTGCAAGTACCTTGAAAGGTCCAAAAGGAGCTGCATTTGTTACCCAGGAGTAAATCCTGCTTCACAGGAGCTAGGCTGATGATGAGGTCTCCACCAGTGCAAGACAAAGAATTCTTTCCAGATTTAAGACTCTGGAAGCTTGCATCCCCACAAACTCCCTCTGAGATGTGCCTTCATTTTGCTGTGTTCTCTCTGGTTGAGGAGGTTGAGTCCATCAGCAGTAAATTTGCAGCTGACACCAAGCTGGGGGCAGGAGTTGATCTGCTGGAGGGTAGAGAGGCTCTGCAGAGGGACCTCGACAGGCTGGGCAGATGGGCAGAAGCCAACAGGATGGCATTCAGCAGGTCCAAGTGCCAGGGGCTGCACTTTGGCCACAGCAACCCCAGGCAGAGCTACAGGCTGGGGGCAGAGTGGAGGTAGATTGAGACTGGCTGTGAGGAAGGAGTTGTTGCCCATGAGGGTGGTGAGAGCCTGGCACAGGCTGCCAAGGGAGGTGGTGGAAGCCTCCTGCCTGGAGGTGTTTGCAGCCAGGCTGGAGGTGGCTGTGAGCAACCTGCTGCAGTGTGAGGTGTCCCTGGCCATGGCAGGGGGCTTGGAACTGGCTGATCCTTGAGGTCCCTTCCAGCCCTGACTGTTCTGTGATTCTGCCTCAGGGATATGTTCCCACAAGCTGATTTCAAGGCTGGGATTTTTTTGTCCCTGTTAGCAGTGAAATCTGGAATATGTCCCCAGAAGCTAATGTAAAGGTTGGGTTATTTCCCCTCTTATTGCATCCAACACTCTCCCAGACTTGCCACTGTGACATTTTCATCATTATTTCTCTCACTCTCATAGTTTGCTTACCTGAAGCTTTGTGATGTTGACACCTATGGTACAGCCTATTTCTTTGGGGGATGTGTTATGCAGACCTCATTTGATTGCAGGTGGCTCCCTTGTAAAACAGCAGAGTGCTTTATTGAGCTGCTTCATCACCATCAGGCTTCAGTTGGTTCACCTGAAAAAACATTCATGTTTTGTCCTGTGCTTCTGCCTCTCTGCTTTCTTTCCCTCCTGTAAAGAAGCAGAGGAAGTTTTCCTGGATCAGCAGTTTCAGGAGAGCCCTAATGAGCCAAACCCTGAGATGAATGAACGTGAGCACTGCTACAGCAAGGCTCAGGCGTCGAAGGCCATGTGTGGCAAAAGAGAGAGGATGCTTTAAACCAGAAAGCAACTAATAAATGGAGTTTATTGGAGCTGTGGAGAGAGGAACAGTTCATCTTCCACAGGAGCGCTGGCATTCACCAAGTCCAAGTGCCAGGGGCTGCACTTTGGCCACAGCAACCCCAGGCAGAGCTACAGGCTGGGGTCAGGGTGGCTGAGAGCTGCCAAACAGAGAGGGACCTGGGGGTGCTGATTGACAGCTGCCTAAACATGAGCCAGCAGTGTGCCCAGGGGGCCAAGAAGGCCAAGGGCATCCTGGCCTGCATTAGGAATAGTGTGGGCAGCAGGAGCAGGGAAGTCATTGTGCCCTGTGCTCAGCACTGCTTAGGCCACACCTTGAGTCCTGTGTCCAGTTCTGGGCTCCTCAGTTTAAGAAGGACATTGAGAGACTTGAAGGTGTCCAGAGAAGGGCAAGGAGGCTGGGGAGAGGCCTTGAGCACAGCCCTGTGAGGAGAGGCTGAGGGAGCTGGGGTTGCTTAGCCTGCAGAAGAGGAGGCTCAGGGGTGACCTCATTGCTCTCTACAACTGCCTGGAGGGTGGTTGTAGCCAGGAGAGGGTTGGTCTCTTCTCCCAGGCAGCCAGCACCAGAACAAGAGGACACAGTCTCAAGGTGTGCCAGGGGAGGTTTGGATTCAAAGTGAGGAGGAAGTTCTTCCCTGAGTGAGTTGTCATTGGGATGTGCTGCCCAGGGAGGTGGTGGAGTCCCCATCCTTGGAGGTGTTCAAGAGGGGATTGGATGTGGCACTTGGTGCCATGGTCTAGTCATGAGGTCTGTGGTGCCAGGTTGGACTCAATGATCTTTGAGGTCTCTTCCAACCTTGGAAACATGGGAACAGGTTGTGCAGAGAGGTGGTGGAGGTCCCATCCCTGGAGACATTCAAGGGCAAACTTAGAATCACAGAAGTGTCAGGGTTGGAAGGGACCTCAAGGCTCTTCAGTTCCAAGCCCCCTGCCATGGCCAGGGACACCTCACACCGCAGCAGGTTGCTCACAGCCACCTCCAGCCTGGCTGCAAACACCTCCAGGCAGGAGGCTGCCACCACCTCCCTGGGCAACCTGTGCCAGGCTCTCACCACCGTCCTGGGCAACAACTCCTTCCTCACAGCCAATCTCAATCTCCCCACTTCTACTTTCTTTTACACCCCTACCCCCCCCAACCCCCCAGTCCTATCAAGGCCATTGTCCCTCATCCTGTCACTCCCAGCCCTTGTCAAAAGTCCCTCCCCAACTCCCTTCTAGCCTCCTGTCCCTCCCCAACTCCCTTCTAGCCTCCTTCAGGTACTGCAAGGCTGCTCTAAGGTCTCCCTGGAGCCTTCTCTTCTGCAGGCTGAACAACCCCAACTCTCTCAGCCTGTCCCCATGGGGAAGATGCTTCAGCCCTCTGATCATCTCTGTGGCAGTTTGCTGCCTGTCTCTTGTGGGGGCCCTAACCTACTGCCCTTCTTTTCTAAAACAATGATATTTTTGGCTCTGCTTATGAGAAAACCTGCCTGCCTGCCTCCCCTCATGAGCTGACCTTTAGCTGATGCATCTGTTCCTTTGCTTGCTCTTGTATAGCTGACCTTCTAAGAATGCAAGCATGGAGGCATTATGAAGTGGAACCAGTTGGGCACAAGCAGTAGCTTTTGCTATCTCCAGCCCAACACAATGAGATAAGATAATACACCAGGGTCTGCAAACAGGGCTGGGGAAGAGGACACAAGTTCATAACTAAGACTGATCTAATCACTTGTTCAACATCTGTGTTGGTGCCATGGACAGGGGCACTGAGTGCAGCCTCAGCAGGGCTGCTGATGGCACCAAGCTGTGTGGTGCTGCTGACAGCTGGAGGGAAGGATCCATCCAGAGGGACCTGGACAGGCTGCAGAGCTGGGCCCAGGACAACCTCAGGAGGTTCAACAAGACCAAGGGCAAGGTCCTGCAGCTGGCTCAGGGCAATCCCAGGCACTGCTAGAGGCTGGGCAGGGACTGGCTGGAGAGCAGCCCTGGAGAAAAGGCCTTGGGGGTGATGGGGGAGGAGAAGCTGAAGAGGAGGCAGCAGGGAGCACTTGCAGCCCAGAGAGCCAAGCAGAGCCTGGGCTGCAGCAAGAGAAGTGTGGCCAGCAGGGCCAGGGAGGGGATTCTGCCCCTCTGCTCCACTCTGCTGAGACCACAGCTGCAGCTCTGGGGCCAGCTCTGGAGCCTCTGTGCCAGGAAGGCTCTGGAGGGGCTGGAAGGTGTCCAGAGAAGGGCCAGGAGGAGGAGCAGAGGGCTGGAGCTGCTCTGCTGTGAGGACAGACTGAGGGAGTTGGGGCTGTGCAGGCTGGAGAGGAGAAGGCTCCCAGGAGACCTCATTGTGGCCTTGCAGGATCTGCAGGGGGCTCCCAGAAAGCTGGGGAGGGACTTGTGAGGGTGTCAGGGAGGGATAGGACTGGGGGGGATGGAGCAAAACTAGAAGTGGGGAGATTGAGATTGGCTGTGAGGAAGAAGTTGTTGCCCATGAGGGTGGTGAGAGCCTGGCACAGGCTGCCCAGGGAGGTGGTGGCAGCCTCCTGCCTGGAGGTGTTTGCAGCCAGGCTGGAGGTGGCTGTGAGCAACCTGCTGCAGTGTGAGGTGTCCCTGGCCATGGCAGGGGGTTGGAACTGGCTGAGCCTTGAGGTCCCTTCCAGCCCAGACAATTCTGTGACTCTGTGATCCTGTTCCTTCAGCTTCTTGCTCTGGTAAATCTTCCTGAATTACAACAGTCTGGAGGATTTGTAGGCTTGTAAAATTCCTCTGGAAATAGGCTTAGAATGAATGTAAATCTGTGACTAATCACATTTGACATTACTTAATATTACTTGCTAAGCTGTCACTGGTTTCATGGTGGTCAAGCTGCTAATGTCCCACTCTTGCTCATGATTTTAGAGCACCACCTTAGAGCTGTTCACACTGGGAAGTTATTCTGATGTTGATCATTCGGAAACAGGGCAGAAATTGCTCTTTAGAGAAGAAAATATCCCTTACTAAGCTGGATTTTGGCTTATCTGAGGATGAACACCCCCATCAATCAACAAATCCTACCCTGAAGGTGATGTGAGGAGGGCCCTGTAAAAATGTATCTGCATTTATAGAATGCTCTGGGTCGGGAGGGACCTCCAAAGCTCATCCAGTCCAATCCCTCTGCACTCAGCAGGGACATCCCCAACTAGAGCAGGTTGCCCACAGCCCTGTCCAGCCTCACCTTCAATATCTCCAGGGATGGAGCCTCAACCACCTCCCTGGGCAACCTGTGCCACTGTTGCACCAGCCTCATGCTGCAGAACTTGTTCCTCACATCCAATCTCAATCTGCTCTGCTCTACTTTGAAGCCATTGTCCCTGCTCCTGTCCCTGCAGCCCTTTGCAAACAGTCTCTCTGCAGCCTTCCTGCAGCCCCCTTCAGGTCCTGGCAGGCTGCTATTAGGTCTCCCCAGAGCCTTCTCCAGGGTGAACCCCAGCTGCCTCAGGCTGTCCTCAGAACAGAGATGCTCCAACCCCCTCACTTTTGAGGGACATTTGAGGGTGTCAGGGAGGGATAGGACTGGGGAGGATGGAGCAAAACTAGAAGTGGGGAGATTGAGATTAGCTGTGAGGAAGAAGTTTTTGCCCATGAGGGTGGTGAGAGCCTGGCACAGGTTGCCCAGGGAGGTGGTGGCAGCCTCCTGCCTGGAGGTGTTTGCAGCCAGGCTGGAGGTGGCTGTGAGCAACCTGCTGCAGTGTGAGGTGTCCCTGGCCATGGCAGGGGGGTTGGAACTGGCTGAGCCTTGAGGTCCCTTCCAGCCCTGGCAGTTCTGTGATTCTATGTGGCCTGTGCCAGCCACAAGAGCAGTGCAGCCAAGGTCAAGCAGAAGCAAGTTAGTATCTCCCAGCCCAAGGAAGCAAGAAGAGCGAGATTGCTTCCATTACAAGCTTCAGTCCCTCACCTTTCCAATGGCATTGTTTAGAACTCTCATTATTTTCCTTTTCACACCCAGCAGTGACTTATTTACCTCCTTACTGCTTTCTGTTCAAGAGCTGTGAAAGATATTAAAGGCATAGCCTGAAACTCTCACACCTTGATGGTAAAAAGATGGATCATGGAATGATTTCACTTGAAAAAGAGCTTGAAGGCCATCCAGCCCAACCATTAACCTACCAATACCAAGTCCACCTCTAAAGCATATCCTTAAGTGCCACATCTACACATCTTCTCTGTCTCTCCAGGGCTGGTGACTCCACAAGCCCCCTGGGCAGCCTTTGGGGGAAGAACTTTTCTTACTCTGCAACCCAAAGGTCTCTGGGTGCAACTCAAAGAATTGCTCCAGTTGGTAAAGACCTTAAAGATCACAGAGTCCAACCATCAACCCAACCCCACATGGCCATTAAACCATGTCCCACAGTGCCACGTTGTGGCACTTCAGGCTGGGTGCCTCCTGTTCCTGCCACATAAGCTACACCTCTGGTGTCCTGAGTGTCCAACCCAGGGAGGTGGAACACAGGAAGCAGCCTGGTTCATACCCATAATATCCTGCAAAGTCCTTCTCTTCCTCTTCCTTTCCCTCTCTGCCCCCATGGGAGATGCTCCCTATCAGGTAATGCTGGGGGAGTATCTCAAGGCTCTTAGGCCTGGCCAGGTCTGATGCCAGGAGGAGAAGGGGGAGGGACAGCCTCAGACCTGGCCAGCCTGAGACCAGCCTAGCAGCAGGGCAGGGGGGGAGAATAAGCCCTGAGGTTTTGGGTAGACCCTCAGTTGGGGAGAGGGGAAGTGTTGGGAGGCTTTTGGTTGTGCTGTAGGGGACTCTAGGCTTTGGGATTCTTTGCCACTATGCTTTGTAGCTTCTGTAACACCAATTGCTTTTCCAGTTGAACTTCACTCCTACAATCCGTTTGTGTGATGAGAGTCATTCCAGCACCTCCAAGGAGGATGTTTCTGCCACCTCCCTGGGCAGCCTGTTCCAGTTAAGGATCTTTTCCTAACCACAGTCTCACAGTCTCACAGTATCACCAAGGGTGGAAGAGACCTCAAAGATCATCAAGTCCAACCTGGCACCACAGACCTCATGACTAGACCATGGCACCAAGTGCCACATCCAATCCCCTCTTGAACACCTCCAGGGATGGGGACTCCACCACCTCCCTGGGCAGCACATTCCAATGATGAATGACAACTCACTCAGGGAAGAACTTTCTCCTCACTTCCAGCCTAAACTTCCCCTGGCACAGCTTGAGACTGTGTCCTCTTGTTCTGCTGCTGGTTGCCTGGGAGAAGAGACCAACCCCCACCTGGCTACAACCTCCCTTAAGGCAGTTGTAGAGGGCAATGAGGTCTCCCCTGAGCCTCCTCTTCTCCAGGCTAAGCAACCCCAGCTCCCTCAGCCTCTCCTCACAGGGCTGTGCTCCAGACCCCTCCCCAGCTTTGTTGCCCTTCTCTGGACACCTTCAAGTCTCTCAATGTCCTTCTGAAACTGAGGGGCCCAGAACTGGACACAGGACTCAAGGTGCAGCCTAACCAGTGCTGAGCACAGGGCAGAATGACTTTTCTGCTCCTGCTGGCCACACTGTTCCTGATGCAGGGCAGGATGCCATTGGCCTTCTTGGCTGCCTGGGCACACTGCTGGCTCATGTTTAGGCAGCTGTCAATCAGCACCCCCAGGTCCCTCTCTGTTTGGCAGCTCTCAGCCACTCTGACCCCAGCCTGTAGCTCTGCCTGGGGTTGCTGTGGCCAAAGTGCAGCCCCTGGCACTTGGACTTGTTGAATGCCATCCTGTTGGCCTCTGCCCATCTGTCCAGTGGGTCGAGGTCCCTCTGCAGAGCCCTTCTGCCCTCAACAACTCCTCCCAGCTTGGTGTCATCTGCAACCCAAATAAGCAACCCAAACCTGCCCTCCTGCAACTTGAGGAGATTCCCTTTCATCCTATCTCTTGCTACTTGGAAGAAGAGACAAACACCCACCTCACTGCAGCCTCCTTCAGACAGCTGAGAGTGAGAAGGTCTCCTCCCAGCCCTTTCTTCTTCCCAGGTAACTGTTAGCCATTAGCTGAAGCAGGTTTCTTCCACTGGAGTGTTTGTGCTCAGGGTTTGCCTCTGCTTTCTGTGGGCTTTTTAAGCACTGGTGACACTTTTTCTGTACCATTACCTCAAATGGACTTAGGAGCAGAGCTGCAGAGACAAAACCCTGCATACACTGCAGAGGATTCCAGGAGAGCTGCAGGCAACCAAGGTGCACATAAAGCTCTTCCTCTGCTGTTGCTATGGCTTCCAAGGGGAAGGAATCACATTTTCCATCCATAAACCCCAACTGCCTGCCATTTTTCTATCAAAACACAATAAAATGGGAACTATTTCCCCCCATCACCAGTGGATTCAAAAAGCAGAGGGAAGTGTTCCAAAGAAACCCTTTGTGCATAGCTTGCAGGAGGGCAGGAGGGATTCTAGCAGGAATCTGTTGACATTTTCAGCCTCTGAAATAAAGAATCACAGGATTGGTTTGGTTGGAGTCCCCAGCTGACAACCTAAGACCACTGTGGCCATTAAAGCACAGCCCCAAGTGCCATGGCCACGGGTTTCCTGAACACCTCCAGGGATGGGGACTCCACCACTTCCCTGGGCAGCCTGTGCCAATCCCTGACCACTCTTTGCTGTGAGGGTTTCAGAGCCCTGAAGCAGGGTGCCCAGGGGGGGTTGTGGAGTCTCCTTCCTTCTCTGGAGAGATTTCAAACACACCTGGACATTGTGATCCTGCTCCACTTGCTGTGAGTGACCTTATGTGAGAGACTAAAAGCTTGTCTCTCCTGGTGTGACTCAACAAAGATGCTGCTTGCCCAGGCAATAGCTGATGTGTGTTGGGCAGAGCCACTGGAAGGAGCCTTGGGAAGGTGCAAGGATAACCTTGCTCACTGCACCACAGCTGGCCTGGCAACAAGGGACCCAGGACAGCCTTGGGAGTATGCATAAGACAAGACCCATCAGGTACCCTGGAAAGGGAGGATGGTGAGACAATGGATTCACCACCTATTTCCTGAGGTGTGAGTGTGGGGGCATGTAGATGGAGAAGGAGGAGGCAGAGGCCCCCCCCTCCATCCAGACCCCTGCCCAAACACACAGGAATGCACAGAAAGATTTCCTGGGGAACCATACCTGGATACTTACCTAAGGAGGATTTCCTGGCCCCTGAATTCCTGGGGGACAATGCTTGGACACACAGCTAAGGGCTAGAAACTGTATAAAAGACTTGAGCCACTACTGGCTTGGCAGAAGAAAAACAGAGAACTGAAAACACAGATGAAGGAAAGCAGAGGAGAAGGACAATGCTGCTGGGAAGGAAAGCAGGAGAGAAGGAAAAGCCTGGGGCAATGCTGCTCTGGAGAGAAGAGGCCATGGAGCCTGGAAGAGGCAGAACCCTCTCTTCATGCCCTAAGTCCCACCTGCTGCAACTCATGGAGCTGAAGAGGCTGCCCAGAGGAGCACATCTCTGCTGCAGCCCAAGCCTCAGCAGCCTTGCTCTCCAGACCCAGCATCTCCTGCAGCACCTTTCCTCCACAGACTCAAACTGCCTTGGGGGGGTGGTAATATAATTCCTTTCCTCTTCTCTCTCTTCTCTCTCTCTCTTATCTCCCTCTCTCTTCTCTCTCTCCCCTTCTGATCCATCCACTTGGTTTGTGTGATCAATAACCAAGCTGTTGATATTTTGGCCTCCTTTGTGTACATAGATTAGAATAAACCAGGTTGGAAGAGACCTTCAAGATCATCATGTCCAACCCATCAACCAATCCAACACCACCTAAACTAACCCATGGAAATTAAATAATCCAGCAGAATCCATCAGGAGAAAAAACCAAAACACCTTAAAAATAATGGCTGGAGAGCAGCCAGGCAGAGAGGGACCTGGGGGTGCTGGTTGATGGTAGGCTGAACATGAGCCTGCAGTGTGCCCAGGCAGCCAAGAAGGCCAATAGCATCCTGGCCTGCATCAGGAAGAGTGTGGCCAGCAGGAGCAGGGAGGTCATTCTGCCCCTGTACACTGCACTGGTTAGGCCACACCTTGAGTCCTGTGTCCAGTTCTGGGCTCCTCAGTTTAGGAAGGAGGTTGACTTGCTGGAAGGTGTCCAGAGAAGGGCAACAAAGCTGGGGAGGGGTCTGGAGCACAGCCCTGTGAGGAGAGGCTGAGGGAGCTGGGGTTGCTTAGCCTGCAGAAGAGGAGGCTCAGGGGTGACCTCATTGCTCTCTACAGCTACCTGAAAGGAGGTTGTAGACAGGCAGAGGTTGGTCTCTTCCCTGCAGGGAGGACATTGAGGGGCTGGAGCCTGTCCAGAGCAGGGCAGCAAGGCTGCAGAAAGGCCTGGAGCCCCTGGGCTAGAGAAGGGGCTGAGGGAGCTGGGGGTGTTCAGGCTGGAGGAGAGGAGGCTGAGGGAGACCTCATTGCTCTCTACAGCTCCGTGAAGGGAGGTTGGAGCGAGGAGGGGGCAGCCTCTGCTCCTTGGTGGCAAGGGACAGGAGCAGAGGCAATGGTTCCAAGGTGCAGCAGGGGAGGCTCAGGCTGGATGCTAGGAACTATTTCTTGCCAGAGAGGGCTCTCAGCCATTGGAATGGTCTGCCCTGGGCAGTGCTGGAGTCCCCATGCCTGGGGGTGTTCCAGCAGCTGTGGAGCTGGAACTTAGGGACATGGTTTGGTGCTGAGCCTGCAGTGCTGGCTCAAAGGGTGGACTGGAGGAGCCTGGATTCTGGGATTCTGGGATTTTTAGACTGTCTTGCTTTAGTCCAGGCTGAATAAATGTTTCTAATGAGTGAAGGAAAATGGCTTTTTTTCCCCCCAGTGTGTTTAACTCCTGAATGAGCTTTGATAGTGAGGAAGCAGCCCAGTGAAAGGCCTGAAGGAGCCTGAGAAGAGTTTTCCATGTCTTGCCTTTGGCTTTCTTGATGTACATGCAGCCTCTAATTGGTGTATCTGGTGGTACATTGGTGTGTGCATAGCTACAGGGTGGTGGCCCTGAGGATGGGGCTGGCTCTCTCTAGTGGTGCCCAGTGACAGAACAAGGGGCAGCAGGCACAAACTAAAGCACAGCAGGATTCACTTGAACTTAAGGATGAACCAATGTGCTGTGAGCATGCAGGAGCCCTGGGCCAGGGTGCCCAGGGAGCTTGTGGAGTCTCCTTCCCTGGAGACTTTCACACCTTGCTGTGTAAGGTGATTGAGGCAAATGCTCTTTAGGTGTTCTCCAGAGGTCCCTTCCAACCCCTGCAGTTCTGTGGTTGTGGGAAACTGTCTGAGAAAGCCTTGGGGCTCTCTAAGTAGGCAGAATTGTAGACCCCACCTCTCTCTTTCCCATTTCAGAACCCCCTGGGGCCGTGGTAGCCCTTAGGCAAGGTCCAGCTCCTGGGACCCATAAAGGAAAGACTTTCAGGAGCATGGTTAGATTGGTTGTTCAGTATTAGATGTCTGCCTGTAGGGCACACAACTGAGTGCCAGAGTGCTCTGAGGGACCTGAACTCAGCTCTCTGTGAGTGCTGGTGCTCCTGACTGGGGTTGGAGGGGGCAGCCCTTCATCTGCTCAGCCCCAGGGCCTGACAAAGCTGCTTAGTTTGAAGATGTGATGGAACTGCACCAAGCCTTTGTGAAAAGCACTCAGAATGCTCCTGCAGGAGCTGACATATTGTCTGGCATTTGGAGATTGTTAAGTAAACTGCAGCCCAGCTAATCAGGAGCAGGTAAGGCAGCTTTGCCATTCTGCAGAGCAGAGCTAATCTCCCTCTCTGCCACACACAGTTAGAAACTCTTTGGGCTACCTAGGGAGGATAACACTAAAATAATTAATAGTGTGTAGAACTGGTTCCTGCTGAGAGCAGCCACGTTTCATGCTTCAGAAATAAAGCATTAAGACAACCTAGTAGGAAGTGCTTGTCACAAGAATGCAGAGAGATCCTCCACAGAGCAATCCCGTTCCAATGGCTCTCCCAGAGGGCTCTGGCATGCAGGGCACTCCTCCTGTGCCTTGGGTGAGCTCGAGCCAAGCAACAACTGGGACCTTCCTGCCTTGTGTGACTGCTTGCTTCTGGAATGATCTGTTACAAATACAGTCCTCAAACAGGCTGGGGACAGAGTGGCTGAGAGCAGCCAGGCAGAAAGGGACCTGGGGGTACTGGTGGACAGCAGCTGAACAGGAGCCAGCAGTGTGCCTAGGGGGCCAAGAAGGCCAAGGGCATCCTGGCCTGCATCAGGAACAGTGTGGCCAGCAGGAGCAGGGAAGTCATTGTGCCCTGTGCTCAGCACTGCTCAGGCCACACCTTGAGTCCTGTGTGCAGTTCTGGGCTCCTCAGGTTAGGAAAGATGTTGAGCTGCTGGAAGGTGTCCAGAGAAGGGCAACAAAGCTGGGGAGGGGTCTGGAGCACAGCCCTGTGAGGAGAGGCTGAGGGAGCTGGGGTTGCTTAGCCTGGAGAAGAGGAGTCTCAGGGGAGACCTCATTGCTCTCTACAGCTCCCTGAAGGGAGGCTGTAGCCAGGTGAGGGTTGGTCTCTTCTCCCAGGCACCCAGCAGCAGAACAAGAGGACACAGTCTCAAGCTGTGCCAGGGGAAGTTTAGGCTGGAGGTGAGGAGAAAGTTCTTCCCAGAGAGAGCTGTTAGCCATTGGAATGTGCTGCTCAGGGAGGTGGTGGAGTCCCCATCCCTGGAGGTGTTCAAGAGGGGATTGGATGTGGCACTTGGAGCCATGGTTTAGTTGTCAGGAGGTATTAGGTATTAAGGAATAGGTTGGACTTGATGATCTCTCAGGTCTTTTCCAGCCTGGTTGATTCTGTAAGAGTCTGGAATTCCACTTAATGCTTTGCCCTGGAAAACTCATCATCACCCTGCCAGCTGATCTTGTCCCCTCGAGGCACAGCCATGCCCTGCTGCATACAGTGAGAGCTGGCTAATGTGATGCTGTTACCACTCAAAGCTTCTGCTGCCAAGAAAATAGGTGAGAAAATGCTACCTTTTTGTAGGACAGACACTTGTCCAGCTGGTGTAGCAACACCTGATCTAGCCTGAGGGCAGCTTTGCACCTTCACAACTCTGAATGACTTGCAGCCAGCAGCGCAGAAGGAGCAATAAATGAGGATTCCCCACTGTTATTGCATTTCAAGAAACTGAGAAGAGGAATGGCTCTGTGAAACTTGATCAATTGAGGCTTGGCTAACATGTTTTCCTTCAGCCTAAAGCCTGCTTTTTGCTTTGATGCACTAAGAAACCACAAAAAGAGCTCTTTCTGAGGGTCTCTGCTGCTGATTTGTTGGTGTTTTCAATTGAAAAAGCTGAATCTCTGATTTTTAATTTGCTTTTAGCTTTTTTCCCCTTAGCCTTGAATTACCATTGGTGAAGTCACCATCCCTGGACTCTATGACTCTATGATTCTTTGACTCTATGACTCAATTATTCTATGGTTCTAAGACTCTATGACTCTCCAATTCTTTGACTCTGACTATGATTCTAAGACTCTATGACTCAATGATTCTATGATTCTAAGACTCTATAACTCTATGATTCTTTGACTCTATGACTCAACAACTCTATGATTCCGAGTCTATGACTCTATGATTCTTTGACTCTATGACTGACTCCATGATTCTATGACTCAATGATTCTATGACTCTATGATTCTTTGACTCTATGACTCTGACTTAATGCCTCTGTGACTCTATGATTCTTTGACTCTATGACTCTATAATTCTATTACTCTATGATTTTTTGACTCTATGACTCAACGATTCTATGATTCAATGATTGTATGATTCTATGACTCAATGATTCTATGACTCTATGGCTTAATGACTCTGTGACTCTATGATTCCACGACTCTATGACTATGATTCTTTGGCTATGACTCTATGACTCTATGACTCTATGATTCCATGACTCTATGATTCTTTGACTTGATGAATCAATGACTCTGTGACTCAATGATTCCGTGACTCTATGACTCTATGATTCTATGACTCTATGATTTTTTGACTCCATGACTCAATGATTCTATGAGTCTATGACTCTGTGATTCTATGACTCAATGAACCTGAATCTATGACTCAATGTTTCTATGACTCTCTGATTCTTTGACTCTATGACTTTATGACTTAATGACTCTGTGATTCTATGATTCTACAACTCTATGATTCTTTGACTCAATGCATCAATGACTCTATGACTTTATGATTCTTTGACTCTATGACTCTATGATTCTATGACTCAATGCATCAATGACTCTATGACTTTATGATTCTTTGACTCTATGACTCTATGATTCTTTGACTCAATGCATCAATGACTCTATGACTTTATGATTCTTTGACTCTATGACTCTATGATTCTATGACTCAATGACTCAATGACTCTATGACTCTATGACTCAATGACTCAATGACTCAATGATTCTATGAGTCTATGACTGTGATTCTATGACCCAATGATTCTATGACTCTATGACTCTATGATTCTTTGACTCAATGAATCAATGACTCTGTGACTCAATGATTCCGTGACTATGACTCCATGATTCTATGACTCTATGATTCTTAGACTTTATGACTCTGTAATTCTATGACTCTATGAATTTTTGACTCTATGACTCAATGAATCTACGACTCAATGACTCAATGACTCTATGATTCTATGATTCTGTGACTCTATGACTATGACTCTGTGATTCTATGACTCTAGGAATCTATGACTCTATGACTCTATGATTTTTTGACTCTATGACTCAATGATTCTATGAGTCTATGACTCTGTGATTCTATGACTCAATGATTTTATGACTCTATGATTCTTTGACTCTATGACTTTATGACTTAATGACTGTGATTCTATGACTCTATGACTCTATGACTATGATTCTTTGACTTGATGACGTGATGACTCTATGATTCTTTGACTTTATGACTACAATTCTATGACTCTGATTCTATGACACTGATTCTATGAGTCTATGACTCTAGGACTATGATTTTTTGACTCTATGACTCTATGATTCTGTGATTCTATGGCTCATAAGATTTTTATGACTCTATGTTTCTATTAACATTATTCTATAGCTCTATAATTCTATGACTCTCTGTTTTTATCACTCTATGACCATGGTTCTATGATTCTACGACTCTGTGGTTCTATTATTCTATGATTCTATGACTCTTTTTCCTGACTTCCTTGAAACTTCTGGAAACTTCAATTTGTCTGTGGCTTAGTAAGAGGAACTTCAATGCTTTAAGTATCAATGGAGAAGAACAAGGAGGTGTGGTGTGCAGAGAGATCTCTAGCCTTCGTGCTAACTCTGTGGCTCATTGCCTGGCCTGGGAATCCAAAAGCAAAAGGTAATTTATTTTCTATTCATGAATGCAAGAGTTTATTAAACTTCAGGCTGTTGGGAAATAGTTGAGTATTGATTGTGGGTAAGGCCAGAGGGCTAAGAACTGGAAGGCTTGGCTTTGCCACTCAATTCTCACACAAATTTGCTGTGTGACCTGGGGAAAAAGAATTGACTTGCACTCAGCAGCTCACACCTCGTCACTTTTCCAGTCAGTCACTTAAATCAAAAGAAAAAGAAGGATTTAGTCTCTTGATATGTTGAGTCTGGGTCCATCTGGCTAATAGGGGTGAGAATTGCTGCTGAAGGCTTCTCTCTGTGGAAACAGATTTTACTGATCCAGGTGGCTGTGGTTATTAGTGCAGGGCCTCAGCCTGCTGACCGTGGAAGTGACCATTCCCACTCAGCTGCTTTCTGTTCGAGGCTGCATGCTCTTTGTTTTTATTTCAGGCTTGACAGGAATCACCTTCTGGAGACAGAATGTAGATTGAAGGTGTCCTGACCTTTTCAGGAGGGGGTTGCAGCTGGCTTAACTAAACTCTATTAAGCCTAACTGCAGTTTTTTCTGCAGTTTCATGACAAAAAAAGGCTTTCTTGGCAAAAGCTTTCTTGTAGAGGTTTTGGATTGTATTGGGTGGTTGGTTTTATTTTGGTTTGACCTTCTTGGGTTATTTTTACTCCCAGGCCCTGAAGAACAACTTCATTAGTTTATTCCTCTAGGGAAATAATTGCTACTTAATCATCTGATCCTAATATGGCTCAGGTTGGAAGGCACCTCACAGTTCCTGTACTGCAACCTCCCCACCATGGGCAGGAACAGCTCTCCACTAGACTCAGCTGCTCAAGGCTTCACCCAGCCTGGCCTCCAGCACCCCCAGGCAGGAGGCAGCCACAGCCTCCCTGGGCAGCTTGTGCCAGAGTTTCACTACCCTCACACTGAAAAGCTTCTTCCTCAGCTCCAGTCTAACTCTCCTCCAGCTTCAAACATTGCCCCTTGTCCTGTCTCCTGACACCCTCAGGAAAAGTCTCTCTGCAGCCTTCCTGCAGCATCACTTCAGGTCCTGGCAGGCAGCTCTGAGGTGCCCCTGGAGCCTTCTCCTCTCCAGGCTGCACACCCCCAGCTCCCTCAGCCTGTGCTCCCAGCAGAGCTGCTCCAGCCCTTGGAGCATCTTTGTCCTTGGGGACAAAAAGGTATTGAGGACACTTCTTTTGGTTCCTTGGATTGCCATTTTCATGATTCAACCCATTTCATGACAGGCCTTGTCTCTACAGCCTCCACTGTGCTGTGGGATGAAGTCTTCTCTGCAGTGAGCACATAAAATCTCTGGGTTCTGCAACCCAGATGATTTGTTTTGGTAAGCATCTTTTATTGCATAATTTACTAAGTAATCTGTTGGAACAACCACAGAGGAGGCCACAGGGGTGGTCCAGGAGGTGGAGCAGCTCTGCTGTGAGGACAGGCTGAGGGAGCTGGGGGTGTTCAGCCTGGAGCAGAGATGGCTCTGGGAGGACCTTAGAGCTGCCTTCCAGCACCTGAAGGGATCACAGTCTCACAGTATCACCAAGGCTGGAAGAGACCTCAAAGATCATCAAGTCCAACCTGTCACCACACACCTCATGACTAGACCATGGCACCAAGTGCCACATCCAATCCCCTCTTGAACACCTCCAGGGATGGGGACTCCACCACCTCCCTGGGCAGCACATCCCAATGGTGAACGACTCGCTCAGTGAAGAACTTTCTCCTCACCTCCAGCCTCAACTTCACCTGGCACAGCTTGAGACTGTGTCCTCTTGTTCTGGTGCTGGTTGCTAGAGAGAAGAGACCAACCCCTTCCTGGCTACAACCTCCCTTCAGGGAGCTGTACAGCAAGGAGGTCTCCCCTGAGGCTCCTCTTCTCCAGGCTAAACCATGACTAGACCATGGCACCAAGTGCCACATCCAATCTCCTCTTGAACACCTCCAGGAATCCTACAGGAAAGCTGCAGAAGGACTTTTTGCCAGAGTGCCCACCCACAGGACAAGGGGAAATGGATTGAAAGTGAAGGAGAATAGGTTTAGGTTGGAGCTTAGGAAGAAATTCCTCACTAGGAGGGTGTCAAGAGTCTGGCATGGGTTGTCCAGGGAGGCTGTGGATATCCCTCCCTGGAGATGTTCCAGGCTAGGTTAGATGTGGCCTTGAGTAACCTAGGCTGGCTGAGAGGTGTCCCTGCCCAGGGCAGGGGGTTGGATTGGATGATGTCTAAGGTCTCCTCCAGCCTGAGCTGTCCTGTGATTCTATGATTGTAAAATGTCAGGGGAAAGGAACAGGAACCAGATCACACAGCGCTGGGATGCTGGCATGTGTTCCACAACGGGAGGCAGCTCCTTCACCATTTGTATGGCACAGGAAACAGAAGGCACATCAGTTACACAGCAAATGTTGTCCCATTTCTGAGCAAGCACATCAGCTGGAACAGGCCAGATAAAAGCTGGAGTAGATAATCCATGCCACACAGGTTCAGGCACAGCGCTGAGATCACTGCACAGGATTTGCTTCTGACCCACCGCTGCCAACAGAATTCTTCATCCCTAGGTGCAGACAGGGAGATTGCAATATACAGCAAGCAGCTATCTTCTGCTCCTAAACAGCTGAGAGATGAAAAGGAAGAAAATCCATACATAATTGAGTCACAGCCTTCTGAAAATCAGAGTGCTATTCAGGAGAGAACCCTTTCAGAGGCTGCAGAGTGTTCACAGGATCATGGAATTGCTTCCTTTCAGATCACCCAGCCCAGCCAGCCTCTAACTCTACCAAGGCTGGGGCTAAACCATGCCCCTCAGCACGTCTCTGCCTCTTTGAAACACCACCAGGGATAGGGATTCAGCCTCCTCCCTGGGCAGCCTGTGCCGGTGCTTGACAAGCCTTTCAGTGAAGAGGTTTCCTCTAGTATCATAGTATCATAGTATCAGTCAGGGTTGGAAGGGACAACAAGGATCAGCTAGTTCCAACCCCCTGCCATGGGCAGGGACACCCCACACTAGATCAGCCTGGCCACAGCCTCATCCAGCCTGGGCTTAAACACCTCTAGGGACAGGGCCCCAACCACCTCCCTGGACAACCCATTCCAGGGCTTCACCACTCTCATGGGGAAGAACTTCCTCCTCCCCTGCAGCCTGAATCTCCCCACCTCCAGCTTCATTCCATTCCCCCTAGTCCTAGCACTGCCTGAGATCCTGAGCAGTCCCTCCTCAGCCTTCTTGTAGGTTCCCTTCAGACACTGGAAGGCCATAACCCAACTTAAACCTCCCATGGTGCAACCTGAGGCCATTTCCTCTCATCTTATCAGTTGTTGCTGGCAAGAAGAAACCAAGGTCCACCTCAGCCCAACCTCCTTTCAGGGATTTGTAAAGAGCAGGAAGGCCTCTCCTCAGCCTCCTCTTCTTCAGCCTCTCCTCCCCAGCCCTGTTCTCCAGCACCCCTCCCCAGCTTTGTTGCCTTTCTCTGCAGTCTCTCCAGCACCTCAATGCCTTTCTTCTAGTGAGGGCCCCAAAATTACCTCAGTACTCAAGGTGTGCCCTCACCAGTGCTGAGTGCAAGTCCCTTTCCTGGTCCTAATGGCCACATTATTGCTGATCCAGGCCAGGATGCCATTGGCCTTCTTGGCCACCTGGGCACACTGCTGGCTCATGTTCAGGCAGCTGTCAATCAGCACCCCCAGGTCCCTCTCTGTTTGGCAGCTCTCAGCCACTCTGACCCCAGCCTGTAGCTCTGCCTGGGGTTGCTGTGGCCAAAGTGCAGCCCCTGGCACTTGGACTTGTTGAATGCCATCCTGTTGGCCTCTGCCCATCTGTCCAGTTGGTTGAGGTCCCTCTGCAGAGCCCTTCTGTCCTCTAACTGACCAACCTCTGCCCCCAGCTTGGTGTCATCTGCAAATTTGCTGATGGCTGACTCAATGCCCTCATCCAGATCATCAATGAAGATGTTGAAGAGGATGGGGCCCAGCACTGCTCCCTGGGGCACACCACTGGTGCCTGGCTGCCAGCTGGCTGTGGCACCATTCACCACCACTCTCTGGGCTCAGCCTCCAGCCAGTTCCTAACCCAGCTCAGAGAGCTGCTGTCCCAGCCAGGGGCTGACAGCTTGGCCAGGAGTTTGCTGTGGGGGACAGTGTCAAAGGCCTTGCTGAGGTCCAGGCAAACTCCATCCACAGCCTGCCCCACATCCCCCAGGCAGTCACCTGGGCATGGAAGGAGATCAGGTTGGTCAGGCAGGCCCTGCCCTTCCTAAATCCCTGCTGGCTGGACCTGAGCCCTTGGCCATCCTGCAGGTGCAGTTATTGCCCCCAGGATAATCTGCTCCATCACTTTCCCTGGCACTGAGATCAGGCTGGCAGGCCTGGAGTTTCCAGGTTCCTCCATCCAACCCTTCTTGTGGATGTCTTCACTGAGCCTCTCCCTTTGCTGGAATTTATAGCAGCTCAGGTTTAATAACTCCCTTGTAGGTTCATGTCCCATCACTTCAGGTTTAATTACATTTATGACTGAAGCCAATCAATATCATTTACATTCAACTATATCTTTAAGGTTAATTGTTCCACATTAATTTCTCTCTCCCAGTTCATTCACCCTGGTTTGAGGCCAATTAATCTTTGCCTCTAATTGTTGGAGTTTCCATCCAGTAGGTTTCATTTCACACAGTTTCAGAGCTGATTGCTGCAGGATTCCATTTCTTTCTTTCATTGCAAAGATTTAAGGCCTGCAGCTTTGTCATTTATAGTTGGAGCCATCTCTGCAGATACCTCAAGGGTGGTTTTATTTCTGTTGTCCCAGGCAGCTGGATGAGCTCTTGTGGTAGTTTCAGGCTCTGCCCACAGGTTTTTCCACTGATCCTGAACAGAAAGTGGTAGAATGTGAATAAATCACTATTGGATGTGAAAAGGGAAAACAATCTTAGAATCAATAAGGTTGGACAAGACCTCAGAGGTCATCAAGTCCAACCTGTCCCCCAACACCTCCTGACTGCTCTCACAGCTCATGGCTGTGAGCAACCTGCCGTAGGCTGGGGTCGGAGTGGCTGAGAGCTGCCAAACAGAGAGGGACCTGGGGGTGCTGATTGACAGCCGCCTGAACATGAGCCAGCAGTGTGCCCAGGTGGCCAAGAAGGCCAATGGCATCCTGGCCTGTATTAGGAATTGACACATATAACCTGAAAAAGAGGTCTGGAGCACAGCCCTGTGAGGAGAGGCTGAGGGAGCTGGGGTTGCTTAGCCTGGAGAAGAGGAGGCTCAGGGGAGACCTCATTGCTCTCTCCAACTCCCTGAAGGGAGGTTGTAGCCAGGTGGGGGTTGGTCTCTTCTCCCAGGCAGCCAACACCAGAACAAGAGGACACAGTCTCAAGCTGTGCCAGGGGAGGTTTAGGTTGGAGGTGAGGAGAAATTTCTGCCCAGCAAGAGAGATTGGCCATTGGGATGTGCTGCCCAGGGAGGTGGTGGAGTCCCCATCCCTGGAGGTGTTCAAGAAAGGATAGGATGTGGCACTTGGAGCCATGGTTTAGTTGTGAGGAGGTGATGGGTGATAGGTTGGACTTGATGATCTCTGAGGTCTTTTCCAACCGTATTGATTCTATGATCTTATGATTCTAACCAGTAGGATCCAGCCATGTCTATAAACTAAAGCAGGCTCCCATGACAGGAAAGATCTGGAGGTGCTGGAAGGTGTCCAGAGAAGGGCCACAAGGAGGAGCAGAGGGCTGGAGCTGCTCTGCTGTGAGGACAGACTGAGGGAGTTGGGGTTGTGCAGGCTGCAGAGGAGAAGGCTCCCAGGAGACCTCATTGTGGCCTTGCAGGATCTGCAGGGGGCTCCAAGAAAGCTGGGGAGGGACTTTTGAGGGTGTCAGGGAGGGATAGGACTGGGGGGGATGGAGCAAAACTAGAAGTGGGGAGCTTGAGATTGGCTGTGAGGAAGAAGTTGTTGCCCATGAGGGTGGTGAGAGCCTGGCACAGGTTGCCCAGGGAGGTGGTGGCAGCCTCCTGCCTGGAGGTGTTTGCAGCCAGGCTGGAGGTGGCTGTGAGCAACCTGCTGCAGTGTGAGGTGTCCCTGGCCATGGCAGGGGGGTTGGAACTGGCTGAGCCTTGAGGTCCCTTCCAACCCTGACAATTCTGTGATTCTATGACAGGTGCCAGCTTGTCAGGCTGTCGTTTCTGGCCCCCATGGGATGTTGTTGCTCTGCTCTCTGCAGTGTGCAGCTGGTCAGCTAGGGGTCCGCTAGGAGTCAGCTAGGGGTCAGCTAGGGGTCAGCTAGGAGTCAGCTAGGGGTCAGCTAGGAGTCAGCTAGGAGTCAGCTAGGGGTCCGCTAGGAGTCAGCTAGGGGTCAGCTAGGGGTCCGCTAGGAGTCAGCTAGGGGTCAGCTAGGGGCACCATGTGCTCTGTGTGGGTCAAGCAGATGCCCTCAGAGCAGCAGCTGCAAGAAAAGTTGCTGCACAGCAAAGGCCAAGTGGCAGCAGCATGTGTTAGAATGGCCTACAGAGCATGCAAAAGTGTGATTCTTAGGATCATTCCATTTAGAAAAGGCCTCTAAGGCCATGGAGCCCAAGAGTCTCTGCTGCTGAACCCTGGCCCTCAGCACCACAGCTCTGCCTCTTTGTGACACCTCCAGGGATGGGGCTTCAACCACCTCCCTGGGCAGCCTCATGCCCTGCTCAAGAGCCCTTTCAGGGCAGCAGTTTCCAATCCTCAGTCCCAGAGCCTCGATGAGTTGTGGTGTTTCTGCTTGGTTGTTTGGAAACTGTGGGGGGGTTTACCTCCCTCTCCTTAGTGAACTGTGCTAGCAGTGACTTAGGAGGAAATCATCTCATTCCCAAAGACACTTGAGCTTATGCTTTATACAACTGGCCTGTTTTACCTGTGTCCTGAATTGATGAGCTACTAAATGTGGTTAGCAATGGAATTTGAAATAATACCAGGGCCTTAATGCAGAGGGAGCAGTAAAACTTGTGGCAATATCAGGAGCAGTAGATCAATGTGACCTTCTGCAATGAGCTGCACAAGCTGTGAATCACTGCAGTGAATTTCTCCTGCACACTGAAATACTTTTATCCAGACACTTTAGGGGACTGCTGCACCTCAAGCTGATGTTTAACAACCTCTTCACAGCCACAGCTAGCCCTCTCACAGATGCCTTCCAAGACTCAGTGCACAGATACCATACAGTGCAGTGCTCAGATACCATGGCAAATGCCTGCACAGGTACAAGGAGGCTTAACAACATGGTAATGCCTCAGGTACAAAACTTCTGTCTTCATTATTTTACCAGCAGATCACAGAATCAGAGAATCACAGGATTACTGAGGCTGGGAAAGACCTCAGAGATCATCAGTTCCAGCCTATGACCCAGCACCACCACACCAGCTAAACCCTGCCACCAAGTGCCACAGCCAATCTCCAGTGATGGCAAATCCACCACCTCCCTGGGCAGCTCATCCCAGTGCCTGTGCAGCACATCCCAGTGCCTGTGCAACACATCCCAGTACCTGTGCAGCACACCCCAGTGCCTGTGCAGCTCATCCCAGTGCCTGTGCAGCACATCCCAGTGCCTGTGCAGCACATCCCAGTGCCTGTGCAGCACATCCCAGTGCCTGTGCAGCTCATCCCAGCGCCTGTGCAGCACATCCCAGTGCCTGTGCAGCACATCCCAGCGCCTGTGCAACACATCCCAGTGCCTGTGCAGCACATCCCAGCGCCTGTGCAGCACATCCCAGTGCCTGTGCAACACATCCCAGTGCCTGTGCAACACATCCCAGTGCCTGTGCAGCACATCCCAGTGCCTGTGCAGCACATCCCAGTGCCTGTGCAACACATCCCAGTGCCTGTGCAGCACATCCCAGTGCCTGTGCAGCACATCCCAGCGCCTGTGCAGCACATCCCAGTGCCTGTGCAACACATCCCAGTGCCTGTGCAGCACATCCCAGTGCCTGTGCAGCACATTCCAGTGCCTGTGCAACACATCCCAGTGCCTGTGCAGCACATCCCAGTGCCTGTGCAGCACATCCCAGTGCCTGTGCAGCACATTCCAGTGCCTGTGCAACACATCCCAGTGCCTGTGCAGCACATCCCAGTGCCTGTGCAACACATTCCAGTGCCTGTGCAGCACATCCCAGTGCCTGTGCAACACATCCCAGTGCCTGTGCAGCACATCCCAGTGCCTGTGCAGCCTTTCTGTAAGCAACTACCTCCTCATCTTGAGTGCAATCACACTGCACTTACAGGATGGCCAAGGGATCAGGTCCAGCCAGCAAGGATTTTGGAGGGGCAGGTCCTGCCTGACCAACCTGATCTCCTTCTATGATCAGGTGACTGCCTGAACATGAGCCTGCAGTGTGCCCAGGCAGCAAAGAAGGCCAATGGCATCCTGGCCTGCAACAGGAACAGTGTGGCCAGCAGGAGCAGGGAGGTCATTCTGCCCCTGTACACTGCACTGGTTAGGCCACACCTTGAGTCCTGTGTCCAGTTCTGGGCTCCTCAGTTTAGGAAGGAGGTTGACTTGCTGGAAGGTGTCCAGAGAAGGGCAACAAAGCTGGGGAGGGGTTTGGAGCACAGCCCTGTGAGGAGAGGCTGAGGGAGCTGGGGTTGCTTAGCCTGGAGAAGAGGAGGCTCAGGGGAGACCTCATTGCTCTCTACAGCTCCCTGAAGGGAGGTTGTAGCCAGGCAGAGGTTGGTCTTTTCTCCCAGGCAACCAGCACCACAGGACACAGTCTCAGGCTGCACCAGGGGAGATTTAGGCTGGAAGTGAGGAAGAAATTCTACAGAGAGAGAGCGATTGCCCATTGGGATGTGCTGCCCAGGGAGGTGGTGGAGTCACCATCCCTGGAGGTGTTCAGGAGGAGACTTGATAGGGTGCTTGGTGCCATGGGTTAGTTGATTAGGTGGTGTTGGATGATAGGTTGGACTGGGTGATCTTGAAGGTCTCTTCCAACCTGGTCTATTCTATTCTATTCTATTCTATTCTATTCTATTCTATTCTATTCTATTCTATTCTATTTCTATTCTATTCTTCCCTCTGCAGAGCCTCTCTACCCCAGCTTGGTGTCATCTGCACATTTGCTGATGATGGACTCAATGCCCTCATCCAGATTATCAATAAAAGTACTGAACAGGATGGGGCCCAGCACTGATCCCTGGGGCACACCACTGGCTGCCAGCTGGCTGTGGCACCATTCACCACCACTCTCTGGGCTCAGCCTCCAGCCAGTTCCTAACCCAGCTCAGAGAGTTGCTGCCCAAGCCAGGGGCTGACAGCTTGGCCAGGAGTTTGCTGTGGGGGACAGTGTCAAAGGCCTTGCTGGAGTCCAGGCAGACTCCATCCACAGCCTGCCCCACATCCACCAGGCAGTCACCTGGGCATGGAAGGAGATCAGGTTGGTCAGGCAGGACCTGCCCTTCCTAAATCCATGCTGGAGCAGGGGCTCATGCTAACAAGAGGGGGGGAAAAAAAGCAGCACAACCCTTTCCCCTCCCACCATGACATCCTGCTCCCAGGCTCCTTCCCCAGGCTGTCGTTTCGCCGGCTGCCCGCGCGGGGAGGGAGCAGGCAGCCTGGTGATGTATTGTGCCCTGAAGCCATTATTCATAGAAGCTGATGATTCAATTAGGAGAACATTTTTTTTCCTTCCTCAGGTGTGAAATTTCATGCAGGTTGAGAGGGAGCCTTAAAAATAGTAATGGGGGCAATTACATCAGGAATATGTCAGCTAATCATGTCGCTCTGCAGCGATGAATTCATTAGCCCGGTCCTGCTCCTCGTACGCCTGGTGTAATTGCTTTCCTCAGAGGCCTTCAGGATGATGCCAACAGGAGTTAATTGGGCCTCCAAACAGCCATTTGGGGTAATCATTGTCTTGCTCTACTCACAGGCAACTGACTTACTGGCACTCACTAAGGCAGAGGGAAATCAAAGCAGGGAAGGGGTTTCCTCCAGGTGAGAACGGGAAACACGGCCGTGTGCAGTGTGGTGTGGTAAGAAGGGCTGCAGGAGAATTCAGTCTGAACTGGGGTACAGACTATGGGTTGGTACTGTTCAAAAGGGGGTCAAAAAGGAGGCTGAGAAGAGACCTCCTTGATCTCTGCAGCATTCTGAAAGGAAGCTGGAGCCAGGTGGGAGTTGGCCTCTTCTCCCTGGATGTAGAACGTAGGACAAGCAGAAATGAGCCCAAGTTGAAGCAGGGGAGGTTTAGGCTGGACAAGAGCAGGCTCAGGAGAGACCTTGTTGCTCTCTACAACTACCTGAAGGGAGGTTGTAGACAGGCAGAGGTTGGTCTCTTCTCCCAGGCAAGCAGCACCAGAACAAGAGGACACAGTCTCAGGCTGTGCCAGGGGAGGTTCAGAATGGATGTTGGGAGGAAATTCTACACAGATAGAGTGATTGCCCATTGGAATGGTCTGCCCAGGGAGGTGGTGGAGTCACCATCACTGGAGGTGTTCAGGAGGAGACTTGATAGGGTGCTTGGTGCCATGGGTTAGTTGATTAGGTGGTGTTGGATGATAGGTTGGACACGATGATCTTGAAGGTCTCTTCCCACCTGGTCTGGTCTATTCTATTCTATCAGATAAAACTTCTTCACTGAAAGTGTTCTCTGGCACAGGCTGCCCCAGTTGGTGTTTGAATCTCCATCCCTGCAGGTGTTCCAAGGAGGCAGAGATGTGGTGCTGAGGGCCATAGCACGAGACCTGGTGGAGGTAGATAGTGGATGGATTCCATGATCTCAAACATCTTTTCCAACCAGATCAATTCTATGGCTCTAGGAATATCTGGCACTGGGGGATTTATTTCTTCACTGCAAGAATGGTCAGGGCTTGGAACAGGCTGCCCAGGGAGGTGGTGGAGTCCTCATCCCTCGAGGTGTTCAAGAAACCTGTGGGCATAGCACTTGGGGACGTGGTTTAGTTACCATGGTGGTGTTGGGTTGAGGGTTAAAGCTGATGATATTTAAGCACTTTTCCACCCTTAATGATTCTACAATAAGAGACAATGTGCAGGTTGTGAAGGGGGTACTCAACAGGAGCCAGCAGTGAGCACTGAAGGGACTGGCTGGAGAGCAGCCCTGAAGAAAAGGCCTTGGGGGTGCTGGAGGAGGAGAAGCTGAAGAGGAGCCAGCAGGGAGCACTTGCAGCCCAGAGAGCCAAGCAGAGCCTGCAGCAAGAGAAGTGTGGCCAGCAGGGCCAGGGAGGGGATTCTGCCCCTCTGCTCCACTCTGCTGAGACCACAGCTGCAGCTCTGGGGCCAGTTCTGGAGCCTCTGTGCCAGGAAGGCTCTGGAGGGGTTGGAAGGTGTCCAGAGAAGGGCCACGAGGAGGAGCAGAGGGTTGGAGCTGCTCTGCTGTGAGCACAGACTGAGGGAGTTGGGGTTGTGCAGGCTGCAGAGGAGAAGGCTCCCAGGAGACCTCATTGTGGCCTTGCAGGATTTGCAGGGGGCTCCAAGAAAGCTGGGGAGGGACTTTTGAGGGTGTCAGGGAGGGATAGGACTGGGGGGGATGGAGCAAAACTAGAAGTGGGGAGCTTGAGATTGGCTGTGAGGAAGAAGTTGTTGCCCATGAGGGTGGTGAGAGCCTGGCACAGGCTGCCCAGGGAGGTGGTGGAAGCCTCCTGCCTGGAGGTGTTTGCAGCCAGGCTGGAGGTGGCTGTGAGCAACCTGCTGCAGTGTGAGGTGTCCCTGGCCATGGCAGGGGACTTGGGACTGGCTGAGCCTTGAGGTCTCTTCTCACCCTGCCTGTTCTGTGGTTCTATGCTACTTAAAAGGAGGCAAGAGACAAACAGAAAGCCTTTGATAACAAACCTCCAACCGAAAGTCATTACAATCAAACTCAGGCCCTGCCAAAGGACACCAAGAATAACAAACCAGTGATTAATTTCCCCTTTGTTCTCATTAAGCTCCCATAATGACACCCTCAAGATGAAATGCATTTGTGTGGGGGTCAAGGAATTTTCTTTGGAGGCACTCTGTCATCCAGATTTCTGTCTCTGAGACTATTTTGAGGAAGGTCAAACTGCTCAGCTTGAATTTTATCAAGAGACAAATGGATTTGCCTGGAAATGAGCAAAAAAAAAAGGGGACAAAATTCATAGCACAGCTCCTTTCCCCCTCCCCTCCCAACCCCCTCTCTCCAGTGCTAATTTTCATTGACATCTATTTCATTTGCAACAGCTTGGGAGAAGAAAATGCAAGTGAGAGGAAAAATAGGTTGAGAATTTACCTCAGTGCTGCCATTATCACACAGTATTTGGAGCCCTGAAAGAAGAAAGCCATTGAGCTGCCTTGAATAGCTGAATTAAAGATTAGATTCTTTTCACAGGGGCTGGAGTTATGGAGGCATCGTTTCAGAGTTGGTTGGAAGCCAGGGAATGGCTCAGCTACAGAGGAGTTAATCTTATCTCTAATGTGTTCTTAAGAATTGGAGCATTATGTGTTTGAAATCACAGAAGTGGCAGGGTTGGAAGGGACCTCAAGGCTCAGCCAGTCCCAACCCCCCTGCCATGGCCAGGGACACCTCACACTGCAGCAGGTTGCTCACAGCCACCTCCAGCCTGGCTGCAAACACCTCCAGGCAGGAGGCTGCCACCACCTCCCTGGGCAGCCTGTGCCAGGCTCTCACCACCCTCATGGGCAGCAACTTCTTCCTCACAGCCAATCTCAATCTCCCCACTTCTAGTTTTGCTCCATTCCCCCCAGTCCTATCCCTCCCTGACACCCTCAAAAGTCCTTCCCCAGCTTTCTTGGAGCCCCCTGCAGATCCTGCAAGGCCACAATGAGGTCTCCTGGGAGCCTTCTCCTCTCCAGCCTGCACAACCCCAACTCCCTCAGTCTGTGCTCACAGCAGAGCAGCTCCAGCCCTCTGCTCCTCCTCCTGGCCCTTCTCTGGACACCTTCCAGCCCCTCCAGAGCCTTCCTGGCACAGAGGCTCCAGAACTGGCCCCAGAGCTGCAGCTGTGGTCTCAGGGGAGTGGAGCAGAGGGGCAGAATCCCCTCCCTGGCCCTGCTGGCCACACTTCTCTTGCTGCAGCCCAGGCTCTGCTTGGCTCTCTGGGCTGCAAGTGCTCCCTGCTGGCTCCTCTTCAGCTTCTCCTCCCCCAGCACCCCCAAGGCCTTTTCTTCAGGGCTGCTCTCCAGCCAGTCCCTGCCCAGCCTGCATCAGTGGCTGGGTTTGCCCCAGTCAAGGCACTCCAGATCTGTTGATGCAGCAAAGGTGTTCTCCTCAACACAGCAGTTCGTGGTTGAACTCTAAATGAACAGCAGGGGGGAAAGGAGCTCAGCCATCCAGGCTGTATTTTATTTGTACTATTTTTAAAAGATGTGGGTTTTTTTTTTCCCTCCCAGGTTTCAGCATCTGTCAGCACAGCAGCAAGATGCCAGAAGAGAGGCTTTTTAAGTCCAAAGTCTTGCAAACAGTTTGTTTCCAAAAAGGTGTTGCTGGTTTCAGGGCCTGGACTGCCTTCCAGCAGTCGAAGTGAAGCAACTCTCTGCACCACAGTGAACCAACTCTGCACCACAGTGAACCAACTCTCTACACCACAGTGAACGAACTCTGCACCACAGTGAGCCAACTCTGCACCACAGTGAACCAACTCTCTACACCACAGTGAACCAACTCTCTGCACCACAGTGAACCAACTCTCTGCACCACAGTGAACCAACTCTCTACACCACAGTGAACCAACTCTCTGCACCACAGTGAACCAACTCTCTGCACCACAGTGAACCAACTCTCTACACCACAGTGAACCAACTCTCTACACCACAGTGAACCAACTCTCTGCACCACAGTGAACCAACTCTCTGCACCACAGTGAACCAACTCTGCACCACAGTGAACCAACTCTCTACACCACAGTGAACCAACTCTCTGCACCACAGTGAACCAACTCTCTGCACCACAGTGAACCAACTCTGCACCACAGTGAACCAACTCTCTGCACCACAGTGAACCAACTCTGCACCACAGTGAACCAACTCTCTACACCACAGTGAACCAACTCTCTGCACCACAGTGAACCAACTCTCTACACCACAGTGAACCAACTCTCTGCACCACAGTGAACCAACTCTCTGCACCACAGTGAACCAACTCTCTACACCACAGTGAACCAACTCTCTGCACCACAGTGAACCAACTCTCTGCACCACAGTGAAGCAACTCTCTGCGCCACAGTGAACCAACTCTGCACCACAGTGAGTCAACTCTGCACCACAGTGAACCAACTCTCTGCACCACAGTGAACCAACTCTCTACACCACAGTGAACCAACTCTCTACACCACAGTGAACCAACTCTCTGCACCACAGTGAACCAACTCTCTGCGCCACAGTGAACCAACTCTGCACCACAGTGAGTCAACTCTGCACCACAGTGAGTCAACTCTGCACCACAGTGAGCCAACTCTCTGCACCACAGTGAACCAACTCTCTACACCACAGTGAACCAACTCTCTGCACCACAGTGAACCAACTCTGCACCACAGTGAACCAACTCTCTGCGCCACAGTGAACCAACTCTGCACCACAGTGAACCAACTCTCTGCGCCACAGTGAACCAACTCTCTGCGCCACAGTGAACCAACTCTGCACCACAGTGAGTCAACTCTGCACCACAGTGAACCAACTCTCTGCACCACAGTGAACCAACTCTCTACACCACAGTGAACCAACTCTCTGCACCACAGTGAACCAACTCTCTGCACCACAGTGAACCAACTCTCTGCACCACAGTGAACCAACTCTCTGCGCCACAGTGAACCAACTCTGCACCACAGTGAGTCAACTCTGCACCACAGTGAACCAACTCTCTGCACCACAGTGAACCAACTCTGCACCACAGTGAACCAACTCTCTGCACCACAGTGAACCAACTCTCTGCACCACAGTGAACCAACTCTCTACACCACAGTGAACCAACTCTCTGCACCACAGTGAACCAACTCTGCACCACAGTGAACCAACTCTCTGCGCCACAGTGAACCAACTCTGCACCACAGTGAGTCAACTCTGCACCACAGTGAACCAACTCTCTGCACCACAGTGAACCAACTCTCTGCACCACAGTGAACCAACTCTGCACCACAGTGAACCAACTCTCTACACCACAGTGAACCAACTCTCTGCACCACAGTGAACCAACTCTCTGCACCACAGTGAACCAACTCTCTGCGACCACAGTGAACCAACTCTGCACCACAGTGAACCAACTCTTGCGCCACAGTGAACCAACTCTCTGCCCACAGTGAACCAACTCTGCACCACAGTGAGGCAACCGTCTGCACACAGTGAACCAACTCTCGGCACCACAGTGAACCAACTCTGCACCACAGTGACCAACTCTCTGCACCACAGTGAACAACTCTCTGCACCACAGTGAACCAACTCTCTGCACCACAGTTGAACCAACTCTCTGCACCACAGTGAACCAACTCTCTACACCACAGTGAAGCACTACTACTGCACCACAGTGAACCAACTCTCTGCACCACAGTGAACCAACTCTGCACCACAGTGAACCAACTCTCTGCACACACAGTGAACCAACTCTCTGCACACAGTGAACCAACTCTCTACACCACAGTGAACCAATCTCTGCACCACAGTGAACCAACTCTGCATCCACAGTGAACCAACTCTCTGCGCCACAGTGACAACTCTGCACCACAGTGAGTCAACTCTGCACCACATGAACCAAACTCTCTGCACCACAGTGAACCAACTCTCTCCACCACAGTGAACCAACTCTCTGCACCACAGTGAACCAACTCTCTGCACCACAGTGAACCAACTCTCTACACCACAGTGAACCAACTCTCTGCACCACAGTGAACCAACTCTGCACCACAGTGAACCAACTCTGCACCACAGTGAACCAACTCTGCACCACAGTGAGTCAACTCTGCACCACAGTGAACCAACTCTCTGCACCACAGTGAACCAACTCTCTGCACCACAGTGAACCAACTCTGCACCACAGTGAACCAACTCTCTACACCACAGTGAACCAACTCTCTGCACCACAGTGAGCCAACTCTCTGCACCACAGTGAACCAACTCTCTGCACCACAGTGAACCAACTCTGCACCACAGTGAACCAACTCTCTGCGCCACAGTGAACCAACTCTGCACCACAGTGAGTCAACTCTGCACCACAGTGAGTCAACTCTGCACCACAGTGAACCAACTCTCTGCACCACAGTGAACCAACTCTGCACCACAGTGAACCAACTCTCTGCACCACAGTGAACCAACTCTCTGCACCACAGTGAACCAACTCTCTACACCACAGTGAACCAACTCTCTGCACCACAGTGAACCAACTCTGCACCACAGTGAACCAACTCTCTGCGCCACAGTGAACCAACTCTGCACCACAGTGAGTCAACTCTGCACCACAGTGAACCAACTCTCTGCACCACAGTGAACCAACTCTCTGCGCCACAGTGAACCAACTCTGCACCACAGTGAGTCAACTCTGCACCACAGTGAACCAACTCTCTGCACCACAGTGAACCAACTCTGCACCACAGTGAACCAACTCTCTGCACCACAGTGAACCAACTCTCTACACCACAGTGAACCAACTCTCTGCACCACAGTGAACCAACTCTGCACCACAGTGAACCAACTCTCTGCACCACAGTGAACCAACTCTGCACCACAGTGAACCAACTCTCTGCACCACAGTGAACCAACTCTCTACACCACAGTGAACCAACTCTCTGCACCACAGTGAACCAACTCTGCACCACAGTGAACCAACTCTCTGCGCCACAGTGAACCAACTCTGCACCACAGTGAGTCAACTCTGCACCACAGTGAACCAACTCTCTGCACCACAGTGAACCAACTCTCTGCACCACAGTGAACCAACTCTGCACCACAGTGAACCAACTCTCTACACCACAGTGAACCAACTCTCTGCACCACAGTGAGCCAACTCTCTGCACCACAGTGAACCAACTCTCTGCACCACAGTGAACCAACTCTCTGCACCACAGTGAACCAACTCTCTGCACCACAGTGAGCCAACTCTGCACCACAGTGAACCAACTCTGCACCACAGTGAACCAACTCTCTGCACCACAGTGAGCCAACTCTGCACCACAGTGAACCAACTCTCTGCACCACAGTGAATCAAGTCTGCACCACAGTGAACCAACTCTCTGCACCACAGTGAACCAACTCTCTACACCACAGTGAACCAACTCTCTACACCACAGTGAACCAACTCTCTGCACCACAGTGAGCCAGCTCTCTGCACCACAGTGAACCAACTCTCTACACCACAGTGAACCAACTCTGCGCCACAGTGAACCAACTCTCTGCACCACAGTGAACCAACTCTCTGCACCACAGTGAACCAACTCTCTACACCACAGTGAACCAACTCTGCACCAGTGAACCAACTCTCTATACCACAGTGAACCAACTCTCTACACCACAGTGAACCAACTCTCTGCGCCACAGTGAACCAACTCTCTACACCACAGTGAACCAACTCTGCACCAGTGAACCAACTCTCTATACCACAGTGAACCAACTCTCTACACCACAGTGAACCAACTCTCTGCATACAGTGAGCCAACTCTGCACCACAGTGAACCAACTCTCTGCACCACAGTGAACCAACTCTGCACCACAGTGAACCAACTCTCTGCACCACAGTGAACCAACTCTGCACCACAGTGAACCAACTCTCTGCACCACAGTGAACCAACTCTGCACCACAGTGAACCAACTCTCTGCACCACAGTGAACCAACTCTGCACCAGTGAACCAACTCTCTATACCACAGTGAACCAACTCTCTACACCACAGTGAACCAACTCTGCACCACAGTGAACCAACTCTCTGCACCACAGTGAACCAACTCTGCACCAGTGAACCAACTCTCTGCACCACAGTGAACCAACTCTCTGCACCACAGTGAACCAACTCTGCACCACAGTGAACCAACTCTGCACCACAGTGAACCAACTCTCTGCACCACAGTGAACCAACTCTCTGCACCACAGTGAACCAACTCTCTATACCACAGTGAACCAACTCTCTACACCACAGTGAACCAACTCCCTGCATACAGTGAGCCAACTCTGCACCACAGTGAACCAACTCTGCACCACAGTGAAGCAACTCTCTGCACCACAGTGAACCAACTCTCTGCACCACAGTGAACCAACTCTCTACACCACAGTGAACCAACTCTCTACACCACAGTGAACCAACTCTCTACACCACAGTGAACCATGCAGTCCATCAACAAAGGGCAAAAAATGTCTAATCCCCCCCAGGGGGAGCATTTCCCACAGCACCCTCCCATCTCTGGCCTCTCCAGTCCTGATTCTCAAGGGAATCTTCAGAATGTCCTCCCAAAAGTTGAACCTAGGGAGCAAAGCTTTCAGAGCTCTGGAAAGCAGAAATCCTGCATTCAGCAGAGTGAACATCAGGGTTTTATAGCCCAGCACAGTGCTCTGCCTCATTCATGTCTCTTACACAAGCTCTGAAACTTCTCTTCTCTCCATGCCAGGTGAGTTAATGATGTGTCACTTACCTCCTTGATAAAACACTTCTGCTCTCCAGTCCTTCCCCTCTCCTTCCCTAGCATAGCCAGGTGGAGCCAAGAATGGCAGTGCCTGGCTTTGGGGTGCAGTTGGGATTTGTCTTCTTGTCCAGCTTGCAGTTTGGATTTGTCTTCTTGCTCCTGCTCCAGAAAGACCTTAGAGATGCATTTCAGCATGTGAAGGGGACTTAGAGAAAGGTTGGGGAGGGACTGCCTAGAAGGGCTTGCAGCAACTGGATGAGGGCTAATGGCAGGAGGCTGCCACCACCTCCCTGGGCAGCCTGTGCCAGGCTCTCACCGCCCTCATGGGCAACAACTTCTTCCTCACAGCCAATCTCAATCTCCCCACTTCTAGTTTTGCTCCATCCCCCCCAGTCCTATCCCTCCCTGACACCCTCAAAAGTCCCTCCCCAGCTTGCTTGCAGCCCCCTGCAGATCCTGCAAGGCCACAATGAGGTCTCCTGGGAGCCTTCTCCTCTCCAGCCTGCACAACCCCAACTCCCTCAGTCTGTCCTCACAGCAGAGCAGCTCCAGCCCTCTGCTCATCCTCCTGGCCCTTCTCTGGACACCTTCCAGCCCCTCCAGAGCCTTCCTGGCACAGCGGCTCCAGAGCTGGCCCCAGAGCTGCAGCTGTGGTCTCAGCAGAGTGGAGCAGAGGGGCAGAATCCCCTCCCTGGCCCTGCTGGCCACACTTCTCTTGCTGCAGCCCAGGCTCTGCTTGGCTCTCTGGGCTGCAAGTGCTCCCTGCTGGCTCCTGTTGAGCTTCTCCTCCCCCAGCACCCCCAAGGCCTTTGCTTCAGGGCTGCTCTCCATCCAGTCCCTGCCCAGCCTCTAGCAGTGCCTGGGATTGCCCTGAGCCAGCTGCAGGACCTTGCCCTTGGTCTTGTTGAACCTCCTGAGGTTGTGCTGGGCCCAGCTCTGCAGCCTGTCCAGCTCCCCCTGGATGGATCCTTCCCTCCAGCTGTCAGCAGCACCACACAGCTTGGTGCCATCAGCAGCCCTGCTGAGGCTGCACTCAGTGCCACTGTCCATGGCACCCACACAGCTTGGGGCCATCAGCAGCCCTGCTGAGGGTGCACTCAGTGCCCCTGTCCATGGCACCCACACAGCTTGGGGCCATCAGCAGCCCTGCTGAGGCTGCCCTCAATAATGTTGTGTTTTCCTTTGCTTATTTTTATAGGACCACTTCATCATTCTTTAACACAGTATAAACAGGGACTCAGTGGAAGAAGAGGGAGAAGCAGAGGATGTGACTGGGGGATAAAGAATAAAATGAAGCCATAAAATGAAGAAAAGGAGAACACCAACATAACTAAGGGCAATAAAAAAGCTGATTAGTCTCTTTTGTCTGGAGTGAAAGATCATCAGGACGGTGCCACTGTCGTTCCCAGCCAGCCAGCTCCACTTTGCAGGCAGGCAAATTATTCCATCTCTCAGAGATTAAAATATTTCAGATTGAGTGGCTTTGGCTTCTTGCAGCATCAGACTCTGTGGAAATGCTTAGAGTAGAAGCAAAAGCAGACAGATGGCTCAGTAAATTAATCCATAAGCGGCAGCGGAGCATAAGGTTAGCTGCTGACATTGAGTGAGTGCTGCGGGAGGTGGCGGCGGGATGACAGCGTTAATCAGGAGCAAACAGATGAAGGTGAAAGAGGATAATGCAGGAGGGGAGGAGATGGGTTAGGAAGCTGTCATCCAAAGGGAGGCTGGGATCTCACTTTTCAGATTAATGCTCCTGCTCAAACTTCCCCACAGCTTTCTGACGCTCCCGGAGTTCAAGTTCTCCTCCAGCACCTTACGGAGGCAGGAGCAGAGAGGTGGGCTCCATCCACAGGATCACAGCATCACAGTGTCACCAAGGTTGGAAGAGACCTCAAAGAGCATCCAGTCCAACCTGGCACCACAGACCTCATGATTAAACCATGGCACCAAGTGCCACATCCAAACCCCTCTTGAACTCCTCCAGGGATGGGGACTCCACCACCTCCCTGGGCAGCACATCCCAATGGTGAATGAGTAGGAGTTGGTTCAGGAGTTGGGAGTAGGGGTTGGCTCACAGTATCACAGAATCACAGAATCACCAAGGTTGGAAGAGACCTCAAAGAGCATCCAGTCCAACCTGGCACCACAGACCTCATGACTAAACCATGGCACCAAGTGCCACATCCAATCTCCTCTTGAACTCCTCCAGGGATGGGGACTCCACCACCTCCCTGGGCAGCACATCCCAATGGTGAGCGACTCTCTCAGTGAAGAACTTTCTCCTCACCTCCAGCCTAAACTTCCCCTGGCACAGCTTGAGACTGTGTCCTCTTGTTCTGCTGCTGGTTGCCTGGGAGAAGAGACCAACCCCCACCTGGCTCCAACCTCCCTTCAGGGAGCTGTAGAGAGCAACGAGGTCTCCCCTGAGCCTCCTCTTCTCCAGGCTAAACAATCCCAGCTCCCACTCACACCCACCTTGCTCCAACCTCCTCTCAGGGACTTGTAGAGGATCAGACTCATAGACCAATAGAATTGTTTGGAATGGAAAAGACCTCTAAAACCATCAAGTCCAACCCTCAACCTGAGACCACGGGGGGAGAGCAGATGACTGACAGCTATGCAGCAGAGCCCTGCACAGGCAGCGTGCAGCCAGTGGCCATCTCCTCCCCGTGGGCTTCATTCCTTGCCTTCCCCCTCCTAACCAATGGACCTCTGCCAAGCACATTTTTCATCATGCAGAAACATAAATCTCCCCTTTCACCTCCTTTGGATTTATTAACTGTGACAGAGCCTTGACCAGCCTTGGTGCAGCTGCACTGCTGACAAATTATTGAGAAGCATTGATCCTGTGGCTGAATTGTCACAAGCTCTGCCTGGGACAGCAATGTGCCCTGGGGGCCAAGAAGGCCAAGGGGGTCCTGGGGGGGCATTCAGAGGAGTGTGTCCAGCAGAGCCAGGGAGGTTCTCCTCCCCCTCTGCTCTGCCCTGCTGAGACTTCACCTGGAAGATTGCATCCAGCTCTGGGCTCCCCAGCTCAGGAGGGACAGGGATCTGCTGGAGAGAGGCCAAGGGAGGGCTGCAAGGCTGCTGAAGGGACTGCAGCACTGCCTGGGGAGGAGAGGCTGAGAGCCCTGGGGCTGTTGAGTCTGCAGAGGAGAAGGCTGAGAGGGATCTGATCAATGTCTATCAAGAGCTGAGGGCTGGGGGTCAGGAGGGAGGGGACAGGGACAGCCTCTGCTCACTGTGCCCTGGGATAGGCCAAGGGGCAATGGATGGAAACTGCAGCACAGGAGGTTCCAGCTCAACATGAGGAGGAACTTCTTGCCTGTGAGGGTCCCAGAGCCCTGGAGCAGGCTGTGGGGAGGCCTCCCCTGCAGTGCTGTGTGCAGCTCTGCAGCCCTCAGCACAGGAAGGACTCCTTTGTGTTCTTCCCCAGCACTGTGCACACCACCCTGCTAGGAGAGCAGGGTGCCCCAAGCAGGGTACCTGGAGAGCTGCCAAACAGAGAGGGACCTGGGGGTGATGATTGACAGCTGCCTGAACATGAGCCTGCAGTGTGCCCAGGCGGCCAAGAAGGCCAATGGCATCCTGGCCTGCATTAGGAACAGTGTGGCCAGCAGGAGCAGGGAAGTCATTGTGCCCCTGGACTCTGCATTGAGTCCTGTGTCCAGTTCTGGGCCCCTCAGTTTCAGAAGGACACTGAGAGACTTGAAGGTGTCCAGAGAAGGGCAACAAGGCTGGGGAGGGGTCTGGAGCACAGCCCTGTGAGGAGAGGCTGAGGGAGCTGGGGTTGCTTAGCCTGGAGAAGAGGAGGCTCAGGGCAGACCTCATTGCCCTCTACAACTACCTGAAGGGTGATTGTAGCCAGGAAGGGGTTGGTCTCTTCTCTTTAGCAACCAGCACCAGAACAAGAGGACACAGTCTCAAGCTGTGCCAGGGGTGGTTTAGACTCCAAGTGAGGAGAAAGTTCTTCCCAGAGAGAGTTGTTCACCATTGGGATGTGCTGCCCAGGGAGGTGGTGGAGTCCCCATCCCTGGAGGTGTTCAAGAGGGGATTGGATGTGGCACTTGGTGCCATGGTCTAGTCATGAGGTCTGTGGTGAGAGGTTGGACTTGATGATCCTTGGGGTCTCTTCCAACCTTGGTGGTACTGTGAGACTGTGAACTGACCCCAGTGCTGAGGCCTGAGGCACACCACTTGTGGATGGATAATGTCTCAGAGCATTTCTCAGACCAGGTTCAGGAGGGTGCAGCTTGCACACCCAACACACAGCTTGCTCCGTGGAGATGAATGTCAGCCCACATCTGGAGCTCTGCTTCCAGCTCCACCATCACTTCATTAATATTTCACAGGGGCATTTTTAAAGCTGTTCCACATAAATCTCCTGGAGAAATGCTGCATCCCTTCAGCTGCTCTTCCTCCTTCCCCCCTCCCTCTGCCCCCCCAGTCATGTCCTTGGCTTGCAGGGAATCAGACATTGTTTACATTAGTGCTGCAAATCTTTCAGGATGAGTGGTGGCAGTTAGCAGTGTTTGCCTCAAAAAGAAAAGGCAATGCTTCCCAGCCTCTGGAGACTAATTTGGCCATAAATATCCCCCTTCCACAGGGCTGATCTGCACAGGCTTCTGCCTGCAGGGAGACCCAGGCAGGGATAAAGGAGGATGTCCTCATCTGAGCTGCAGCTCCCACTGCCTGACACTGGTTATAACCTCCAGCTGCCAAGGTCTGTGCAGCTGGGCAGATGTAGGGTAGGGTAGGGTAGGGTAGGGTAGGGTAGGGTAGGGTAGGATAGGATAGGGTAGGATAGGATAGGATAGGATAGGATAGGATAGGATAGGGTAGGGTAGGGTAGGGTACAATAGGATAGGATAGGGTAGGCTAGGATAGGCTAGGATAGGAGAGGATAGGATAGGAGAGGATAGGGTAGGATAGGATAGGGTAGGATAGGATAGAATAGGGGAGGAGAGGAGAGGAGAGGAGAGGAGAGGAGAGGAGAGGAGAGGAGAGGAGAGGAGAGGAGAGGATAGGAGAGGAGAGGAGAGGAGAGGAGAGGAGAGGAGAGGAGAGGAGAGGAGAGGAGAGGAGAGGAGAGGAGAGGAGAGGAGAGGAGAGGAGAGGAGAGGAGAGGAGAGGAGAGGAGAGGAGAGGAGAGGAGAGGAGAGGGTAGGGTAGGATAGGAGAGGATAGGATAGGATGAACCAGGTTGGAAAAGACCTCAGAGATCATCAAGTCCAACCTCTCACCCAACACCATCTGATCAACTGAACCATGGCACCAAGTGCCTCATCCAGTCCCCTCTTGAACACCTCCAGGGATGGGGACTCCACCACCTCCCTGGGCAGCACATCCCAATGGCCAATCTCTCTTGCTGGGAAGAACTTTCTCCTCACCTCCAGCCTAAACCTCCCCTGGAGCAGCTTGAGACTGTGTCCTCTTGTTCTGGTGCTGGTTGCTAGAGAGAAGAGACTGGCAATTGCTCATCATGCCTTCAGGGAAGGTCCTGCTCAATGCAGGGCTTTGTTTTGCTCATTTGATGGTGTCACCCCAAAGTTTTGCCTGATTTGGGAGCTGGTGCTGCCTCTGTTCCCAGTTAAAAATCTCTTAGCTCAATTGCATTCATCACAACAAAGGCTCCTCCAAACCTGGCAGTGTCACTTTGATTTCCACAGCTGTTATTTAACAGGGATGGTGACTTTCCCCCACCCCCCAGTTCTATTGCAGAACAAATTGCCTGTGATCTCTGGTGCCATGCAGCAGGTGAGGCAGGTGCATGTGCAGGACAGGCTGAGGAAGCAGATTGGGTATTTGAAGCAGTAAATGGCATGCTGAGCTCTCTAAGAGGGATAATGCTGAGCCTTTCCCCTCTCCTCCTCCTTTTCATCTCTCAGTGAGAATTCATAAATGCAATTATTTCAAAGACAGCTTAAAGTAGGGAAGGAAATGGGGACAACATAATCAGGGGGGAAGGTGACAGTGACACCAGAATGGGAAAAGATAGCAAGTAGACTAGAAATGTGATAAACAGAGAACCATGGGCTTGCTTGAGCTGGAAAAGATCTCTGAAGACATCCAGTCCAACCATCAACTTAAGACCACCATGCCCATTAAACCATGTCCTGAGGTGCCATGGGCACAGGTTTCTTGAACACCTCCAGGGGAAGTTTAGGCTGGAGGTGAGGAGAAAGTTCACAGTCTCACAGTATAACTAAGGTTGGAAGAGACCCCAAGGATCATCAAGTCCAAGCTGTCACCACAGACCTCATGCCTAGACCATGGCACCAAGTGCCACATCCAATCCCCTCTTGAACACCTCCAGGGATGGGGACTCCACCACCTCCCTGGGCAGCACATTCCAATGGTGAATGACTCTCTCAGTGAAGAACTTTCTCCTCACCTCCAGCCTAAACTTCCCCTGGCACAGCCTGAGACTGTGTCCTCTTGTTCTGGTGCTGGTTGCTAAAGAGAAGAGACCAACACCCTCCTGGCTACAACCTCCCTTCAGGGATTTGTAGAGAGCAATGAGGTCTCCCCTGAGCCTCCTCTTCTCCAGGCTAAGCAACCCCAGCTCCCTCAGCCTCTCCTCACAGGGCTGTGCTCCAGACCCCTCCCCAGCCTTGTTGCCCTTCTCTGGACACCTTCAAGTCTCTCAATATCCTTCTGAAACTGAGGGGCCCAGAACTGGACACAGGACTCAAGGTGTGGCCTAACCAGTGCTGAGCACAGGGCACAATGACCTCCCTGCTCCTGCTGGCCACACTGTTCCTGATGCAGGCCAGGATGCCCTTGGCCTTCTTGGCCACCTGGGCACACTGCTGGCTCATGTTTAGGCAGCTGTCAATGAACAGTTCTTCAAAGAGAGAGTTGTTGGCCATTGGGCTGTGCTGCCCAGGGAGGTGGTGGAGTCACCATCCCAGGAGGTGTTCAAGAGGGGATTGGATGTGGCACTTGGACCCATGGTTTAGTAGTCAGAAGGTGTTGGATGATAGGTTGGGCTGGATGATCTCTGAGGTCTTTTCCAACCTTATGATCTTGCAGGTCTCTTCCAAAGTGGTCTATTCTATTCTATTCTATTCTATTCTATTCTATTCTATTCTATGCTGTGCCAGGGGAGGTTTAGGCTGGAGGTGAGGAGAAAGTTCTTCCCAGCAAGAGAGCTTGGCCATTGGGATGTGCTGCCCAGGGAGGTGGTGGAGTCCCCATCCCTGGAGGTGTTCAAGAGGGGATTGGATGTGGCACTTGGAGCCATGGTTTAGTTAGTCAGGAGATGTTTCATGACAGCTTGGACTTGATGATCTCTGAGGTCTTTTCCAACCTTATTGATTCTATGATTCTATGACTTTCACACAGGATCACAGGATGCCAGGGGTTGAAAGGGACCCAAAGAGATCATCAAGTCCAACCCCCCTGCCAGAGCAGGACCATACAGGCTAGCTCAGGTCACACAGGAACACATCCAGATAGGTTTTGAAAGTCTCCAGAGAAGGAGACTCCACAACCTCTCTAGGGAGGCTGTTCCAGTGCCCTGTGACCCTTACAGCAAAGAAGTTGCCCCTGGTGCTGAGGTGGAACCTCAGCTCTGAAGTGCTGTTCAGAGCTGCTGCTCCTGAATGCTGCTGCTGCCAGTCTGCTAGTGGCTGTATATCAGGTCTGCTCTGCCACTTGAGCAATCACTGTTGAGTTCTGAGGTGTCTCTTTTTGGGTGAGGTGCAGATAATTACCTGCTAAAGAGGAGCCTCTGAAGAGGCAACAAACCCCTCCAGGTCTCAGGGTGCTACGAAGCTGCGAATGGGGAAACAGCTCCTGTTGCTGATGTTATTGGACCCAAGAATGAAAACCCTGCTGCCATTCTCAGAGAGCATGTATGGCACAGCTTGATACCAAGTGAGGAGCAGAGAAGTGTGAGAAATGCTGCAAAAGCTGTTAAGAGAGAAGCTGGCAGCGGCAGGTGGGACAGCAGCAGCAGCAAGCCAAGGAGGAGGAGCACTGCAGTGCAGCTTTGCAGTGTGCCACAATGCCTTGGAGCAGCTTCTGGGCTGGTAATAACAATCATTATTGCAATTAATAATAATGATAACAATCACAATTATAATTGATCATCATCATCATCATCATCTTATTTAAAAGGAATTGATCTGCTGGAGGGTAGAGAGGCTCTGCAGAGGGACCTGGACAGGCTGGGCAGATGGGCAGAGGCCAAGGGCAGGAGACTGAACACATCCAAGTGCCAGGGGCTGCACATTGGCCACAGCAACCCCAGGCAGTGCTACAGGCTGGGGTCAGAGTGGCTGAGAGCAGCCAGGCAGAGAGGGACCTGGGGGTGCTGGTCGATGGTAGGCTGAACATGAGCCTGCAGTGTGCCCAGGCAGCCAGGAGGGCCAATGGCATCCTGGCCTGCATCAGGAACAGTGTGGCCAGCAGGAGCAGGGAGGTCATTCTGCCCCTGTACACTGCACTGGTTAGGCCACACCTTGAGTCCTGTGTGCAGTTCTGGGCTCCTCAGTTTAGGAAGGAGGTTGACTTGCTGGAAGGTGTCCAGAGAAGGGCAACAAAGTTGGGGAGGGGTCTGGAGCACAGCCCTGTGAGGAGAGGCTGAGGGAGCTGGGGTTGCTTAGCCTGGAGAAGAGTAGACTCAGGGGTGACCTTCTTGCTCTCTACAACTCCCTGAAGGGAGGTTGTAGCCAGGTGGGGGTTGGTCTCTTCTCCCAGGCAACAAGAACAAGAGGACACAGTCTCAAGCTGTGCCAGGGGAGGTTTAGGCTGGAGGTGAGGAGAAAGTTCTTCCCAGCAAGAGAGATTGGCCATTGGGATGTGCTGCCTGGGGAGGTGGTGGAGTCACCATCATTGTAGGTGTTCAGGAGGAGACTTGATGGGGTGCTTGGTGTCATTGGTTGATGAGTTGGACACAATGACCTTGAAGGTCTCTTCCAACCTGCTTTTTATATAATTATTATTATTATTATTATTATTATTATTATTATTATTATTATTATTATTATTATTATTATTATTATCATCATTATCATTATTATTATCATTATTATCATTATTATTATTATAAACCCCCAAAAGACTCTATGGAGACCACAGAGCAGCCCTCCAGTAACTGAGGGGGGGTACAGGAGAGCTGGGGAGGGAGTAAGGATAAGGATTGAGAGGCAATGAACTGAAGCTTGAAAAGATTTAGACTGGACACTGAGAAGAACTTCAGAATGAAGCTTGGGAGACTCTGGCACAGGTTGCCCAGGGAGGCTGCAGCTGCCCCCTCCCTGGAGCTGGATGAGGCCTTGAGCAAGCTGGGGCTGGTGGGAGGTGACCCTGCCCACGGTGGAGAGGTTGGAACTGGATGACCTTGAGGGTGCCTTCCAACCTAAATGATTCTATGGTTCTATGAGAAAGTGAACTTTGGCTGCCATCAACACACACAGCACAGGCTGGGGGAGCTGGGATTGTTCAGTCTGGAGAAGAGAAGGCTCAGGGGTGACCTCATTGCTCTCTACAACTACCTGAAAGGAGGTTGTAGCCAGGAGGGAGTTGGTCTCTTCTCCCAGGCAACCAGCACCAGAACAAGAGAACACAGTCTCAAGCTGTGCCAGGGGAAGTTTAGGCTGGAGGGGGGGAGAAAGTTCTTCACTGTGCGAGTCGTTCACCATTGGGATGTGCTGCCCAGGGAGGTGGTGGAGTCCCCATCCCTGGAGGTGTTCAAGAGGGGATTGGATGTGGCACTTGGTGCCATGGTCTAGCCATGAGGTCTGTGGTGACAGCTTGGACTTGATGATCTTTGAGGTCTCTTCCAACCTTGGTGATTCTGTGATACAGGCTGGAGGGGTTTGGGTCTTACCTCCAGAAGCAAAATTGCTTCTGACAAGGCTGTTTCTTCTCACCTGCTTTAAATGCACTGCAAAACTGCAGCAAGTGGAGGAGATCATCAAATGAATGACTTCATAAATCCCTTTGCAAGGCAGAATAACAGCAATTATGATTACAATTTGTAATAGCAATAATAATAATCTTATTTAAAATCCAAGAGGATTCCAAGCTTTGTTCAAAGCCTGAAACACCTCTCAGGGGCTGGGAATCAACAGTCATTAGTGTCAGTCAAATGCTACCAGCTCTGTTTGAACAGAGAGCATCAACCCCCCCATGGAAAAACTTAGATGAAGTATCTTTGGTTTCTTCCCTTGCTTTATCTGCTCTGCTCTTCAGCAGCCACACTTCTTTGACTGCCTTCTTCATCCCTGTCCAGTTGCTCCTCAGAACTATCTAAGCCAGGGTGAAAATTCTCTGCACCTCTTCCAGTTCATCTTCCAAGGCACTAAAATAGATCTAAGGAGGCTCTCTGCCTTTTCTTCCCTGTTTGAAAGGGGAAGGCAGCTCTGTGAACAAGCCCTGAATGCAACTCCCTGACTGAGACTTGGGATGGTGCAAAGGCTCCCTCCAGATTGAGCTGAGTGTCCCTACTGCTGCCCAGGATGCAGGCACAGGGCATCTTGATTTGAAGCACAGAAGGGCTTTTAGTTTTGGCTTAAAAGCTGAGAGTCCTTGCTCCTGAGACCCAAATTAGCACAGGTTGTGTGCTGAGGAAGAGTTAATTGCTTCGAGCAGAGTGTTGGGCAGTGAGCAATCCATGGCAGGAAGGAAGGCCTGAGACTGGAAACACTGAAGGGGAAACAAGGAGTTGTGGGAAGGGGAAGGGGAAGGGAGGGGAAAGGGAGGGGAAAGGGAAGGGAAAGGGAAAGGGAAGGGAAGGGGAAGAGAAGGGGAAGGGGAAGGGAGGGGAAGGGGAAGGGGAAGGGGAAGCGGAAGGGGAAGGGGAAGGGGAAGGGAAGGGAAGGGAAGGGAAGGGAAGGGAAGGGAAGGGAAGGGAAGGGAAGGGGAAGGGGAAGGGGAAGGGGAAGGGGAAGGGGAAGGGGAAGGGGAAGGGGAAGGGAAAGGAAAGGGAAGGGAAGGGGAAGAGAAGGGGAAGGGGAAGGGAGGGGAAGGGGAAGGGGAAGGGGAAGGGGAAGGGGAAGGGGAAGGGGAAGGGGAAGGGAAGGGAAGGGAAGGGAAGGGAAGGGAAGGGAAGGGAAGGGAAGGGAAGGGAAGGGAAGGGAAGGGAAGGGAAGGGAAGGGAAGGGAAGGGAAGGGAAGGGGAAGGGGAAGGGGAAGGGGAAGGGGAAGGGGAAGGGAAGGGGAAGGGGAAGGGGAAGGGAAGGGAAGGTTTGGGAAGGGAAGGGAAGGTTTGGGAAGGGAAGGGAAGGTTTGGGAAGGGAAGGGAAGGGAAGGGAAGGGAAGGGAAGGGAAGGGAAGGGAAGGGAAGGGAAGGGAAGGGAAGGGAAGGGGAAGGGAAGGGAAGGGAAGGGGAAGGGAAGGGGAAGGGAAGGGGAAGGGAAGGGGAAGGGAAGGGGAAGGGGAAGGGAAGGGGAAGGGGAAGGGGAAGGGAAGGTTTGGGAAGGGGAAGGGGAAGGGGAAGGGAAGGTTTGGGAAGGGGAAGGGGAAGGGGAAGGGGAAGGGGAAGGGGAAGGGAAGGGAAGGGAAGGGAAGGGAAGGGAAGGGAAGGGAAGGGAAGGGAAGGGAAGGGAAGGGAAGGGAAGGGAAGGGAAGGGAAGGAAGGGAAGGGAAGGGAAGGGAAGGGAAGGGAAGGGAAGGGAAGGGAAGGGAAGGGAAGGGAAGGGAAGGGAAGGGAAGGGAAGGTTTGGGAAGGGAAGGGAAGGGAAGGGAAGGGAAGGGAAGGGAAGGGAAGGGAAGGGAAGGGAAGGGAAGGGAAGGGAAGGGAAGGGAAGGGAAGGGAAAGGTGGGAAAGCCTTTTAATGCCTTTGCACATTGTGAATGACATCGTTTTGGGTTAAGCAAACTGTTAACACATCCTAGCTCAGAGCACCACTTGGTGGAGCAAGGTTAACCTGCTGCTGCTGTGCACCTGAATTTTCTCCAGTGAAGTGAAAGGAAGAACCCTTGAGCTGCTTCGGGGCAGTGGATGTTTCTGAGTTAGCAATTCTTCTTTCAGTGAAGCACTGACAGCCTTGTGTAAAGCTATGCCCCTAAATGTAGACAATGTTCACTGACATATATCCAGTGGGGTGCAGGAAGTTCATTGAAAGGTGTAAAATCCATTGAAGTATGAGAAATTCACTGAAACATTGAATTCATTGAAGCAGGTAAAATTCACTGCAATAGATGCAAGGCATTGAAGTAGATGAAATACACTGGCATCTGTAAAATTCACTGAAATCTATGAAGTTCACTGCAATATGTAAAATCCACTGAAATCCATACAGTTCATGGAAAGCTATAAACTCCACTGAAAGAGGTAAAAGGCATTGAAATGGATAAGCTTCACTGAAACACATCAAATCCACTGGAAATGTAAAATTCACTTCAATCCCTGAAATCCATGGAAATAGGGAAAATCCATTGAAATGTGTAAACTTGGCCATGACAACCCCAGGCAGTGCTACAGGCTGGGGGCAGGGTGGCTGAGAGCTGCCAAACAGAGAGGGACCTGGGGGTGCTGATTGACAGCTGCCTGAACATGAGCCAGCAGTGTGCCCAGGGGGCCAAGAAGGCCAATGGCATCCTGGCCTGCATCAGGAACAGTGTGGCCAGCAGGAGCAGGGAGGTCATTGTGCCCCTGGACTCTGCATTGAGTCCTGTGTCCAGTTCTGGGCCCTTCAGTTTCAGAAGGACATTGAGAGAGAGCTGCCTGAACATGAGCCAGCAGTGTGCCCAGGGGGCCAAGAAGGCCAATGGCATCCTGGGCTGCATTAGGAACAGTGTGGCCAGCAGGAGCAGAGAAGTCATTCTGCCCTGTGCTCAGCACTGGTTAGGCCACACCTTGAGTCCTGTGTCCAGTTCTGGACTCCTCAGTTTCAGAAGGACATTGAGAGACTTGAAGGTGTCCAGGGAAGGGCAACAAGGCTGGGGAGGGGTCTGGAGCACAGCCCTGTGAGGAGAGGCTGAGGGAGCTGGGGTTGCTTAGCCTGGAGAAGAGGAGGCTCAGGGGAGACCTCATTGCTCTCTCCAACTCTCTGAAGGGAGGCTGTAGCCAGGAAGGGGTTGGTCTCTTCTCTTTAGCAACCAGCACCAGAACAAGAGGACACAGTCTCAAGCTGTGCCAGGGGAAGGTTAGGCTGGAGGTGAGGAGAAAGTTCTTCCCTGAGAGAGTCGTTCACCATTGGGATGTGCTGCCCAGGGAGGTGGTGGAGTCCCCATCCCTGGAGGTGTTCAAGAGGGGATTGGATGTGGCACTTGGTGCCATGGTTTAGTCGTGAGGTCTGTGGTGCCAGGTTGGACTCGATGACCTTTGAGGTCTCTTCCAGCCTTGGTGATTCTGTGATGCTGTGAAACACATAAAATGCACTGAAATAGCTCAAATTCCTTGCAATCTATAACATCCATTGAAAGATGGAAATATGTAAGATGCACTGCACTCCATAAAATGCACTGACATCCCTAAAATCCATTGACATGTGCAAACTTCACTAAAGGGTAAACCCCCCACTGAACTACATGAAATTCATTTCAATATATAAAATTCATCAATACACATAAAATGCATGGAAAGGCATAAACCTGATTTTAACACATGAGGTGTTGAAATACAGAAAATATGGGATCCCCCACCCCATTGGAGAACAGAAATAGTCAAAATTCATTGAAATATACAAACCAGAGAATTCTTTGGTGTCTGGAATGCTGAATAAAAAGTTCAGGGCTCCCCAGCTCAGGAGGGACAGGGATCTGCTGGGGAGAGGCCAAGGGAGGGCTGCAAGGATGCTGAAGGGACTGCAGCACTGCCTGGGGAGGAGAGGCTGAGAGCCCTGGGGCTGTTCAGTCTGCAGAGGAGAAGGCTGAGAGGGATCTGATCAATGTCTATCAAGAGCTGAGGGCTGGGGGTCAGGAAGGAAGGGACAGGGACAGCCTCTGCTCACTGTGCCCTGGGATAGGCCAAGGGGCAATGGATGGCAACTGCAGCACAGGAGGTTCCAGCTCAACATGAGGAGGAACTTCTTGCCTGTGAGGGTCCCAGAGCCCTGGAGCAGGCTGCCCAGAGAGGTTGTGGAGTCTCCTTCTGTGGAGCCTTTCCATCCCTGTCTGGATGTGTTCCTGTGTGACCTGTGCTGGATTCTATGGCCCTGCTCTGGCAGGGGGCTTGGACTGGATGATCTCTTGAGGTCCTTTCCAGCCCCTAACATTCTGTGATCTCTTTGGGTCCCTTCCATTCCCTGACACCCCGTGAGCCTGTGAAATGGTGGCCAGCACCTGGTTCAGCACCAGGTGTTGCAAAGGCATCTGGAAAACCTCAGCAATTGTGTTTAAACAACAGCCCCCACTAAAAAACCACACAAGGACATGAAGAAACATTTCAAGTCCCTTGTTCTGACTCTCTCCTGAGCATAGCTGAATTATTTCACCACCTGTAAGCTACAACCAGCTCAAGTGAGACTGGTCTGAATCATGAGAAAATCTTTCCTTACATCATTAGAAGCCTCTTAGAGCTGCATTCCAGTAACTGAAGGACACCTACAGGAAGGCTGGGGGATGAGAGGCAGTGCTTTGAAACTGGAGCAGGGCAGATTTAGGTTGGACGTTAGGAGGAAGTGCTGCACAGTGAGGGCAGGGAAACACTGTCCAGAGACGTGGTTGAGGTCCCATCCCTGGAGACACTCAAGGTCAAACTTAATGGGGCCCTGAGCAGCCTGCTCTGGTTGGAGATGTCCCTGTGGACTGCAGGGCAGTTGGGCAAGATCATAGAAACGTGGAATGGATAGGGTTGGAAGGGACCTCAAGGCTCAGCCAGTCCCAACCCCCCTGCCATGGGCAGGGACACCTCACACTGCAGCAGGTTGCTCACAGCCACCTCCAGCCTGGCTGCAAACACCTCCAGGCAGGAGGCTGCCACCACCTCCCTGGGCAACCTGTGCCAGGCTCTCACCACCCTCATGGGCAACATCTTCTTCCTAAGATGACCTTTGAGAGTTCCTTCCATCCTGATGCCTTCTGTGACACGAGCCTTGGCTCAGGCATGTTGATAATGAGGGTTCTTCTGTTTAATTCCCTCCTCCAGGTTCTTCCATGCATGTTGCACAAATGGGTAAGTGTAAGCTCAGTGAATTTGGCACAGCTGAGCTAAATATAGAGGAAGCTAATTGGTGACTGCATAAGATCCTGCAAAAACTCTGCATGCTGAGGTGATTACCCTCCTCCTGATGAGCTAAATGAATGCTTTTCCTTATGAATATACAGATGATATCATTGAGTCTGTTCAAAAAGCTGTAGTTGGCCACAGGACTGCAGCTTCCCTCCTTCAGGCTCCAGATAATGAGCAGGCTTAGGTGGGAGGGAGGTGGGGGATGGTCTCTTCTCCCTAGTATCAGATGATACAAGTGGGACTGGCCAGAAACTGTGCCTAGCAAGGTTTAGGCTGGAGAGTAGGAAGAGTTTCTTTGCTGCAAGAGTGGTCAGGGATTGGCACAGGCTGCCCAGGGAGGTGGTGGAGTCCCCATCCCTGGAGGTGTTCAGGAAACCTGTGGCCCTGGCACTGTGGGACACGGTTTCGTGGCCATGGCGGTGTTGGGTTGATGCTTAGCCATTATGATGTGAGAGATCTTTTCCAACTGAAACAATTCCATGAGTCTAGAACTGAAAACACTGCTAGGAGTATTCTTTTTGAAGTCTGCTGTTTGTGGTGTGAATTGTTTGAGCTGGTGCAGACAATTTCTCCTTCACCAGTTGCACACAACCTGGAAAAACAAGGCCAGGTGTCTTCCTTCTTCTCCACTGGAGCTGCTGGTGGAACAACACAGCTGCACATGGGACTTACAATCATAGAATCAGTCAGGTTGGAAAAGCCCTCTAAGATCTAAGTCCAACTATTAAACCACCACCACCATGCCCACTAAACCATGTCCCAAAGTGCCGTGTCTATGTGTTTTTTGAACACCTTCAGGCATCCCTTCCCTTCCCTTCCCTTCCCTTCCCTTCCCTTCCCTTCCCAAACCTTCCCTTCCCTTCCCTTCCCAAACCTTCCCTTCCCTTCCCTTCCCAAACCTTCCCTTCCCTTCCCTTCCCTTCCCTTCCCAAACCTTCCCAAACCTTCCCAAACCTTCCCAAACCTTCCCTTCCCAAACCTTCCCTTCCCAAACCTTCCCTTCCCAAACCTTCCATTTCCCTTCCTTTCCCCTCCCTTTCCCTTCCCTTTCCCCTCCCTTTCCCTTCCCCTTCCCACAACTCCTTGTCTCCCCTTCAGTGTTTCCAGTCTCAGGCCTTCCTTCCTGCCATGGATTGCTTACTGCCCAACACTCTGCTCGAAGCAATTAACTCTTCCTCAGCACACAACCTGTGCTAATTTGGGTCTCAGGAGCAAGGACTCTCAGCTTTTAAGCCAAAACTAAAAGCCCTTCTGTGCTTCAAATCAAGATGCCCTGTGCCTGCATCCTGGGCAGCAGTAGGGACACTCAGCTCAATCTGGAGGGAGCCTTTGCACCATCCCAAGTCTCAGTCAGGGAGCTGCATTCAGGGCTTGTTCACAGAGCTGCCTTCCCCTTTCAAACAGGGAAGAAAAGGCAGAGAACCTCCTTAGATCTATTTTAGTGCCTTGGAAGATGAACTGGAAGAGGTGCAGAGAATTTTCACCCTGGCTTAGATAGTTCTGAGGAGCAACTGGACAGGGATGAAGAAGGCAGTCAAAGAAGTGTGGCTGCTGAAGAGCAGAGCAGATAAAGCAAGGGAAGAAAGCAAAGATACTTCATCTAAGTTCTTCCATGGGGGGGTTGATGCTCTCTGTTCAAACAGAGCTGGTAGCATTTGACTGACACTAATGACTGTTGATTCCCAGCCCCTGAGAGGTGTTTCAGGCTTTGAACAAAGCTTGGAATCCTCTTGGATTTTAAATAAGATTATTATTATTATTGCTATTATAAATTGTAATCATAATTGCTGTTATTCTGCCTTGCAAAGGGATTTATGAAGTCATTCATTTGATGATCTCCTCCACTTGCTGCAGTTTTGCAGTGCATTTAAAGCAGGTGGGAAGAAACAGCCTTGTCAGAAGCAACTTTGCTTCTGGTGGTTAAGACCCAAACCCCTCCAGCCTGTGTGTGTCCAGAAAGGGCAACAAGGTTGGTGAGGGGTTTGGAACACAGCCCTGTGAGGAGAGGCTGAGGGAGCTGGGGTTGCTTAGCCTGGAGAAGAGGAGATTCAGGGGAGACCTCATTGCTCTCTACAACTACCTGAAGGGAGGTTGTAGCCAGGTGGGGGTTGGTCTCTTCTCCCAGGCAAGCAGAACAAGAGGACACAGTCTCAGGCTGCACCAGGGGAGGTTTAGGCTGGAGGTTAGGAGGTAGTTCTACACAGAGAGAGTGATTGCCCATTGGGATGTGCTGCCCAGGGAGGTGGTGGAGTCACCATCATTGGAGGAAGAGACTTGGTAGGGTGCTTGGTGCCATGGGTTAGTTGATTAGGTGGTGTTGGATGATAGGTTGGACTCGATGATCTTGAAGGTCTCTTCCCACTTGGTCTATTCTATTCTATTCTATTCTATTCTATTCTATTCTATTCTACTCTACTCTACTCTACTCTACTCTACTCTATTCTATTCTATTGATGGCAGCCAAAGTTCACTTTCTCATAGAACCATAGAATCATTTATGTTGGAAGGGACCCTTAAGTTCATCCAGTTCTAACCTCTCCACCGTGGGCAGGGTCACCTCCCACCAGCCCCAGCTTGCTCAAGGCCTCATCCAGCCTGGCCTTGACCACCCCCAGGGAGGGGGCAGCCGCAGCCTCCCTTGGCAACCTGTGCCAGAGTCTCCCCAGCTTCATTCTAAATAAGTTCTTCCTAGTTTCCAGTCTAAATCTTTTCTCTTCAAGCTTCAGCCCATTGCCTCTCATCCTGCAACTCTCAATCCTTATCCTAAGTCCCTCCCCATCTCTCCTGTACTCCGCCTCAGTTACTGGAGGGCTGCTCTGTGGTCTTCATGGAGCCTCCTCTTCTCCAGGCTAAGCAACCCCAGCTCCCTCAGCCTCTCCTCACAGGGCTGTGCTCCAGACCCCTCCCCAGCCTTGTTGCCCTTCTCTGGACACCTTCAAATCTCTCAATGTCCTTCTTAAACTGAGGGGCCCAGAACTGGACACAGGACTCAAGGTGTGGCCTAACCAGTGCAGTGTACAGGGGCACAACGACCTTGAGTTGTGCCAGAATTGGAAGGCCACAATGAGGTCACCTTGGAGCCTTCTCTTCTCCAGACTGACCCTGCTGACTGAAAGGGGAGCTGGACAAAATGACCTTTGGGGGTTCCTTCCAACTCAATGCATTCTGTGGTTCTCTCATTGTAAATTTCTTCTCTGTGAGGGTGCTGGAGCCCAGAGGGGCTGTGGAGCCTCCTACTCTGGGCACTTTCCCAACCCTCCTGGACATTGTGATCCTGGGCAGCCTGCTGTGGGTGAACCTGATGATCTTTAAGGTCCTTTTGAACCCAAACCATTCTGTGATTCCATGCAACAGCTTAATCAACCTCCACTAGAACATACTCACTCAGTTCTGGGGACTGTTTTCTTTATTAAGGTGTTAGCCTTCACAGCATAGTGAGGAGACACAGAGGCTGTGATCCAGCAGTTTGCACTACATATATATATTCAGAATATGTTAAGACTCAGCTCAACAGCTAGTTTGACTCCAAGCTAATGTCCATGTAGTCATTAGGAGGAAGTTCTTCCCCATGAGAGTGGTGAAGCCCTGGAATGGGTTGTCCAGGGAGGTGGTTGGGGCCCCATCCCTGGAGGTGTTTAAGCCCAGGCTGGATGAGGCTGTGGCCAGGCTGATCTAGTGTGGGGTGTCCCTGCCCATGGCAGGGGGGTTGGAGCTAGATGATCCTTGTGGTCCCTTCCAACCCTGACTGATAGTATGATTATACTATGATTATACTATGCTCAGCAAGGGGGTTGACTAGGTGATCTCCAGGTGTTCCTCCAAACCCCTACCTTGCTGTCATTCCATGATGTGCTGCTTGAGTAGGTTGATAGCAGACTATCTAACAGGCAGGCTCAAGGTTCTGCATCCCTAATGTATGGAGCATTGCTGGCTTCCCTGTGAAGCCCTATGGGAGGACAAGCAAGTTGGGGGAAGCACTGCTGCAAGCATGCCTTCTAAAGGAGAAGTCATGAACACGTGTGGCCTGCTGCCTTATGGAGCTTGGGAGCTGTAGGACAAATACACACAAAGATTTAGAGGGCTTGAAGAGGTGGAGGATTTCATCTCTGAAACAGGTTGATTTTACTCTTGCCTCAAGAGAGAAGCAACTTGAAGGTCACACATCACTCATGACCTACTAAAATCAATCAGGAAGTCAATCCATTGACTTCTTGTTATTTTGGGTGGTGCCCCAGTTCAACATGAACTTTTTGTTCCACTTATTGTGCTGATTGGTCCAGGGACAAGTGGAGGCCAAGGACAAGTGGAGTCCCTCAGGGATCAGTCCTGGGACCAGGCTTGTTCAACATCTTTGTAGGTACCATGGACAGGGGCACTGAGTGCAGCCTCAGCAGGGCTGCTGATGGCACCAAGCTGTGTGGTGCTGCTGACAGCTGGAGGGAAGGATCCATCCAGAGGGACCTGGACAGGCTGCAGAGCTGGGCCCAGCACAACCTCAGGAGGTTCAACAAGACCAAGGGCAAGGTCCTGCAGCTGGCTCAGGGCAATCCCAGGCACTGCTAGAGGCTGGGCAGGGACTGGCTGGAGAGCAGCACTGAAGAAGAGGCCTTGGGGGTGCTGGGGGAGGAGAAGCTCAAGAGGAGCCAGCAGGGAGCACGGGGAGCCCAGAGAGCCAAGCAGAGCCTGGGCTGCAACAAGAGAAGTGTGGCCAGCAGGGCCAGGGAGGGGATTCTGCCCCTCTGCTCCACTCTGCTGAGACCACAGCTGGTGCTCTGGGGCCAGCTCTGGATCCTCTGTGCCAGGAAGGCTCTGGAGGTGCTGGAAGGTGTCCAGAGAAGGGCCATGAGGAGGAGCAGAAGGTTGGAGGACTGGGGGGAATGGATCCAAGCTAGAAATGGGTAGATTGAGATTGGCTGTTAGGAAGAAGTTACTCTCCATGAGGGTGGTGAGAGACTGGCACAGGTTGCCCAGGGAGGTGGTGGAAGCTTCATGCCTGGAGGTGTTTGCAGCCAGGCTGGAGGTGGCTGTGAGCAACCTGCTGTAGTGTGAGGTATCCCTGGCCATGGCAGGGGGCTTGGAGCTGGCTCAGCCTTGAGGTCCCTTCCAAGCCTGACACTTCTGTGATTCTCTGTGCACAGCCTCTTCAGTGTCACCGTGGAGCATCACCTTCTATACACCAACTCTGAGTCAGTGACCTCAATGCTTCAAGCAGATCTCGAAGGCAATGGCTGAGAAGCCTCCTGATGGCCATGAGACAAAAGCCCTGGAGGTCACACCCAGAAAGTCAGAAGAAAAGCAATGCTCCAGATGGCAATTTGGCTGGCAACAAGCAGAGAGAGGGTTAAGTGCAGTAGATGTTGCTGTGTGAAACATCAAGGGATGAGTCCTGCCAGCAGCCAGCTTGCCCAGCTGCCCCCAGAGCCCAGCCCCATCCTCCTCCATGTCCCTGGCCATGGCAGGGGGCTTGGAACTGGCTGAGCCTTGAGGTCCCCTCCAGCCCTGACACTTCTGTGACTCCATGTGCACAAGCTCTTCAGTGTCACCGTGGAGCATCACCTTCTATACACCAACTCTGAGTCAGTGACCTCAATGCTTCAAGCAGATCTCGAAGGCAATGGCTGAGAAGCCTCCTGATGGTCATGAGACAAAAGCCCTGGAGGTCACACCCAGAAAGTCAGAAGAAAAGCAATGCTCCAGATGGCAATTTGGCTGGCAACAAGCAGAGAGAGGGTTAAGTGCAGTAGATGTTGCTGTGTGAAACATCAAGGGATGAGTCCTGCCAGCAGCCAGCTTGCCCGGCTGCCCCCAGAGCCCAGCCCCATCCTCCTCCATGTCCCTGGCCATGGCAGGGGGCTTGGAACTGGCTGAGCCTTGAGGTCCCCTCCAGCCCTGACACTTCTGTGACTCCATGTGCACAAGCTCTTCAGTGTCACCGTGGAGCATCACCTTCTGTACACCAACTCTGAATCAGTGACCTCAATGCTTCAAGCAGATCTCGAAGGCAATGGCTGAGAAGCCTCCTGATGGCCATGAGACAAAAGCCCTGGAGGTCACACCCAGAAAGTCAGAAGAAAAGCAATGCTCCAGATGGCAATTTGGCTGGTAACATGCAGAGAGAGGGTTAAGTGCAGTAGATGTTGCTGTGTGAAACATCAAGGGATGAGTCCTGCCAGCAGCCAGCTTGCCCGGCTGCCCCCAGAGCCCAGCCCCATCCTCCTCCATGTTCCTGGCCATGGCAGGGGGCTTGGAACTGGCTGAGCCTTGAGGTCCCCTCCAGCCCTGACACTTCTGTGACTCCATGTGCACAAGCTCTTCAGTGTCACCGTGGAGCATCACCTTCTGTACACCACCTCTGAATCAGTGACCTCAATGCTTCAAGCTGATCTCGAAGGCAATGGCTGAGAAGCCTCCTGATGGTCATGAGACAAAAGCCCTGGAGGTCACACCCAGAAAGTCAGAAGAAAAGCAATGCTCCAGATGGCAATGTGGCTGGCAACAAGCAGAGAGAGGGTTAAGTGCAGTAGATGTTGCTGTGTGAAACATCAAGGGATGAGTCCTGCCAGCAGCCAGCTTGCCCGGCTGCCCCCAGAGCCCAGCCCCATCCTCCTCCATTCTCTGCCGCGCTTTGAAGAGCCGGGCGGCGCGAGCAGGCAGCTCGCCCAGGTGCTTCAGAGGCACTGCACACTGGCAGAGAGCAGCACTCGAGCTGGACTTCTGTCAAGCCCTCTCTGGCAGTCTGAAGTTGTGACGCCCATTGAAGGCCATTGTAGCCTCCCAACGGCAGCGCTGCCTTCAAAGGCGCCTCGCCGGCCGGCCAAGCCTGCCGCTCCTTTGGCAGAGGCCGGCGGCCCCTGCTCACGCTGTGTGTTTCTGAGTCTTGTTTCCTGTTTTGATCTCTGAGACAGACTTTGTCAGACTCTTCCTGCAGGTGAAGCTTAACAACCCTCTCAGGTGTGCTCCCGGGCCTTTGTGATCCCGTGGCTCCGTGTTAACTACCCCAACTCACCCAGCTCCAGCCAAGACAGCCGGCAAAGGCGATACCTGCACAGGCTGCCCTCCAGCTCTGCTCACGCCCTGCAGCTCACCAGGAGCAAATAATAAGGACTTCCATTTTTAAGAGCACTTCTTAACCCTTGAGATCCCCAAGCAAGGTTTTTGCAGACTTACCCTGGTTCTGCACTCACCTGCTTCAACAGGCCACAGAATCACAGAATGCTCTGCGTTGCAAAGGACCTCCAAAGCTCAGCCAGCCCAACCCCTCTGCACTCAGCTGGGACATCCTCAAGTAGCTCAGGTTGCCCAGAGCCCTGTCCAGCCTCACCTTGAACAGCTCCAGGGATGGAGCCTCAACCACCTCCTTGGGCAACCTGTGCCAGTGTTCCACCACCCTCACGGTACAGAACTTGCTCCTCACATCCAATCTCAATCTGCTCTGCTCTACTTTGAAGCCATTGTCCCTGCTCCTGTCCCTGCAGGCCTTTGCAAACAGTCTCTCTGCAGCCTTCTTGCAGCCCCCTTCAGGTCCTGGCAGGTTGCTCTTAGGTCTGCCTAGAGCTTCCTCTTCTCCAGGCTGAACACCCCCAGCTCCCTCAGCCTGTCCTCAGAGCAGAGCTGCTCCAACCCCCTCAGCATTCCCATGGCCTCCTCTGGAGCCTCTCCATCAGGTCCAGGTCCTTCCTGTGTTGAGGGCTCCAGAGCTGCAGACAGCACTGCAGGTGAGGCCTCCCCAGAGCAGAGCAGAGGGGCAGGATCCCCTCTCTGGATCTTCTGGCCACACTGCCTTCTCTTTTCCAGGCTGAACACCCCCAGCTCCCCTAGCCTGCCCTCTTAGGAGAGGTGTTCCATTCCCTCCCTCCCATCCTCCATCTTCCCTTCACTCTCTCCCTCCCTTCCATCCATCCGCACAGCCAACCACCCGTGCAGACTCTCAGGCATCGCTTGCTCATGCACACATCCCAGATCAACAGTTGAATTTGTGTTCATTGCAGACAGAAACCTCATGTTTCTCCTGCAGGTGTGGTATGTTTTACTGCCTAGCAGAGGCACTAACCACAGCTGCCTTCACTATTCCAAGGGCATCCTTTAGCTCAGGTGGAGGGAGAAGTTCTGCCCTGCAGAGGTAGCTTCCAACGTCGCAGCAATCACAGGAGGGGTAAAACTTTTCTGCTGCCAAGCAGAGGAAAAGAATTGATCAGGAAGGAATTCCATCGTTTCAGGAAATCCAGACTGGTTCAGCAAGTTGAACTGTAGCTCTTCAGCCACAGTTTGGCTGGAAAAAAACCTGACAGAAAAGCAGACAACAGTGAAGACTGCAACATTTCAGCCAAAGGTCAGGAGGTCTGCAAGATGTGTTTGGTGTTTGGTGTTTGCCTGTTTGTCTGCATGCCTCATAAATGCATCACCCAGACAAACTCAGCCTGATGGGAGACCTAACAGCATCCTCCCACTACCTGAGGAAGGCTGCAGAGAGACTGCTTGCAAAGGGCTGCAGAGAGACTGTTTGCAAAGGCCTGCAGGGACAGGAGCAGGGACAATGTCTTCAAACCAGAGCAGAGCAGATTGAGATTGGATGTGAGGAGCAAGTTCTGCACCAGGAGGGTGGTGGAACACTGGAACACTGTTTTTGGTGTTTGGTGTTTGCCTGTTTGTCTGCATGCCTCATAAATGCATCACCCAGACAAACTCAGCCTGATGGGAGACCTAACAGCATCCTCCCACTACCTGAGGAGGGCTACAAGAAGGCTGCAGAGAGACTGTTTGCAAAGGCCTGCAGGGACAGGAGCAGGGACAATGGCTTCAAACCAGAGCAGAGCAGATTGAGATTGGATGTGAGGAGCAAGTTCTGCACCAGGAGGGTGGTGGAACACTGGAACACTGTTTTTGGTGTTTGGTGTTTGCCTGTTTGTCTGCATGCCTCATAAATGCATCACCCAGACAAACTCAGCCTGATGGGAGACCTAACAGCATCCTCCCACTACCTGAGGAGGGCTACAAGAAGGCTGCAGAGAGACTGTTTGCAAAGGGCTGCAGGGACAGGACCAGGACAATGGCTTCAAACCAGAGCAGAGCAGATTGAGATTGGATGTGAAGAACAAGTTCTGCACCAGGAGGGTGGTGGAACACTGGAACACTGCTTTTCCACTTAAACTTCCCATCACTTTTGCAATCCATTTGTGTGGTGGATGTCATTCTTTTGCCCCTTTCAGAGGCAAGAGAGGATCTGTCCTGCCTCAGACCAGGACAGCTCTGCCTGGGGAGGAGAGGCTGAGAGCCCTGGGGCTGTTCAGTCTGAAGAGGAGAAGGCTGAGAGGGGATCTGATCAATGTCTATCAAGAGCTGAGGGCTGGGGGTCAGGAAGGAAGGGACAGGGACAGACTCTGCTCACTGTGCCCTGGGATAGGCCAAGGGGCAATGGATGGAAACTGCAGCACAGGAGGTTCCAGCTCAACATGAGGAGGAACTTCTTGCCTGTGAGGCTCCCAGAGCCCTGGAGCAGGCTGCCCAGAGAGGTTGTGGAGTCTCCTTCTGTGGAGCCTTTCCATCCCTGTCTGGATGTGTTCCTGTGTGACCTGTGCTGGATTCTATGCTCCTCCTCTGGCAGGGGGCTTGGACCTCTCCAGAGGTCCCTCCCAACCCCTAACAGCCTGTGAGCTGTGATCCTATGGACTTATATCTAGTAATTAAATCAATGGTTGTCTGGGCCCCTCAGTTTAAGAAGGACATTGAGAGACTTGAAGGTGTCCAGAGAAGGGCAACAAAGCTGGGGAGAGGCCTTGAGCACAGCCCTGTGAGGAGAGGCTGAGGGAGCTGGGGTTGTTTAGCCTGCAGAAGAGGAGGCTCATGGGAGACCTCATTGCTCTCTACAACTACCTGAAGGGAGGTTGTAGCCAGGAAGGAGTTGGTCTCTCCTCTCAGGCAAGCAGCATCAGAACAAGAGGACACAGTCTCAAGCTGTGCCAGGGGAAGTTTAGGCTGGAGATGAGGAGAAAGTTCTTCCCTGAGAGATTCGTTTGCCCAGGGAGGTGGTGGAGTCGCCGTCCCTGGAGGTGTTCAAGAGGAGGTTGGATGTGGCACTTGGTGCCATGGTCTAGTCATGAGGTCTGTTGGGACAGGTTGAACTTGATGATCCTTGGGGTCTCTTCCAACCTTAGTTATACTGTGGTACTTTGATACTGTTCACCATTGGGATGTGCTGCCCAGGGAGGTGGTGGAGTCCCCATCCCTGGAGGTGTTCAAGAGGGGATTGGATGTGGCACTTGGTGCCATGGTCTAGCCATAAGGTCTGTGGGGACAGGTTGGACTCGATGACCTTTGAGGTCTCTTCCAGCCCTGGTGATTCTGTGACACTGTGATGAAGTGTGGGGTTGGCGAGACGGCTGGACTGGCCGACCTCAGAGCTCTTTTCCACCCTTCATGAATTCTGTGGTTCTGATGCAGAATCATAACCAATGTGCTGCTGAAACTTAGCATCCAGCCCACCCAGCCCAGCAAGCTGAACCCTGGAAGGCAGGGCCCGTGGATTCCCGCGCTCGTGACCGTGTGCCAGCTGCCGCAGCGCGCCTGCCTCTTCCTCCTCCATCCCCTCACCCCGGCACCTGCATATTTCACATCCACATTAGCAGCTTGCCTCATGCCTTGCCTGGGCTTGATTGACATCCAGCACGCTAAATTCCCTCGCTCCTCGAATATCTTGAGCTGATTATAGCCTTGAGCCAGCCCCTGATAAATGGCTGGGCCCTCGTTTGCCGAAGCAAACCCGCCGACAATCAAAGGGAACCTTCTGTTTCAGCGCTCCTCAGCTGGCAGCATCACCAAACTGCTTTTAAATTAGCCTGGGAGCTGTTAAATTTATAGGCTTATAAATGCTGTTATCTACTTTCCTGTCTGAAGCTATAAATCTTGGGGTTTTGGTTTTTTTTTTATTCCCAGATGCTGATTTTGTTTGAAGTTTATGCTGATTTCTGTAGCAGGTGATGGGCTTTTATTCCAAGACAATTCATGGCCTGGAGGGGGGGAAAAAACAACCCCCACCTCCTTTTTTAATGTGGTTTTGAGGAAGATTTAATTATGAGAGCTAGTAACCAGCTGTAAGAGCCATAAATCACCTTCCTCAGGGTGGTGAGGGGGGCTGTAAAAAACCTTGCAGAGTCTTTTCTTCTCTCAAAGCCTCTGTTTGTACCAACCACTCCTTTCCCAGAGGCAGGGTAGCTTTGGGGTGACACCTAAAACTCTTCTGGAGATACAGCCTTATCTGGAGATACAGCCTGGAGAAGAGGAGGCTCAGGGGAGACCTCATTGCTCTCTACAACTCCCTGAAGGTAGGGTGGAGCCAGGTGGGGGTTGGTCTCTTCTCCCAGGCAAGCAGCACCAGAACAAGAGGACACAGTCTCAAGCTGTGCCAGGGGAGCTGAGGAGAAAGTTCTTCACTGAGTCGTTCACCATTGGGATGTGCTGCCCAGGGAGGTGGTGGAGTCCCCATCCCTGGAGGTGTTCAAGAGGGGATTGGATGTGGCACTTGGTGCCATGGTCTAGTCATGAGGTCTGTGGTGCCAGGTTGGACTCGATGATCCTCGAGGTCTCTTCCAACCTTAGTGATACTGTGATTCTGTGATACAGCTGGCAGAGGATTTCTAAGAACAAGTAGAAGAGCAATAAGGAAGATGCTGGGGTTTATTTATCAGTTAGGAGCCAGCAATGTACCTAAGTAGTCAAGAAGGTCAATGGCATCCTGGCCGGCATCAGCACCAGTGTGGCCAGCAGGAGCAGGGAGGTCATTGTGCCCTGTGCTCAGCACTGCTTAGGCCACACCTTGAGTCCTGTGTCCAGTTCTGGGCTCCTCAGTTTAAGAAGGACATTGAGGGACTTGAAGGTGTCCAGAGAAGGGCAACAAGGCTGGGGAGAGGCCTTGAGCACAGCCCTGTGAGGAGAGGCTGAGGGAGCTGGGGTTGCTTAGCCTGGAGAAGAGGAGGCTCAGGGGAGACCACATTGCTCTCTACAACTCCCTGAAGGGAGGGTGGAGCCAGGAGGGGATTGGTCTCTTCTCCCAGGCAAGCAGCACCAGAACAAGAGGACACAGTCTCAAGCTGTGCCAGGGGAGCTGAGGAGAAAGTTCTTCACTGAGTCGTTCACCATTGGAATGTGCTGCCCAGGGAGGTGGTGGAGTCCCCATCCCTGGAGGTGTTCAAGAGGGGATTGGGTGTGGCACTTGGTGCCATGGTCTAGTCATGAGGTCTGTGGTGCCAGGTTGGACTCGATGATCCTTGAGGTCTCTTCCAACCTTGGTGATTCTGTGATAATTTTTGTGGCCTCCTCTGGACCCTCTCCATCAGGTCCAGGTCCTTCCTGTGCTGAGGGCTCCAGACCTGCACACAGCACTGGAGGTGAGCTCTACCCAGAGCAGAGCAGAGGGGCAGGATCCTCTCTCTCCATCTCTGGCAATGCTGCTTTGGATGCAGCCCAGGCTGCCCTTGGCCTCCTGTGCTGCAAGCTCACCCTGCCTGCTCCTGCCCAGCTTCTCCCCCACCAGCACCCCCAAGCCCTTTTCCTCAGGGCTGTGGTGATAGGTTGGACTTGATGGTCTTTGAGGTCTCTCCAACCTTGGTGATACTGTGATCCATCTTTCATACTGGGAAACTGTTTCTGGTTCTACCTCCACTGCATGCCCAGGCTTGGCTGTCTCACTCCTCAGGCCAGAGCTGTTGCTCTTTCCATTTCTAACATGCAGAATATTTGCCTTTTTGTCATTTTATTTGTGTTTTGCTGGTGTTTGTTGTTGTTCTCTTTCCCAGAGCTCACTGCACTCCCTGTTGGTGTAGCCTTATTTCATTAAGGATAAATATTCATTAGCTATTATGAAGCCTCTGGTGTTTTTCTTAGGGATATAAATGAAGCTAAATTACATCAAAGTTCTCACTACAGCTCCTATTTGCATGAGCATGGAGGAGTTGGATTGGCAGCAGAAAAGATAATCATAGTCATAGAATTGCCAGGGTTGGAAGGGACCTCAAGGCTCAGCCAGTTCCAAGCCCCCTGCCATGGCCAGGGACACCTCACACTGCAGCAGGTTGCTCACAGCCACCTCCAGCCTGGCTGCAAACACCTCCAGGCAGGAGGCTGCCACCACCTCCCTGGGCAACCTGGGGGGGATGGAATGAAGCTGGAGGTGGGGAGATTCAGGCTGGAGGGGAGGAGGAAGTTCTACCCCATGAGAGTGGTGAAGCCCTGGAATGGGTTGTGCAGGGAGGTGGTTGGGGACCTGTCCCTGGAGGTGTTTAAGCCCAGGCTGGATGAGGCTGTGGCCAGGCTGCTCTAGTGTGGGGTGTCCCTGGCCATGGCAGGGGGATTGGAACTAGATGATCCTTGTGGTCCCTTCCAACCCTGACTGACTGATACTGACTGAAAATGATTCCTTAGTGGTTTGGGTTTGGATTTTTTTACAGTCCAAAGCCATCCTCATGTTTCTCAATCCTCTCAACATTTCTCTGAGGGCTTGAAAAGCTCCCTGGGTGGATTGTCCCAGCCTCTTGCTTTACAACAGGAGAACAACCATTGCAGCACAGCCAAAAGGAGCCAGTGCTGAGTATAGCCCTTCAAAAAGCCTTTGCTGACACAATGACCCAGAAGGTCACCTCCCAGAGAGCACAGTGGAGCAGCTTTTATTTGTCTTCAGTGTCCCTTTTCTGGTGTGCTTCTTACACTTTATTTTTAAAGCACATGGAGCTGAGAGGACTCAACTCATTTCCCAAACCCTCTGCAGCACGGGGAGCTGTCAGAGGCAAAAAGAAGGACAAATGCTCAGAGCTTTCCTTCTGCACACCCCAGCAAGCCTCCTCCTGGAGGGGTTCAGGGCCAGGTGGAACAGGACCTTGAGCAACCTGGTGTAGAGGAAGGTGTCTCTGCCCATGGCAGGTGGATTAGAAGGAAATATCTGGAGCACTGGGCCCAGTTCTGGAGCCTCTGTGCCAGGAAGGATCTGGAGGTGCTGGAAGGGGTCCAGAGAAGGGCCACGAGGAGAAGCAGAGGGCTGGAGCTGCTCTGCTGTGAGCACAGACTGAGGGAGTTGGGGTTGTGCAGGCTGGAGAGGAGAAGGCTCCCAGGAGACCTCATTGTGGCCTTGCAGGATCTGCAGGGGGCTCCAAGAAAGCTGGGGAGGGACTTTTGAGGGTGTCAGGGAGGGATAGGACAGGGGGGGATGGAGCAAAACTAGAAGTGGGGAGATTGAGATTGGCTGTGAGGAAGAAGTTGTTGCCCATGAGGGTGGTGAGAGCCTGGCACAGGTTGCCCAGGGAGGTGGTGGCAGCCTCCTGCCTGGAGGTGTTTGCAGCCAGGCTGGAGGTAGCTGTGAGCAACCTGCTGCAGTGTGAGGTGTCCCTGGCCATGGCAGGGGGGTTGGAACTAGCTGAGCCTTGAGGTCCCTTCCAACCCTGACACTTCTGTGATTCTAGGATTATAAACAGTAAAAAAATTGGAAATCTTTGCAGGATAAAATTGGTTTCTTGTATTCCCTTCCCCCCACACACCTTTCCCCCATGCATTTCTGTGCTTCAGTGCAGAGCAACACTTCCAGCACAAGCCATGAATCCCAAGCACTGGAAAAACAACCATTCAGGAAACTCCAGATAGAGTATTTACAGTGTCACAGCAGCACTGAACATTAGAGGTTGGAAGGGTCCCCCAGAGGTCATCCAGTCCAACCCCACTGCCAGAGCAGCATCACCCAGGGGAGTCCACTCAGGAACACATCCAGGTGGGGGTTTGAAAGTCTCCAGAGAAGGAGACTCCACAACCTCTCTGGGCAGCCTGCTCCAGGGCTCTGGCACCCTCACTGTAGATAAGTTTCTCCTCATGATGAAGTGAAAACTTCTGTGTCCAAGCTTGTTCCTGGGTTTCCTTGGCTTATTGTTTATACCATGCAGTTTTCCTAGGCCTTTGCAGACAACAAATCACTGCTGAGAGAAAGAACAACAAGAGAATAATCAAGGGAGGTGGTGGAGTCTTCACCCCTGGAGGGGTTTAAGGCAAGATTGGATGTGGCACTCAGTGCCATGGTCTGCTGGAGGTGGTGGTGTTAGGTCCCAGGCTGGAACTGATGATCTCAGAGGTCTGTTCCAGCTTCAAATGTGATTCTGTCTTCCCCTAATTGTAGCTATGAGATGCTGATTTGTCCCAGTTTAGCTGTCCAGTGAGGATGGCTGTTCTGCAAATGTGCACATTGGGAAGCTGTGGCAGGAGAGTAATATAATGTTGCTGCAATGCTGTTGGTTTGGTTTGGGATGCTTTGCTATGCTTTGGCTTGGCTTTGCTTTGCTTGGCTTTGGTTTGCTTTGCTTTGCTTTGCTTGGCTTTGGTTTGCTTTGGGTTCATTGGTGTGGTTTGCTTTGGTTTCTTTGGTTTGGTTTGCTTTGGTTTGGTTTGCTTTGCTTTGGTTTGCTTTGCTTGGCTTTGGTTTCTTTGGTTTGGTTTGCTTTGATTTGGTTTGCTTTGGTTTGCTTTGGTTTCTATGGTTTGGTTTGCTTTGGTTTCGTTTGCTTGGCTTTCCTTTGGTTTGCTTTGCTTTGCTTGGCTTTGATCTGCTTTGCTGTGCTTTCCTTTGATTTGTTATACTTTGGTTTAGTTTAATTTGATCTGGTTTGTTATGCTTTGCTTTGCTTTGCTTTGCTTTGCTTTGCTTTGCTTTGCTTTGCTTTGCTTTGCTATGCTTTGGTTTGCTTTGGTTTGGTTTGCTATGCTCTGGTTTGCTTTGCATTTGTTTGCTTTGCTTGGCTTTGGTTTGCTTTGGGTTCTTTGGTGTGGTTTGCTTTGGTTTCTTTGGTTTGGTTTGCTTTGGTTTGGTTTGCTTTGCTTTCCTTTCGTTTGCTTTGCTTTGCTTGGCTTTGATCTGGTTTGCTGTGCTTTCCTTTGGTTTGTTATACTTTGGTTTGGTTTAATTTGCTCTGGTTTGCTATGCTTTGCTTTGATTTGCTTTGCTTTGCTATGCTTTGGTTTGGTTTGCTTTGCTGTGCTTTGGTTTGCTTTGGTTTGTTTTGCTATGCTCTGGTTTGCTTTACTTTTATTTGCTTTGCTTTTCTTTGCTTGGCTTTGGTTTGCTTTGCTTTGGTTTACTATGCTTTGCTTTTCTTTGCTTTAGTTTGCTTTGGTTTGGTTTAATTTGCTCTGGTTTGCTATGCTCTGCTTTGCTTTGGTTTGTTTTGCTTGGCTTTGGTTTGCTTTGGTTTGGTTTGCTTTACATTGCTTTGCTTTGCTTTACTTTGCTTCGCTTCACCATGTTTTGCTTTGCTTTGCTTTGCTTTGCTATGCTTTGCTTTGGTTTGCTATGCCTGGCTTTGCTTTGGTTTGCTTTGGTTAGCCTTGGTTTGCTTTGGTTAGCCTTGTTTTGCTTTGGTTTACCTTGGTTTGCTTTGGTTTACCTTGGTTTGCTTTAGTTTGGTTTGGTTTGGTTTGATTTGGTTTGGTTTGGTTTGGTTTAGTTTGGTTCGGTTTGGTTTGGTTTGCTATGCTTGGCTTTTCTCTGGTTTGCTTTGCTTGGCTTTGGTTTGGTTTGCTTTGGATTGGTTTAATTTGCTCTGGTTTGCTATGCTTTGGTTTGCTTTGCTTTCCTTTGCTTTGCTTTCCTTTGCCTTGGATTGCTTTCCTTTGCTTTGGTTTCCTTTGCTTTGGTTTCCTTTGCCTTGGTTTCTTTTGCCATGGTTTCCTTTGCTTTGGTTTCGTTATCATTCCATCTCATTCTGAATGGCATTCAGCACTGAAGTTTCTCTACTGGCATTGTGGCAGCTGGTAAAGCATGAGCCAGCAGTGTGGGGCAGGTGGCCTAAAGGGCCAATGGGATTGTGTCCTGGCTCAGCACTGGTGTAATCAGCAGCACCAGGGCTGTGATTGTCACCCTCTGCTCAGCACTGGTGAGGCCACACCTGGAGACCTGGGTTCAGCTTTGAAGAAGACAGACAGACTTTGAGGTGCTGCAGTGAGTCCAGAGAAGTGCAACAGGTCTGGGGGAGGATCTGCAGACTGGGGCTGGGGAGGGGCAGCTGAGGCAACTGGGGTGGGGGGGTTTAGTCTGGGGAAGAGGGAGACCTGCTTGCTCTATACAGCTCCCTGAAAGGAGGCTGGAGTGAGGTGAGGATCAGTCTCTTCTCTCTAGTGACAAGGGATAGGATGTGAGGAAGTGGCTTCAAGATGCACCAGGGCAGGTTAAGATTGGATATCAGAAGCTTCTTCACTGAAAGGGACTGGAATTGGATATTAGAGGTTTCTTCACTGGAAGACACTGGCAGTGGCTGCCTAGGGAGGGGCTGAAGCTCCAGCCCTGGAGGTGTTTCAAAGAGGCAGAGCTGTGGTGCTGAGGGGCATGGTTTAGCATCAGCCTTGGCAGAATTAGGCAATGGTTGGACTCAATGAACTTGGAGGTCTTTTCCAACTGAAATTTCCAACTGAAAATCTGTTTTACTGTTTTCCCTTGTGGCTATCAGCGTGTGCTGGGCACCAAGCTCCCTTGGTCTTCTCATAGGTCCCATTGTCAATTGCCTCTGTTCACACTCTAAGGTCGGTGTCTGGATTAAGAATGTTTGGCTTGCTGCCACAATTTCTTCTGTCAGAAGAAGTTAAGGGTGAAGTCAGGGAGAAAAGCTCTAAAGGACCTCTTCTTTCACCATTTCCCTGATCTTGCCAAGAACAATTTGCTAGGAATGAAATAGCCTCTAAAATAAAATACAAAGAAGATTGGATGATCCAAGCAGAGCTGGGCAGGCTAAGAGCTGGCTGCAGGCAAACCTCATGGAGGTCAATAAGGACAAGTGGAGGGTCCTGCATCTGGGCAGGAGTAACAGCAGGCTCCAGGGCAGGGTAGAGGCTGCCCTGCTGGAGAGCAGCTCCACAGAGAAAGACCTTGGAGTGGTGGTGGGCAGCAAGTTCTGCATGGGACAGCAATGTGCCCTGGGGGCCAAGAGAGCCAAGGATCAGTGCTGGGCCCCATGCTCTTTAACATCTTCATTGATGATCTGGATGAGGGCATTGAGTCCATCAGCAGTAAATTTGCAGCTGACACCAAGCTGGGGGCAGGAGCTGATCTGCTGGAGGGCAGAGAGGCTCTGCAGAGGGACCTGGACAGGCTGGGCAGATGGGCAGAGGCCAAGGGCAGGAGATTGAACACATCCAAGTGCCAGGTGCTGCACATTGGCCACAGCAACCCCAGGCAGTGCTACAGGCTGGGGGCAGAGTGGCTGAGAGCAGCCAGGCAGAGAGGGACCTGGGGGTGCTGGTGGATGGTAGGCTGAACATGAGGCTGCAGTGTGCCCAGGCAGCCAGGAGGGCCAATGGCATCCTGGCCTGCATCAGGAACAGTGTGGCCAGCAGGAGCAGGGAGGTCATTCTGCCCCTGTACACTGCACTGGTTAGGCCACACCTTGAGTCCTGTGTCCAGTTCTGGGCCACTCAGTTTAGGAAGGAGGTTGACTTGCTGGAAGGTGTCCAGAGAAGGGCAACAAAGCTGGGGAGGGGTCTGGAGCACAGCCCTGTGAGGAGAGGCTGAGGGAGCTGGGGTTGCTTAGCCTGGAGAAGAGGAGGCTCAGGGGAGACCTCATTGCTCTCTCCAAATCCCTGAAGGGAGGTTGTAGCCAGGCAGAGGTTGGTCTCTTCTCCCAGGCAGCCTGCATCAGAACAAGAGGACACAGTCTCAAGCTGTGCCAGGGGAGGTTTAGGCTGGGGGTGAGGAGGAAGTTCTACACAGAGAGAGTGATTGCCCATTGGAATGGGCTGCCTGGGGAGGTGGTGGAGTCACCATCACTGGAGGTTTTCAGGAGGAGACTTGATAGGGTGCTTGGTGCCATGGGTTAATTGATTAGGTGGTGTTGGATGATAGGTTGGACACAATGATCTTGAAGGTCTCTTCCAATCTGGTTATTTCTCTTCTCTTCTCTTCTCTTCTCTTCTCTTCTCTTCTCTTCTCTTCTCTTCTCTTCTCTTCTCTTCTCTTCTCTTCTCTTCTCTTCTCTTCTCTTCTCTTCTCTTCTCTTCTCTTCTCTTCTCTTCTCTTCCATTCTATCCTATTATATTCTACTCTATTCTATAGACATGTGCATCCTGTTATTCCAAGCTAATTCTCTGTGTTTACAGCTACCAGCACTTTGTTTTAGTTCCATGCTGCTAGCACAGCAGTGTTTTGCTGACTCTGTATCAGGCTTATATCATCAGATTGCTTGCACTACTTATTGCTATGATTGCCACAAGCTCCAGAGCCCTCAGCTCCCTCAGGCTCTCCTCCTAAGGAAGATCTTCCAGTGCCTGCAGCATCCCCATGGCTCTGTGATGGATTCTCTCAATCAGTTCCCTGAGGTCCTTCTTGATCTGAGGGGCCCAGAACTGGGCACAGTCTTCCATATGTGGCCTCAGCAGGGCAGAGCAGAAGGGGAGGAGAACCTCTCTTGACCTGCTGACCACAGCCCTTCTAATCCACCCCAGGCTGCCATTGGCCTTCCTGGCCCCCAGAGCACACTGCTGGCTCATGGTCACCCTCCCATCCACCAGCACCCCCAGATATGCCAAGATGCTTCCCTTTTTTACATGACAAGTGCTACCTTTAGGGCACTTCACCCTGGAAGCTCAAATCACTCCTTGCTTCCTTTGTGGGCAGCAGCAGTGCTGTGCCTCACCCTGAGAAGTATTGTTGGAAATGAGAACAGGTCCTGTGGCTGGAGGAGCTGGCAGAGTACAGGCAGGGATGTGGCTTCTGTGCCTGCACTTTGCCCTTCATTTATATTGAATGCCTTTGAGCTTATTCTGAAGCAGCTCTTTGAGGCAGCCTGGCAAAAAGTATTTTGGATGAAAGGGCCACAGCAGCAATTTTCTCTTTAAAGTCCAACTTTTGGGCTGTCTTTTCACAATGGAAACCTTCAGTGCAGATGACTCTGTGTGGAAGCCCAGGCCTGGGTTGTGCTTGAGGCATGGACACACCTGGGTGTAAAGACTGAGTGAGAATCAGCCTTTAGCTTCATGCTGTGCAAGCAACAAAACAACTCCTGCCTTGTGAAGGGCTTTTGAGAGCTTTGGAGACAGGGAAATAACATCTTGAACAGAATTCCAGGAGCTCTCTGGGCTCAGTAATTGGGTTTTATTGCCTTAAAAAGGTCCTTTCTCAAAAGGGGAGAGGCTAAAAGGAGAGTGCAGCTCAGAAAAGCCATCTTTTGTCCCACAGATTGAGTGTTACCTACAAACAAACCTGATGGGGTGATGTATAGAGCCAAGGAACCTTAGACTGGGGAAGATGTTCTTGTTTGCCTCTAGTAATTATATACCATGGCTACAGGCTTGGTGGAATGTGGCTGGGAAGATGCAACCCAGAGAAGGACCTGGAGGTGTTGGTTGGCAGTCTGCTGACCATGAGCCAGCTGAGCCCAGGTGGCCAAGAAAGCCAATGGCATCCTGGCCTAGATCAGAAGCAGGGTGGGCAGCAGGGACAGGAGGTGACCATCCCCCTGTGCTCAGCACTGGGGAGGCCACACCTCGAGGATCAGCTCTGGAAGGACATTGAGGGGCTGGAGCCTGTCCAGAGCAGGGCAGCAAGGCTGGAGAAGGGCCTGGAGCCCCTGGGCTAGAGAAGGGGCTGAGGGAGCTGGGGGTGTTCAGGCTGGAGGAGAGGAGGCTGAGGGAGACCTCATTGCTCTCTACAGCTCCCTGAAAGGAGGTTGGAGCCAGGAGGGGGCAGCCTCTGCTCCTTGGTGGCAAGGGACAGGAGCAGAGGCAATGGTTCCAAGGTGCAGCAGGGGAGGCTCAGGCTGGATGCTAGGAACTATTTCTTGCCAGAGAGGGCTCTCAGCCATTGGAATGGTCTGCCCAGGGCAGTGCTGGAGTCCCCATGCCTGGGGGTGTTCCAGCAGCTGTGGAGCTGGAACTTAGGGACAGGGTTTGGTGCTGAGCCTGCAGTGCTGGGTGGGAGGAGCTTGGAGGTCTCTTCCAAGCAAGTGCTTGCCGTGGTTCTGTGCTACCATGTCTGTCTCTGTATAATTACTCAGAATGGGAGTGATTTGGTAAGAATTATAGGGAAGCTGTCACCTGACATGCTCTGTAGGGATTACTCCAGAGCACTGATGAGGTGCTGTTGAGGAACAGAGCTCATCCATTCATCAAGGATGTGGCAAGTGTTCATTAAAATATCAATAACTTTTCATTAGCTTATGGAAAATGGCCAAAAATTCTTAGATATCAGTAGTGTTAGTGTTGGGTAGGTTGGATGCATGGTTGGAAGAGCTGTTTGCAGTGGGGCTGTGCAGGGCTTAGGCACTGTAACCATTTGAACAACCTGTGCAAGCCCTGAGGAAACTCAGAGACAGATTCAGCCCCCGGCAGCCAAACGGCTCTCGACCACGGGGGGAGGCTGGAGCACAACTGCTAAGCCAGAGAGGCAATGAATGAATGACTCACAGCTGGTTCCACCCCCTGGGGAGTGCTGCTGCTGTGTGGGAGAGGCTTTGGGGCTCTCCTGCCCCAGGCACGGCTGCTGGGCTGGCTGCGGCGGACGGCAGGCTGGGGACGGCGCTGTCCCGACGGGAGCCTGCTGTGTCCTGGGGAGACTGAGGCACGGCAAGGTCCTGCTGCAAGGGGCAGCAGGCTTGGCTCTGACTCCTAAGCTCCTGGCTTCTCTCCTAGCTTGCAGTGCAGGCTCCTGGCTTTATCCCAGGTGCTGGACCGGGTGCTCGAGGCGATGCCTTGAGGCAACTTCAAGCCAGACAAGGTCCAAGCAAGGCAAGGCTTGAGCAAGGCTTGAGCAGAGCAAGGCTTGAGCAAGGCAAGGCTTGAGCAAAGCAAAGCTTGAGCAAAGCAAGGCTTGAGCAAGGCTTGAGCAAAGCAAGGTTTGAGCAAGGCAAGGCTTGAGCAAGGCTTGAGCAGAGCAAGGCTTGAGCAAGGCAAGGCTTGAGCAAAGCAAAGCTTGAGCAAAGCAAGGCTTGAGCAAGGCTTGAGGAAGGCTTGAGCAAAGCAAGGCTTGAGCAAGGCAAGGATTGAGCAAGGCTTGAGCAAGGCAAGGCTTGAGCAAAGCAAGGCTTGAGCAATGCAAGGTTTGAGCAAGGCTTGAGCAAAGCAAGGTTTGAGCAAGGCTTGAGCAGAGCAAGGCTTGAGCAAGGCTTGAGCAAGGCAAGGCTTGAGCAAGGCAAGGCTTGAGCAAGGCTTGAGCAAGGCAAGGATTGAGCAAGGCTTGAGCAAAGCAAGGCTTGAGCAAAGCAAGGCTTGAGCAAGGCAAGGCTTGAGCAAGGCTTGAGCAAGGCAAGGATTGAGCAAGGCTTGAGCAAAGCAAGGCTTGAGCAAGGCAAGGCTTGAGCAAGGCTTGAGCAAAGCAAGGCTTGAGCAAAGCAAGGCTTGAGCAAGGCTTGAGCAAGTCAAAGGTGAGTAGAAGTCAGCCTGTATATAAATCTTGCTGAGATTCAACTGGACCAACAGGGCAGCTGCAGCCAGCACAGAGTTGCCCAAGAGGAAGGGGCTCTGCCAGGCTGTGGCCAGCGCACTGCCCTTACCCCAGACACAGGGAGGGTTCACCAGACCCCCATGGTCCTGTCCCCTTTGTTCCTCTTCCCACATTACCCTGACAGTCTGCAGGAAGGAGGGGAGAGGGGCACCACGTCTAGACACACCAGGGGCTGTCTGGGTTTGTGCTGGGGCTCATTTGCCCCTACCATGCCACATGCCTGCAGTAACAGACCCCAGGGCCAGTGCACCCCACAGGGCCAGGGCTGTGATTGTTTCCATCCTAACTGGCACTGGTGGGGCCACCTCTTGAATCCTGGGCTCAGTTTTGGGTCCTAAACTCCAAGAAGGACTCTGTGGGGGTGTGTCAGAAAAGGGAAACCAAGCTGGGGAAGGGCCTCAACAAAAATCCTGTGAAGGAACAGCTGAGGGAAATGGGGTTTAGTCTTCTCACATGAAACACTGACAGGGCAAGAGGGAAACAGCCTCAGTTTGTGCCAAGGGAGGCTGAGGTTGGCTCTTAGGAGAAATTTCTTCACAGAAAAGGTTCTGGGGCATTGGAGCAGGCTGCCCAGGGAGCTGGTGAGTCACCACTGCTGCACAGACTTGTTCAGTGAATAGAGTAGAATAGAATAGAGTAGAGTAGAGTAGAATAGAATAGAATAGAATAGACCAGGCTGGAAGAGACCTTCAAGATCATTGTGTCCAACCTATCATCCAACACCACCTAATCAACTAACCCATGGCACCAAGCACCCTACCAAGTCTCCTCCTGAACACCTCCAGTGATGGTGACTCCACCACCTCCCCAGGCAGCCCATCCCAATGGGCAATCACTCTCTCTGTGTAGAACTTCCTCCTAACCTCCAGCCCAAACCTCCCCTGGTGCAGCCTGAGACTGTGTCCTCTTGTTCTGGTGCTGGTTGCCTGGGAGAAGAGACCAACCCCCACCTGGCTCCACCCTCCCTTCAAGGAGTTGGAGAGAGCAATGAGGTCTCCCCTGAGCCTCCTCTTCTCCAGGCTAAGCAACCCCAGCTCCCTCAGCCTCTCCTCACAGGGCTGTGCTCCAGACCCCTCCCCAGCTTTGTTGCCCTTCTCTGGACACCTTCAAGTCTCTCAATGTCCTTCTTAAACTGAGGAGCCCAGAACTGGACACAGGACTCAAGGTGTGGCCTAACCAGTGCAGTGTACAGGGGCAGAATGACCTCCCTGCTCCTGCTGGCCACACTGTTCCTGATGCAGGCCAGGATGCCATTGGCCCTCCTGGCTGCCTGGGCACACTGCAGCCTCATGTTCAGCCTACCATCAACCAGCACCCCCAGGTCCCTCTCTGCCTGGCTGCTCTCAGCCACTCTGACCCCAGCCTGTAGCACTGCCTGGGGTTGCTGTGGCCAATGTGCAGCCCCTGGCACTTGGATGTGTTCAATCTCCTGCCCTTGGCCTCTGCCCATCTGCCCAGCCTGTCCAGGTCCCTCTGCAGAGCCTCTCTGCCCTCCAGCAGATCAAATCCTGCCCCCAGCTTGGTGTCATCTGCAAATGTACTGCTGATGGACTCAGTGCCCTCATCCAGATCATCAATGAAGATGTTAAAGAGGATGGGGCCCAGCACTGCTCCCTGGGGCACACCACTGGTGCCTGGCTGCCAGCTGGCTGTGGCACCATTCACCATTCAGTGAGGAAGTTTCTTCTAATGTCAATCCTAAGCCTCCCCTGGTGACACTTGAGACCATTTCCCCTCATCCTATCACTTGTTCCTTGTGAGAAGAGACCAACCCCCACCTGGCTACAACCTCCTCTCAGGTAAGAACTTTCTCCTCACCTCCAGCCTAAACCTCCCCTGACACAGCTTGAGACTGTGTCCTCATTTTCTGGTGCTGCTTGCCTGGGAGAAGAGCCCAACCCCCACCAACAAACCTCCTTTCATGGAGTTGTAGAGAGCAATGAGGTCTCCCCTGTGCCTCCTCTTCTCCAGGCTAAGCAACCCCAGCTCCCCTCAGCTGCTCCCTGCATGATGCTGGATCCAGGGCAGCCCAGACTCTGCCTTGCTGGGTTGCTCTGAGCAGCAATGTTTGCTGCCCCCTCTGACACTTCCTTTTTGTCCAGTCTCCATATTCAGGTGACCTGAGCCTACTGATCCTTTGTGTGTGTAATTTGGCACAAAGTGATGTTAACTGATCACATTATTTGACACAGCTATTTTATACCACAGCTCCTGATTTCCCTGCCCTGAAACAGAGGTTGCAAACATGAGGAGAAAGGAAGGCAGCCACAAACAGTAAACTTCCCCCTTCTCCATCCCACCACAATTCCTCAGCAGCTATTCTCTATTCCTACTCCCTCTGGGCAAATTGTGCTCCTCTGCATAATCACTCTCTGCTTTTACTACCTTTTATGTCTCACCAGGGAGATGTTGCCTTCTTCCTCTGTGACCCTCATGCCAACCATCAGATCTGCAAATCTGCTTCCCAATTTGAGTGGTGAATTGCTGCCTGCCTTCCTTTGTTCTTCCTACAGAACAATGAATTGGCTTTCAAAAAGACTGCAGCAAAAAAACCCCCCCAACCCAAAAGTACCAAAGTCTTCCCCTGATGTCCTTTCATCTTTTTCTCTCCCCTTTCAGCAAAATCCAACCCCCTTAGAACAGAGAATTTTGTTCTCCTGGCTGCTAGCAGCTGTGGCATGATTTGTGTCCAGCCTCATGCAGACCCACTGCAATGTCAACATTTCATTCAGGCCTTTGACACCGTCCCCCACAGCAAACTCCTGGCCAAGCTGTCAGCCCCTGGCTTGGAGGGGAGCACACTGGAATGGGTTAGGAACTGGCTGGAGGCTGAGCCCAGAGAGTGGTGGTGAATGGTGCCACAGCCAGCTGGCAGCCAGGCACCAGTGGTGTGCCCCAGGGAGCAGTGCTGGGCCCCATGCTCTTTAACATCTTCATTGATGATCTGGATGAGGGCATCGACTCCATCATCAGTAAATTTGCTGATGACACCAAGCTGGGGGCAGGAGTTGATCTGCTGGAGGGCAGAGAGGCTCTGCAGAGGGACCTGGACAGGCTGGACAGATGGGCAGAGGCCAAGGGCAGGAGATTGAACACATCCAAGTGCCAGGTGCTGCACTTTGGCCACAGCAACCCCAGGCAGTGCTACAGGCTGGGGTCAGAGTGGCTGAGAGCAGCCAGGCAGAGAGGGACCTGGGGGTGCTGGTTGATGGTAGGCTGAACATGAGGCTGCAGTGTGCCCAGGCACCCAAGAGGGCCAATGGCATCCTGGCCTGCATCAGGAACAGTGTGGCCAGCAGGAGCAGGGAGGTCATTCTGCCCCTGTGCTCAGCACTGCTCAGGCCACACCTTGAGTCCTGTGTCCAGTTCTGGGCTCCTCAGTTTAAGAAGGAGGTTGACTTGCTGGAAGGTGTCCAGAGAAGGGCAACAAAGCTGGGGAGGGGTTTGGAGCACAGCCCTGTGAGGAGAGGCTGAGGGAGCTGGGGTTGCTTAACCTGGGGAAGAGGAGGCTCAGTCTCAGTCTGTGCCAGGGGAGGTTTAGGCTGGGGAGTGGAGGGGAGGGAAGGCGAGGGAAGGAGAAGGGAGGGGAGGGAAGGAGAGGGAAGGAGAGGGGAGGGGAGGGGAGGGGAGGGAAGGAGAGGGAAGGAGAGGGGAGGGAAGGAGAAGGAAGGAGAGGGGAGGACAGGGGAGAGGGGAGGAGAAGGAAGGTGCAACCTCAAATTAACCATTTTCAACTCCACTTACTTTCAGTTTTGGCATGGCCTTCAAGTCTGCCCCTGAAGCCACAGCACCTCTGAAGGTGCTGGGTGTTGGTTTGCCCTCCCTTGTGTCAGTAACAAATGCACTGAGGCTATGGCTCGTGTCAGCTGCTGGTGAATCAGATAAATCTTCAGCTTTATTTCCTGCCTGGCTACTTAGCTTGAGCAGCTCCCCCTAAGCCAGGAATCCATTAGCAAGGGAGAGGATAGCATCTTTCAGGAGCAACATGTCACAAATGTTTTGATGAACTATTTATAATCCTCAAAAAGAGAGGGAAAAAAAGAGAGAGAGCCCAACAGATGACTGCTCCTTAAAGATTGGCAGCTGGGGAAAGGTTTGCTGACAGGAACATGGTCAACAGCCTCAGGTTGGGCGAGGGGAGAACTTGCACCACCGACTCAGAGGCATTCTCCTAGTCATCAATCACAGCTGGATGGTTTCTTGGCAGCTGGAGCATACTGGAACCAGTTGGATTGTCTTGCTGCTTCCCCCCTCCCCAGCCCCCACTTCTGATTAATAAATCCTGGCTAAGGTGAAAATGGATGGGAAAGGTATGAAAGCAAAGTGCTTGCACAGAGCAGAGGTAGGAGGAAGGGGAAAGAAAATCATCTGACATGTTCAACAAGAGCAAGGGCAGGGCTCTGTGCCTGGGCTGCAACAATCCTCACTGCCAGCACAGGCTGGGGGAGGAGGGGAGAGAAAGCAGCCCTGAGGAAAAGGACTTGGGGGTGCTGGTGGGGGAGAAGCTGGGCAGGAGCAGGCAGGGTGAGCTTGCAGCACAGAAGACCAAGGGCAGCCTGGGCTGCATCCAAAGCAGCATTGCCAGAGATGGGGAGAGAGGATCCTGCCCCTCTGCTCTGCTCTGCTCTGGAGAGACCTCCCCTGCAGTGCTGTGTGCAGGTCTGGAGCCCTCAGCACAGGAAGGACCTGGACCTGATGGAGAGGCTCCAGAGGAGGCCATGGGAATGCTGAGGGGGTTGGAGCAGCTCTGCTCTGAGGCCAGGCTGAGGGAGCTAGGGGTGTTCAGGCTGGAGAAGAGAAGGCTCCAGGCAGACCTAAGAGCAGCCTGCCAGGACCTGAAGGGGGCTGCAAGAAGGCTGCAGAGAGACTGTTTGCAAAGGGCTGCAGGGACAGGAGCAGGGACAATGGCTTCAAAGTAGAGCAGAGCAGATTGAGATTGGATGTGAGGAACAAGTTCTGCAGCAGGAGGGTGGTGGAACACTGGCACAGGTTGCCCAGGGAGGTGGTTGAAGCCTCATCCCTGGAGGTTTTAAAGTCAGCCTGGATGTGGCTGTGAGCAACCTGCTGTAGTGTGAGGTGTCCCTGGCCGTGGCAGGGAGGTTGGAAGTGGCTGAGCCTTGAGGTCTCTTCCAGCCCTGACTGTTCTATGATTTCCAGCTGAAGAGGTCAATGACAGAATGGAGTCTGAGGTGCTCTGAGACTCTGAGAGGCTGGGAAACACAATCAGGACAGTTACTGACAGCTATTGTCCTCCTAAATATGTACTTGGGGGTTGTTTAGCCTACCATTGACCAGCACCCCCAGGTCCCTCTCTGTTTGGCAGCTCTCAGCCACTCTGACCCCAGCCTGCAGCTCTGCCTGGGGTTGCTGTGGCCAAAGTGCAGCCCCTGGCACTGGGACTTGTTGAATGCCATCCTGTTGGCCTCTGCCCATCTGCCCAGTGGGTCGAGGTCCCTCTGCAGCTTCAGTGAAGGAGGAAGAGAGACACAGTGGCACAAGGAAGCCATTCAGGTCTCTCATTCAGGCAACTGCCTGCAAAAGACTTCTAATCCACATATCTTAAATTACAAAGGGCTCACCAGAAGGTTTCTGCTGGGGAAATTGCATCTCTTCCTCTGAAGTGATTGAAATCACAATAATCAACAGTTTTCCTGCAAGCATAATTCAGCTGTGATAATGAGGAGGGGAAACAAACAATCACCAAACAAAGAGGCCTGAAATTGTGAGCAGGGAGTGTGAAGCAAGGATGCATTTCCCTTGGATTTCAGTGGGATAGGAAAATGGCTGTGGGAGAGGATGTGTGGCTCCAGCTGAACGGCAGCCAGTTGTGACAGGATCTTTTTTGGCTGCATATGACAGAGATCAGATTAGCTGATAAATTATTACATCATGCTTTACAGAAGCCTCTCAACTGCTGCTGGGATGGAATGTTTCCCATAGCCAGCTGGCAGCTGCAACAGAGCCATCTGAGTTTGTGCTTTGCCTGCTCCCTGCTGTTAGAGGATAAAAGAGTGGTGTGCTGTGGAAGGCACTGATTGAGAAAGCATGGAGGGCTTTGCTGGGTCTGCTCTGTGACCCAGCTGTCCTCTTTCACACTCAAACACTGTTCAAAGAGGAGTAATAGTGCCCAGAAAACACATGACCCATGCTTGCAGGGTCAGAGTGGTGAGGGTAGGAAGGGACCTCTGGAGACCATCTGGTCCAATGCCCCTGCCAGAGCAGCAGCAGCCAGTGCAGGCTGCACAGGACCTTGGAAGATCAGACACTGGCCTATTTGCAACGTTTCTGGCTTCACTTGAAGCTGGAAGGGGGCTCTGCATGTGCTGCAGAAGTCAAACCAGCTACAGCCAGAGAGGTGGTGTCCTCTCGAAGCAGATTCATTGTGGCTGAGCTGATTGTGGATGCAAGGCCACAGCTGTGCAGTCAACAGCTCTGATGGAGCACTGATCAACACAGGCTTCAGAGACTCACACAATGGGTTAGGCTGGAAGGGACTTGCCAGAGCAGCCAGCTCCAACCCCCTGCCTTGGGACACCTCCCACTAGCCCAGGTTGCTCAAGGCTTCATCCAGCCTGGCCTTGAACACCTCCAGGGAGGGCTCAGCCACAGCCTCCCTGGGCAGCCTGTGCCAGTCTCTCCCCACCCTCACTGTCAACAATTTCTTCTTCATCTGCAGTCTCAACCTCCCTTCTCCCAGCTCCAAGCCCTTGCTCCTCATCCTGGCACTCCCAGCCCTTGTCCAGAGTCCCTCCCCAGATTTCCTGGAGCCCCTTCAGGTACTGGAAGGCTGCTCTAAGGTCTCCCTAGAGCCTTCTCTTCTCCAGGCTCCAACTCTCTCAGCCTGTCCCTGAAGGAGAGGTTTCTCCATCCCTCTGATGGTCTTTGTGGCCTCTTTTCTACACATCACCATGCCCCCAGCATTCATGGCACTGTCATGGGTGTTAAGAGGATGCTTTGTTCATTCATTAAGGGAAAGTAAATCCAGGGAGCATTAGTAGTCATTATCTCATACTAGTTGAAAATAAATAGTAAGAGAAGCTCTAACTGCCTGATGTTTTTCTTTCCCCTCCAGCCTCTGGCAGCAGCAGAGGAATGGAGAGGCAGCCATGCCTAACTTCACTGCAGACACCACCTCTTGCTCTTCTGGTGACATGCACTTGGGATTTCATCTGGGTCACAACAACCCCATGCAGGGCTGCAGGCTTGGGGCAGGGTGACTGGAAACTGCCTGGCAGAAAAGGATCTGGAGGTGTTGACTGATGGCTAGGCTGAACATGCAACATGTGCCCAGGGGGCCAAGGAGGCCAAGGGCATCCTGGCCTGCAGCAGGAACAGTGTGGCCAGCAGGAGCAGGGAGGTCATTGTGCCTTGTGCTCAGCACTGGTGAGGCCACACCTTGAGTCCTGTGTCCAGTTCTGGGCCCCTCAGTTTAAGAAAGGCATTGAGAGACTTGAAGGTGTCCAGAGAATGGCAACAAGGCTGGGGAGGGGTCTGGAGCACAGCCCTGTGAGGAGAGGCTGAGGGAGCTGGGGTTGCTTAGCCTGGAGAAGAGGAGGCTCAGGGGAGACCTCATTGCTCTCTGCAGCTCCCTGAAGGGAGGTTGTAGCCAGGTGGGGGTTGGTCTCTTCTCCCAGGCAACCAGTACCAGAACAAGAGGACACAGACTCAAGCTGTGCCAGGGGAAGTTTAGTTTGGAGGGGAGGAGAAAGTTCCTCCCAGACAGAGAGCTTGGCCATTGGGATGTGCTGCCCAGGGAGGTGGTGGAGTCCCCATCCCTGGAGGTGTTTAGGAAGAGCCTGGATGAGGCACTTGGTGCCATGGTTTAGTTGATCAGATGGTGCTGGGTGGTAGGTTGGACTTTATAATCTTGAAGGTCTCTTCCAAACTCGTTAACACCAGGAGGAACTTCTTGCCTGTGAGGGTCCCAGAGCCCTGGAGCAGGCTGCCCAGAGAGGTTGTGGAGTCTCCTTCTGTGGAGCCTTTGCAGCCCTGTCTGGATGTGTTGCTGTGTGACCTGAGCTGGATTCTATGCTCCTGCTCTGGCAGGGGGCTGGACTGGAAGATCTGCAGAGGTCTCTTCCAGCCCCTGACACCCTGTGAGCCTGTGATCACTCTGTGATTCTCTGATCCCATGTGAAATGCCTTCCTGGCTTTCCTCAGTAACCAACCACAGCTTGAACTTGGATTTGCAGCCAGCTGCCAACACTTTATTTCATCTAGCTGTATCTGTGTCCCCTTCACTTAGGAAAGTGTCTTGTGAGACAATGTCAAATCTCAGATTGATTTGATGAGATTTGTCCTTGAGAAATCTTTCCCTCCCCCCCGTCCCCCCTCCCCTACTTACATTTTAGCTTAATTTCCTAAGGAAATTAGGCTTCTGCTCTCATCCTCTGTGTGCCTGTTCCTCCTGATTAATAACCTCTTTTCAACCAAATTTGACATTGACCAGAGGGATGGAAGCCTCAAATATAATTAAATCCCTGTGCACTGTAGGGAAGCAGGCAGCTAGGTAAATGAAAAGTGCCTTTTATAAGATAAAGACTGCAGGTTCAACTCCTGCAGAGAGCCTGGTGAGTGAAGGCACCCAGGAAAGACACTGCTTGGTCCCTGCCCTTGCAGCAGTTTCACTGATTGCTCCATGGGCATCCAAAGCATTGCCAGCAGGTCCAGAGAGCTGATTCTGCCACTGTAGTCTGCTCTGCTGAGACCTCCCCTGCAGTGCTGTGTGCTGCTCTGCAGCCCTCAGCACAGGAAGGACCTGGACCTGATGGAGAGGCTCCAGAGGAGGCCATGGGAATGCTCAAGGGGTTGGAGCAGCTCTGCTGTGAGGCCAGGCTGAGGGAGCTGGGGGTGTTCAGCCTGGAGAAGAGAAGGCTCCAGGCAGACCTAAGAGCAGCCTGCCAGGACCTGAAGGGGGCTGCAAGAAGGCTGCAGAGAGACTGTTTGCAAAGGCCTGCAGGGACAGGAGCAGGGACAATGGCTTCAAAGTAGAGCAGAGCAGATTGAGATTGGATGTGAGGAGCAAGTTCAGCATCAGGAGGGAGGTCTGATGATCATGAAGGTCTCTTCCAACATGTTCCATTCCATTCCATTCCATTCCATTCCTTCCTATCCTATCCTATCCTATCCTATCCTATCCTATCCTATCCTATCCTATCCTATCCTATCCTATCCTATCCTATCTTATTCTGGTCTATTCTATTCTATTCTATTCCATTCCATTCCATTCCATTCCATTCCATTCCATTCTACTCACCAGCTCCATTGTCCTTCTCTGCACCTGCTCCAGCCCCCAACATCCTTCTTGGAGTAAGGGCACCAAAACTGAGCCCAGAACTCAAGGCAGGGCCTCACCAAGAATCCTGGCACTGTGGGACATGCTTTAGTGGTCAAGGTGGTGTTGGGTTAACTGTTGGGCTTGGCTATCTCCGAGGACTTCTCCCCCCTGGTTGCTTGTACCCTCTGTACTCTTTTGGAAGTGGAGCTGCTTGGTGCCTGCCAGGCTGCAGGGTGCAGCTGAGTGCTCAGAGCATGCTGGGGCTCAGCTGCTGGCCTGTGCTGCTCCTGGGAGCTCAGTACTGCTGCCTTTGGGTGGCAACTTCGCAGCTATTCATGGATTTGGGTCCAGCAACCCATGCCTTCAAGTAGGGAGAACTTGAGATGTGTTTCAGGCAGGGCTGAAGGATGGAAAGGAGTAAAGTCCTGATCCTTCCCTTAGCAAACCTCCCTGCAGAGAAGCTGTGCAGCAGCATTAGCTCTTGCCTTCAAAGCCAGGCTCTCCAGGGTGGGTATATAGATAGCTGTCCTTTGAGGGGCTGAATAAAGAGTGAAAGGTTACTTCACTGTCCACTGAACAATTTTTAACCCCTCATGGACAAAGTGCTTGCACTTACTCAGCTCTGAATTCCCTCTCTGCTGCCAAATAATGAACTGAGCCCACAACAAAAGCAGCTTCTGGTCTGCATGCACAGGGAAGAAAAGTCTCTGTGGAGAGCCAGGTGGTGGCCCTTTTCTCCTGCCTGGGGAGCCTTTGGGGTGCTGGGGGAGGAGAAGCTGAAGAGGAGCCAGCAGGGAGCACTTGCAGCCCAGAGAGGCAAGCAGAGCCTGGGCTGCAGCAAGAGAAGTGTGGCCAGCAGGGCCAGGGAGGGGATTCTGCCCCTCTGCTCCACTCTGCTGAGACCACAGCTGCAGCTCTGGGGCCAGCTCTGGAGCCTCTGTGCCAGGAAGGCTCTGGAGGTGCTGGAAGGTGTCCAGAGAAGGGCCAGGAGGAGGAGCAGAGGGCTGGAGCTGCTCTGCTGTGAGGACAGACTGAGGGAGTTGGGGTTGTGCAGGCTGGAGAGGAGAAGGCTCTGAGGAGACCTCATTGTGGCCTTGCAGGATCTGCAGGGGGCTCCAAGAAAGCTGGGGAGGGACTTTTGAGGGTGTCGGTGAATAGAATAGAATAGAATAGAATAGAATAGAATAGAATAGAATAGAATAGAATAGACCAAGTGGGAAGAGACCTTCAAGATCATCAAGTCCAACCTATCATCCAACACCACCTAATCAACCAAGCACCCTATCAAGTCTCCTCCTGAACACCTCCAATGATGGTGACTCCACCACCTCCCTGGGCAGCACATCCCAATGGGCAATCACTCTCTCTGGGAAGAATTTCTTCCTCACCTCCAGCCTAAACTTCCCCTGGCACAGCTTGAGACTGTGTCCTCTTGTTCTGGTGCTGCTTGCCTGGGAGAAGAGACCAACCCCCACCTGTCTACAACCTCCCTTCAGGCAGTTGGAGAGAGCAATGTGGTCTCCCCTGAGCCTCCTCCTCTCCAGGCTAAGCAACCCCAGCTCCCTCAGCCTCTCCTCACAGGGCTGTGCTCCAGACCCCTCCCCAGCTTTGTTGCCCTTCTCTGGACACCTTCCAGCAGCTCAACATCTTTCCTAAACTGAGGAGCCCAGAACTGGACACAGGACTCCAGGTGTGGCCTAAGCAGTGCTGAGCACAGGGCAGAATGCCCTCCCTGCTCCTGCTGGCCACACTGTTCCTGGTCCAGGCCAGGATATGGGAGTTACAATATGATGCAGGGATTTACAATTGTGAAACAGCATGGAACAGCAGCCCTCCCTTGGCCTCTGTCCAGCAGATCCCTGTCCCTCCTGAGCTGGGGAGCTCAGAGCTGGCTGCAATATTCCAGGTGAGGTCTCAGCAGGGCAGAGCAGAGGGGGAGGAGAACCTCCCTGGCTCTGAATGCCCCTCAGGACCCCATTGGCCTTCTTGCCCCCCAGGGCACATTGCTGCCCCATGCAGAGCTTGCTGCCCACCAGGACTTTACTGCACTGATGTTTATGAAGGCAGTGTGGTGTGTGTGAGGCATGCCTGTGTCTGTCCTGCCCCTTTAGAGCAACAGTGACTCAGTCTCCTTTAAATCATAACAGGGATTAAATGCAGAACAGGAGGCTCTGAGGGCTGGTTGCTTTTGTGGGTTTTAGGGGTTAGTAAAACAAAGTCCACCTCAAACCACACTGTGCTCTGGCTCCAGGATCCCAGGGCTCTGGGATTGTTCTCTTTCTTCCTCCTGAAATTCCCTCAGGGGCAGTTAAGAGAATCAGATGTGCTGAAGCCTTCTGCTTGGTGCCAGCTCTGCACCCTGGGTGAATCTCAGGTCAGCCCTGTGCACTGCTCACCTGGAAAAGCAGCTGCATAGTGCTTTAGATGCCCAAGAAACCTAAGGCTGAGCCCCAGGTGGCAGCTTAGAAAGAACAAATCTTTACTTGTGGTAGTTTGGAATGCAACCACTCAGGGAGTACCAAACCCAGCCCAGAACTGTTGAGACAAATGTCAGCCAGGCTTTGCACTTGGTGCTCTCAGGTGCTCAGATCTGCTGCTGAACACACTGAGGAATTGTTTTGTTTCAAAGTAAAACCTCCCTTCAGCCAGGCAGGAAACAAACACCTGAGAGCCAGCTGGACAACAGAGTCCATCTAGAACCCCTCCAGCCTGCACAGCTGATGCTCACCACACTTGTAGCCTATCATGCAGCACAGAGTGGCTTGGAAGGGACCTGAAAGATCACAGCATCACAGAGTCACAGAGTGCCAGGGGCTGGGAGGGAGCTCCAAAGCTCATCCAGGCCAACCCCCTGGCTGTGGCATCAGTTAACCCTTGTGGGACGATTGCTGCTCTCTCCTCTCCTCCTTAACTCCTGGAGGGCTGGAAATGTTCATCACTGATAACAAGAGGATAGAATCACAGAATGGGTTGGGTTGGAAGGAAGCTTTAAAGCTCATCCAGTCCAGCCCCCCTGCAGTCAGCAGGAACAGCTGCAGCTGGAGCAGGTTGCTCAGAGCCCCAGGCAGCCTGATCTGCAGTGGTTGCAGGCACAGGGCTGCTACCACCTCTCTGGTCAAACGAGGCCAGCAGTTTGCCACCCTCAGTGCTAAACATGCCTTCCCTCTCTCCAGTATATATCTTTATCCCTCACTTTAAAGCCATCACCAGGATAAAGTGCAAGAGTTTCCAGAGAGGCATCAAGTTGACAGAATCACAGAGTCACAGGGGCTGGGAGGGACCTCCAGAGCTCATCCATCCCCCTGCCAGAGCAGGAGCACCCAGAGCAGCTCACACAGCAACACAGCCAGGCAGGGCTTGAAGAGCTCCACAGAGGGAGACTCCACAGCCCCCCTGGGCAGCCTGCTCCAGGCTTCTCTCACCCTCCCAGGGGAAAAATTCTTCCTCCTCTTTCCATGGCACTTCCTCTGCCTCAGCTTCCACCACTGCCCCTGGTGCTGGCATTGGGCATCCCCCAGCAGAGCCTGGCTCCAGCCTCTGGGCACAGCACAGCTTTAGCAGCAGCAAGGAGCTCACCCTCAGGCTCCTTCTCTGCAAGCTCCAGAGCCCTCAGCTCCCTCAGGCTCTCCTCTTCAGGGAGATCATCTTCTTCCATGCATGCTGCATGAGCACACCTGTCAAAGGCAAAGCAGTGCTGAGGACCTGCAGTCCATTAGTGAAGGCAGACCATCTGGAAAGAAAGAGGAAGGAAAAACCTCTCCTAACTCTTAAATGTCTGAAGATGGTGCTGAGAAAATCCCTAGAGACATAGAATTGTCTTAGCTGCAGAAGTCTTCATAAGATCCTTGCTGCTCACAGTTCTTTAACTCTGCCAGGGCTGGGGCTAATCCATGGCCCTCAGCACCACAGCTCTGCCTCTTTGAAGCACCTGCAGGGAGCCCAAGTGCAGGTAACAGCCCCACTGTGAGCCACATTCCTAACCTTTACTACCAAGCTGTCTCTCCTTGTTTGATCTTCACCTCTCTTGAAGGGTTTAGCCTTTCCTTTTCTGTCAGTAGGGCTTTGCTGCCTTAGAATTTGCTCCTCACTCTCCTCTGCCATTGTAAAACTCTTTCAATGAGGTTTTTTTTTAGCCATTCTGTCCCCTCAGGATACTTTACTGGAGTTTAAATTCACCCCCAAGTAGATAGCAGCTGTTATTTTCTGTAGTTTTGACTCTTTCAAGGGTTGTCTTTAGTGCCACTGAAGCCTGCTTTGAGCCTATGGGTGAAGGACTTTGTCTTCTAATGGAAGCTTTAACCTTGCCAGAGTCTGCTTGAGAGAGGCCAAGTCAGAGCAGCAAAGCTGCTGCAGGCAGTGGAACATCTGCCTGCTGGGGCCAGGCTGAGGCAGCTGGGGAGTGGAGGAGCCTGAGGGGTGCCCTCGTTGCTGGTGACAAAGATGTGCAGAGCAGTGAGGGCAAGAAGGAGCCAGGCTCTGCTCAGGGTTGTCCAGCGACAGGCTGAGGGGCACTGGCTGCAAGTGGAGCAGAGGAGGTGCCACAGGAACAGCAGGGGAAAAATATTCCCTGTGAGGCTGGCAGAGGCCTGGAGCAGGCTGCCCAGAGGGGTGGTGGAGTCTCCTGCTCCTTTCCAGCCCTGTCTGGATGTGTTCCTGTGGGACCTGTGCTGGATTCCCAGCTCCCTCAGCCTCTCCTCCCAGGGCTGTGTTCCAAACCCCTCCCCAACTTCATTGCCCTTCTCTGGACACGCTCCAGCAGATGGCATCAACTCTTCTCTACATGAATATTCCTGATGGGGGGGAAAATCTTCTATACTGCTCAGGTGAGCACCATGAGGACTCTTCCAGTGAGAGAGGCACAGCTCTCAGCTGCACACACAGGCTTTGGGGAAGCCACTGGTGGTGGCTGCAGAGGGGCTGGCCTTCAGCTGCCCGTTTGTCTCGCTTGCAAGTCCCCAGCGCTGAGGTTGCTGCAGGAAGCTGGTGCTGGTGTGTGAGGGCTGCAGTGACAGCTTGATGGAGCGTGGTGATTATGGAATTGGTGGTAAAAACAAAATCAATAAGGGAGCTCAGGTTTCCAACCCAGGTAATGGAGATGTCACCTATAAATCTCAGGTGGAGGGCTGAGTCGCTGATATGATTATTTAAGCACAGCTCTCCGTTGTAGTTCTTGCAGAGGTTGTCACCATGCAGCACTGGGGACAAGCTATCAAAGGAGAAGGATGTCTCAGTTAAGCCTTGCAGATGGCTGAGGATGGAGTGCTGCTCAGTAATATCATTGATGGGCTGGAAGATAGAACACAGAGGATGAACCTGCAGTATTGAGCCTGCAGTGTGCCCAGGCAGCCAGGAGGGCCAATGGCATCCTGGCCTGCATCAGGAACAGTGTGGCCAGCAGGAGCAGGGAGGTCATTCTGCCCCTGGACACTGCACTGGTTAGGCCACACCTTGAGTCTTGTGCCCAGTTCTGGGCCCCTCAGTTTAGGAAGGAGGTTGACTTGCTGGAAGGTGTCCTGAGAAGGGCAACGAAGTTGGGGAGGGGTTTGGAACACAGCCCTGTGAGGAGAGGCTGAGGGAGCTGGGGTTGCTTAGCCTGGAGAAGAGGAGGCTCAGGGGAGACCTCATTGCTCTCTACAACTCCCTGAAGGGAGGTTGTAGACAGGCAGAGGTTGGTCTCTTCTCCCAGGCAAGCAACACCAGAACAAGAGGACACAGTCTCAGGCTGCACCAGGGGAGGTTTAGGCTGGAGGTTAGGAGGAAGTTCTACCCAGAGAGAGTGATTGCCCATTGGGATGTGCTGCCCAGGGAGGTGGTGGAGTCACCATCATTGGAGGTGTTCAGGAGGAGACTTGCTAGGGTGCTTGGTGCCATGGGTTAGTTGATTAGGTGGTGTTGGATGATAGGTTGGACACGATGATCTTGAAGGTCTCTTCCAACCTGGTTTATTCTATTCTATTCTATTCTATTCTATTCTATTCTATTCTATTCTATTCTATTCTATTCTATTCTATTCCATTCCATTCCATTCCATTCCATTCCATTCCATTCCATTCCATTCTATTCTATTCTATTCTATTCTATTCTATTCTATTCTATTCCATTCCATTCCATTCCATTCCATTCCATTCCATTCCATTCCATTCCATTCCATTCCATTCCATTCTATTCTATTCTATTCTATTCTATTCTATTCTATTCTATTCTATTCTATTCTATTCCATTCCATTCCATTCCATTCCATTCCATTCTATCCTATCCCATTCTATCCTATCCCATCCTGTTCCATTCCATTCCATTGCATTCCATTCCATTCCATTCTAACCTCCTCTGCTACAGGAAGGAGCAATATGGAATTATTAAGACCTGCAAGGCTCTTGTACAGGACTGGGATAAAAGATTGGCTAATAACATTGGGGAAAGGACTGGAGAATGCAGAGGAGGGTTTACCAAGAGCCAAGCTCAAGGTTTTACACCGAGGCAGAGGCAACAGTTTGGTCATACACAAGGTGAGGAAAACGCTGGTCAGGGAAGTGATGCCTGCAGGAGCAGAGCTGCTCCCAGTGTGGTGCTGGGGCAGAACACAGGAACTTTGAAGGAAAAGGAATAGGTTCTGACACTCAAGAGATGTGCTGCAGACATCTGTGCATGCATGTGAAAACCTGACAGTACAATTGCATGAGGCAGGTGATGATGTAACAGATTTTCACTGCCCTGTGTGTTGGTTATTTCACACCTCCACCACCCTCCTTCCCTACGGCTGGGAGAGTTGGGGCTGCTCAGCCTGGAGAAGAGAAGGCTCCCAGGAGAACCTAGAGCAGCCTTCCAGTACCTAAAGGGGGCCACAGGGGAGAAACACTTCAAAAGGGCTTGTAGAGACAGGGTGGGGGGGGAAGGTTTCAAGCTGGAAGAGGACAGGTTAGACTGGAGACGAGGAAGAAGTACTTTGCAGTGAGGATGGGGAGGCACTGGGACAGGCTGCCCAGGGAGGTGGTGTCTGCCCCCTCCCTGGCAGTGCTCAAGGTCAGGGTGGATGACATTGGTCAGCCTGCTCTAGTGGGAGGTGACCCTGGCCATGTCAGGGGGGTGGGAGCTGGATGACCTTTAAAGTGCATTCCACTGTGTGACTCTGTGGAGCCTGGCCTCAAGCTGCCGTGTCGCCTCTGTGCTGTGTGACCACATTCACAGGCTGCTCTAGGAATGAAGGCTCATTGCTGGGGGGCACTTCACACACCAGTGCAGGATGAATCCTTCTCAGCTTCATGAGTCCTTTGAGTGATGGTTCCCAGATTACAACTCTTGACCTCCTCTTGCTGGTTGGAATAAAATGATAAGGGCAATCAATTTACAACGATTGTGCCATGAAACCTCTGGCCTCAGTATTACCTCCTCCCCCCACCATTACTCAGAGTAGAATGGAATGGAATGGAATGGAAGAGGGAAGGGAAGGGAAGGGAAGGGAAGGGAAGGGAAGGGAAGGGAAGGGAAGGGAAGGGGAAGGGAAGGGGAAGGGAAGGGGAAGGGAAGGGGAAGGGGAAGGGGAAGGGGAAGGGGAAGGGAAGGGAAGGGAAGGGAAGGGAAGGGAAGGGAAGGGAAGGGAAGGGAAGGGAAGGGAAGGGAAGGGAAGGGAAGGGAAGGGAAGGGAAGGGAAGGGAAGGGAAGGGAAGGGAAGGGAAGGTTTGGGAAGGGAAGGGAAGGGAAGGGAAGGGAAGGGAAGGGAAGGGAAGGGAAGGTTTGGGAAGGGAAGGGAAGGGAAGGTTTGGGAAGGGAAGGGAAGGTTTGGGAAGGTTTGGGAAGGGAAGGGAAGGGAAGGTTTGGGAAGGTTTGGGAAGGTTTGGGAAGGTTTGGGAAGGTTTGGGAAGGGAAGGGAAGGGAAGGGAAGGGAAGGGAAGGGAAGGGAAGGGAAGGGAAGGGAAGGGAAGGGAAGGGAAGGGAAGGGAAGGGAAGGGAAGGGAAGGGAAGGGAAGGGAAGGGAAGGGAAGGGAAGGGAAGGGAGAATAGAGTAGAGTAGAGTAGAGTAGAGTAGAGTAGAGTAGAGTAGAATAGAATAGAATAGAATAGAATAGAATAGAATAGAATAGAATAGAATAGAATAGAATAGAATAGAATTAACCAGGCTGGAAAAGACCTTGGAGATCATCAAGTCCAACCTATCACCCAACACCATCTGATCAACTAAACCATGGCACCAAGTGCCTCATCCAGGCTCTTCCTAAACACCTCCGGGGATGGGGACTCCACCACCTCCCTGGGCAGCACATCCCAGTGGGCAATGTGGCACCAGCTGTTGGTGTAGATCACCAATTAGTCCTTCAGTCTCACCCACATGATGAGCAAGTGTGGGGAAGCAGCCAGATGATGTACGAGCAGCTTACATCAGTAAATGGATTGTTGGAGTTGAGTTATTCAGTGTTGTCAGACTCCATAACATCAGAGGAGATGCATAAATGTGGGGGGAAATGGGTTCTTGTATTTACACATGTATATATTGTGCAGTTTATTGCATCATAATTGCTCCATAACTGCTCAGTGACTGTGATATTTATGCTTTCTTCTAATTAGATAGAAAGTTCTTGCATCAAGCACTCTGTAACTCAGTGCAGAGCAATCAAAGAGCTACTTTAAAAAGGGGGTTGGCTGCCATGTACAGACAACAGAGAACAGTGGTGGAGGAGGTGCTGAGATGCTTTCCACACAACTGTCAGGGTTGGAAGGGACCTCCAGGCTCAGCCAGTCCCAACCCCCCTGCCATGGCCAGGGACACCTCACACCGCAGCAGGTTGCTCACAGCCACCTCCAGCCTGGCTGCAAACACCTCCAGGCAGGAGGCTGCCACCACCTCCCTGGGCAGCCTGTGCCAGGCTCTCACCACCCTCATGGGCAACAACTTCTTCCTCACAGCCAATCTCAATCTCCCCACTTCTAGTTTTGCTCCATCCCCCCCAGTCCTATCCCTCCCTGACACCCTCAAGAGTCCCTCCCCAGCTTTCTTGGAGCCCCCTGCAGACTGTTTATTTCCTTGCTAGTTTTCTGTTGTCCATTGCTGTATTTAATACCTGAATGAGCAGATAAAACCACTTAAAGGTAGAAAGAAGTGCCAGGGAAGCAGGCTGCAGTGCCCATGGCCTACAGAGGCTTTTAGAATGAGGCTCATTAAATGCACAGTGCTGTCTGTCAGAATAACAGGACAGACAGACTGAGAGGCAGAAGCACAGAGCAGCCTTCTGATACCTGAAGGGGACCTAGAAGAAAGCTGGGGAGGGACTATTTATATGGGATTGTATTGATCAGATGAGAGGGAATGAATTGAGGCTGAAAGAGGGGAGATTCAGACTGGAGATTAGGGACAAAAGTCTTTCCAGTGAGGGTGAGGAGCCACTGGAGCAGGTTGCCCAGGGAGGTTGTGGATGCCCCAGAACTATTTCAGCCTTTCATAGAATCATAGAATCAATGAGGTTGGAAAAGACCTCAGAGATCATCCAGCCCAACCTGGCACCCAACACCTCCTGACAACTAAACCATGGCTCCAAGTGCCACATCCAAGCCTTTCTTGAACACCTCCAGGGATGGTGACTCCACCACAAGCACAAGCACAGCCCTGTGAGGAGAGGCTGAGGGAGCTGGGGTTGCTTAGCCTGGAGAAGAGGAGGCTCAGGGGAGACCTCATTGCTCTCTACAACTACCTGAAAGGTGGTTGTAGCCAGGAAGGGGTTGGTCTCTTCTCTCTAGCAACCAGCACCAGAACAAGAGGACACAGTCTCAAGCTGTGCCAGGGGAAGTTTAGGCTGGAGGTGAGGAGAAAGTTCTTCCCTGAGTCGTTCACCATTGGGATGTGCTGCCCAGGGAGGTGGTGGAGTCCCCATCCCTGGAGGTGTTCAAGAGGGGACTGGATGTGGCACTTGGTGCCATGGTTTAGTCATGAGGTCTGTGGTGACAGGTTGGACTCGATGATCTTTGAGGTCTTTCCAACCTTGGTGATTCTGTGACACTGTGATACCTCCCTGGGCAGCACATCCCAATGGGCAATCTCTCTGTGTAGAATTTCTTCCTAACCTCCAGTCTAAACCTCCCCTGGTACAGCTTGAGACTGTGTCCTCTTGTTCTGGTGCTGCTTGCCTGGGAGAAGAGACCAACCCCCACCTGGCTACAACCTCCCTTCAGGGAGTTGTAGAGAGCAATGAGGTCTCCCCTGAGCCTCCTCTTCTCCAGGCTAAGCAACCCCAGCTCCCTCAGCCTCTCCTCACAGGGCTGTGCTCCAGACCCCTCCCCAGCCTTGTTGCCCTTCTCTGGACACCTTCAAGTCTCTCAATGTCCTTCTGAAACTGAGGAGCCCAGAACTGGACACAAGACTCAAGGTGTAGTCTGGCCAGTGCTGTTGTTGCTCTTTGAATCTGTTCTTAGGTTTCTAGAGCAGAAACCTGAACACCTTCAGAGAGAATCCTGTCAAATCCTGCTTTAGAAAGAAGATCAAATTCTTGGCTGTGTTCATATGTGCTGCAGGTTTTCAGACTGACACAAACCTGTGTGCTTCTAGTCACAAACACCAATCTGCAGCTGCAGCTTCAGATGTATTTTTGGCTAGGGTTTGACAGAATTCACTTCAGAGGTCTCTTTTGGTTCCTTTTTTTCCCCTCACTTCTCATCTCTGTGTGCCTCCTGCTTGAAGCCAAGCCACCCCTGCTTGAAGCCAAGCCACCCAAGTGGCTCATCTGAAAGGTCATGATGTGATAAATAAATCCTGACCTGCTCCTGCAGGTGCCTAAACCTACAGCTGGAGAATGCAGCAACTGAAACAGGGAGTCCCTCACTCCTGAGGCTCCACCAGGACCATATATATTCAGACTGGATGTGAGGAACAAGTTCTGCACCAGGAGGGTGGTGGAACACTGGCACAGGTTGCTCAGGGAGGTGGTTGAGGCTCCATCCCTGGAGATGTTCAAGGTGATGCTGGACAGGGCTGTGGGCAACCTGCTCCAGTTGGGGATGTCCCTGCTGAGTGCAGAGGGGGTTGGGCTGGGTGAGCTTTGGAGGTCCCTTCCAGCCCAGAGCATGCTGTGATTCTATGGACAGCTTCATGTTCCTCTGGAAAACATTTGCTGGGAATGTTGATGAGAACCTTCCAGGGAGGCTGTGGAGCCATCAGTTATGGACTCTCAGGCACTGGAGACCTTTAAGCAAAGTTCACACAGTGATTAATCAGAGATCACAGAGTCATAGAGTAATTTCATTTGGAAGGGACCTTTAAAGCTCATCCAGATCCAACCCCCTGCCAAGGGCAGGGACATCTCCTGCCAGCCCAGGTTGTTCAAAGCCTCATCCAGACTGGCCTTCAGCACCTCCAGGAAGGGAGCATCCACTGCCTCCCTGGGCAACCTGTGCCAGTGTTTCACCACCCTTATAGTAAAGAGTTTCTTCCTAACCTCCAGTCTCAATCTCCTCTCAGCCAGCTCCAAGCCATTGCTCCTTGTCCTGTCTCTACAAGCCCCTGTAAAATGTCCCTCCCCAGCTTTCCTGTAGCCCCCTTCAGGCCCTGGAAGGCCTCTCTGGGGTCTCCCCAGAGGCTTCTCTTCTCCATGCAGATGACACAGCATACTTAATCTTTCCTTCAGGCAAGAAAGCAGATCATTTCCAGCTGGTTCTTGAAAAACCTTTCCACCTCAGATGCCTTCAAAGCCACTGACTCCTTTGTTCACTCCCACTGGGTATCCTGTCTGAGCAGAAAGCCCTTTTGAATCCTGGATGGCTTGCCTTTGGCTGTGACACTCCTTGCTGGCAAGCCAGGGACTACTCCTTAACTGCAGGCAGTACCTTTCATACAACACTGTACCTGGGCCTGGAGTTGGGGGAGTCCACAGTTCAGGGTCTGCAATGTGCAGATGAAACCTCTTTAACCTGACACAAAGTGCAGGGTCCTGCACCTGGGCTGGGACATTCCTTGTGATCAGTGCAGGAGATTGAGAGCAGCCCTGCAGAGAAGGACTTGGGGGTGCTGGTGGGTGAAAAGATGCCCAGGAGCCAGCAATGGGCACTGGCAGCCCAGCTAAAGAGCTGCCCAGGAGCCAGCAATGGGCACTGGCAGCCCAGGGGAAGAGCTGCCCAGGAGCCAGCAATGGGCACTGGCAGCCCAGGGGAAGAGCTGCACAGGAGCCAGCAATGGGCACTGACAGCCCAGGGGAAGAGCTGCCCAGGAGCCAGCAATGGGCACTGGCATCCCAGGGGAAGAGCTGCACAGGAGCCAGCAATGGGCACTGGCAGCCCAGGGGAAGAGCTGCACAGGAGCCAGCAATGGGCACTGGCAGCCCAGGGGAAGAGCTGCCCAGGAGCCAGCAGTGGGCACTGGCAGCCCAGGGGAAGAGCTGCCCAGGAGCCAGCAATGGGCACTGGCAGCCCAGGGGAAGAGCTGCCCAGGAGCCAGCAATGGGCACTGGCAGCCCAGAGGAAGAGGTGCACAGGAGCCAGCAATGGGCACTGACAGCCCAGAGGAAGAGGTGCACAGGAGCCAGCAATGGGCACTGGCAGCCCAGAGGAAGAGGTGCACAGGAGCCAGCAATGGGCACTGACAGCCCAGCTGAAGAGCTGCCCAGGAGCCAGCAATGGGCACTGACAGCCCAGGGGAAGAGCTGCCCAGGAGCCAGCAATGGGCACTGGCAGCCCAGGGGAAGAGCTGCCCAGGAGCCAGCAATGGGCACTGGCAGCCCAGGGGAAGAGCTGCCCAGGAGCCAGCAATGGGCACTGGCAGCCCAGGGGAAGAGCTGCCCAGGAGCCAGCAATGGGCACTGACAGCCCAGGGGAAGAGCTGCCCAGGAGCCAGCAATGGGCACTGGCAGCCCAGGGGAAGAGCTGCCCAGGAGCCAGCAATGGGCACTGGCAGCCCAGGGGAAGAGCTGCCCAGGAGCCAGCAATGGGCACTGGCAGCCCAGGGGAAGAGCTGCCCAGGAGCCAGCAATGGGCACTGGCAGCCCAGGGGAAGAGCTGCCCAGGAGCCAGCAATGGGCACTGACAGCCCAGAGGAAGAGGTGCACAGGAGCCAGCAATGGGCACTGACAGCCCAGGGGAAGAGCTGCCCAGGAGCCAGCAATAGGCACTGACAGCCCAGGGGAAGAGCTGCCCAGGAGCCAGCAATGGGCACTGGCAGCCCAGCTGAAGAGCTGCCCAGGAGCCAGCAATGGGCACTGGCAGCCCAGAGGAAGAGGTGCACAGGAGCCAGCAATGGGCACTGGCAGCCCAGAAGGCCAAGGGCAGCCTGGGCTGTATCAGAAGCAGTGTGACCATGACTGGAGAGAGAGAGGATCCTGCCCCTCTGCTCTGCTCCACTTTGCTGAGACCTCCCCTGGGCTTTCAGAGGGTGATCTGCTAATGAAGCATCTCAATCTAAGTTCAGTGCTTTAAAAGCCACAAGCCAGCCCTTGTTATCTTTTAGCTGCAGCTTTCTGCCATGCAGCCTAGCTGAGCAGCCTGGCTGGCTGGGTGCATCTTTAACAAGCTCAAAAAAAGCTTTCAAGCACTGAGTGCAGAGAAGAGGTAAACTCACTGAGATGGAAATCAGATCATCCTCTTTCCCTAAGAACATTTTCCTTGAAACAGGCATCTCTGCATGGCTGCTTTGTTGTTTAGTTCAGCCAGTTGGGGGAGAGCTTAGAGATCTCATTGTATTCAAAGCCAAAGCTCTTTAAAGGGCAGGATGGCTTCCATGTCTTTATCTTTGTTTCCTCCAGGCTGTGGTGGGGGTTTCATAGTGCTGGTGACCTGACTTCTTGTGGTGGAGAAGTACTTCCTGCAGCTCGCTTCCATAGAAGCACAGAAAAGTTTTGGTTGGAAAGGATGTCTCAAATCATCAACTCCAACCCTAGCACCACCATGGCCCCTGAGCAGTGCCCTGAGGTGCCATGGCCACATGTTCCTTGAACACCTCCAGGCATGGGGACTCCACCACCTCCCTGGTAAGTTGGGTTCTGAGATGTGCATTAAGGACCCAGAGCATCACAGAACTGCTCTGGTTGGAAAAGCCTTCTAAGAACATAAAGCCCAACCATCAGCCCACCAGCACCACCACAACCACTATACCATGGCCCCAGCTGTCATGGCCACATGTTCCTTGAACACTTCCAGGGATGTGGACTCCACCACCTCCCTGGTAAGTTGGGTTCTGAGATGTGCATTAAGGACCCAGAGAATCACAGAACTGCTTTGGTAAAGAAGCCTTCTAAGAACACAAAGCCCAACCATCAGCCCACCAGCACCACCACAGCCACTACACCATGGCCACATGTTCCTTGAACATCTCCAGGGATGGGGACTCCACCACCTCCCTGGCCAGCTGGGTTCTGAGATGTGCATCAAGGACCCAGAGAATCACAGAACTGCTCTGGCTGGAAAAGCCTTCTAAGAACATAAAGCCCAGCCATCAACCCACCAGCACCACCACAACCACTACACCATGGCCCCAGCTGCCATGGCCACATGTTCCTTGAACACCTCCAGGGATGGGGACTCCACCACCTCCCTGGGCAGCACATCCCAATGGTGAACGACTCTCTCTGGGAAGAACTTTCTCCTCACTTCAAGTCTAAACCTCCCCTGGCACAGCTTGAGACTGTGTCCTCTTGTTCTGGTGCTGGTTGCCTGGGAGAAGAGACCACCCCCCACCTGGCTACAACCACCTTTCAGGTAGTTGTAGAGGGCAGTGAGGTCTCCCCTGATCCTTCTCTTCTCCAGGCTAAACAATCCCAGCTCCCTCAGCCTCTCCTGACTCCACTCATCCCTGGCCCCCACTTGGAGATGGATCCATTGACAGCCACTCTTTGGGTGCAGCTCTCAAGCCACTTCTTTAGCCATTGAGTGTTTGTGCATGTGAGTGATTTCCACCTATTGAAGAAAGGGGGAAAACCACCCCAAAATGGTGACAAGGCAGGAGTGAGAGTGAGAAAAGGGAGTGAGAGCTTCAGCTAAGTGTCTGAATCGTTGAGCTGCAGGTGAAAGGCAATGCAGCAGCAGTGCACAGCTCCTGGGTTGTTATTTTTATTGCTCTTTGCCCAAAAGGTGAAGTAAATCTTTGCTTTGAAATGCTGAGAGTCCCTGGAGTCAAGCATTCATCACATCACCTCATGCTGATTGCTTCTCTCATCAGTATGCAACTTCACCCAGGCACAGTATTGATCAGATGGAAGGGATGGTGTCAGCTCAAAAAAGCCAACCCAAGAACAGCAAAGAGCACCACTGAAGGAGCTCTCAAGCTAGTCTGCCTGGACTCCAGCAAGGTCTTTGACACCTTCCCCCACACCAAGCTCCTGGCCAAGCTGTCATCCCCTGGCTTGGACAGCAGCTCTCTGAGCTGGGTTAGGAACTGGCTGGAGGCTGAGCCCAGAGAGTGGTGGTGAATGGTGCCACAGCCAGCTGGCAGCCAGGCACCAGTGGTGTGCCCCAGGGAGCAGTGCTGGGCCCCAGCCTGTTCAATATCCTTATTGATGATCTGGATGAGGGCATTGAGTCCATCAGCAGTAAATGTGCAGATGACACCAAGCTGGGGGCAGGAGTTGATCTGCTGGAGGGTAGAGAGGCTCTGCAGAGGGACCTGGACAGGCTGGGCAGATGGGCAGAGGCCAAGGGCAGGAGACTGAACACATCCAAGTGCCAGGGGCTGCACATTGGCCACAGCAACCCCAGGCAGTGCTACAGGCTGGGGGCAGAGTGGCTGAGAGCAGCCAGGCAGAGAGGGACCTGGGAGTGCTGGTTGATGGTAGGCTGAACATGAGCCTGCAGTGTGCCCAGGCAGCCAGGAGGGCCAATGGCATCCTGGCCTGCATCAGGAACAGTGCAGCCAGCAGGAGCAGGGAGGTCATTGTGCCCCTGTACACTGCAGGATCAGTGTGGCCAGCATGGTTGGGCTCAATGATCTTGGAGGGCTTTTTGAACCCTGATGATGCTACAGTTCCTTAAACCACCTGATTTATGGGGGTACAGTTGTCCTCCCCATGACCTGAAAATGCTGTTGTCAGCAGAAGGACTCAGCTGTGGTGCATGCAGAGGTCAGCACTGTTGTTCTGGAGAGAGATGAACATGGCTGTCTGAATGGCTCTGTGAGTGAGCTCCTCTCCAGAGCTTGGCTGGCATTTGGGGTGTAAAATAAAGGGACCCAGCCATGATGCTTTGTTTCTCTTTGAGGCTATGCATGCAGCTGGAGGAGGATTGATCCTTCACTCCATGACCTGAGGAGAAAGAGGGAGAACTTATAGGCAATGCAATGCTGGGAGACAGATGAAGTGACTTTAGGTAATCAAAGCAAAAACTGCTGCCTGGCAGAGCCCCAGCAGCAAGGACTCCTCTCTCAGAGCTCCTTGATGGATTTGTACAGCCTCCCAGTGCTTGAGTTTTGTGTTGTGTGATACTCCCCAAGCAGCAATGTGACCTTCTTCCCTCCCCTAAGATGTTATCACTTCTCAGTGGCAAAGTGATTCTGTTGCTGCTTTCCTGGAGCTGAACTCATGAATCACTGCTGTGGGCAAGGGGTGGCAGAGCACAGAGCACTCTGTGGAATCTATAAATCCTTTGGAAGAGAAGAGCCTTTGCCTCTGCCAGCAGCTCTTACTGTGGTGCAAGCAGGTGGGCACCCTCAGCAGGGCTGCTGATGACACCAAGCTGTGTGGTGCAGCTGACAGCTGGAGGGAGGGATCCATCCAGAGGGACCTGGACAGGCTGCAGAGCTGGGCCCAGGACAACCTCAGGAGGTTCAACAAGACCAAGGGCAAGGTCCTGCAGCTGGCTCAGGGCAATCCCAGGCACTGCTAGAGGCTGGGCAGGGACTGGCTGGAGAGCAGCCCTGGAGAAAAGGCCTTGGGGGTGCTGGGGGAGGAGAAGCTCAGCAGGAGCCAGCAGGGAGCACTTGCAGCCCAGAGAGCCAAGCAGAGCCTGGGCTGCAGCAAGAGAAGTGTGGCCAGCAGGGCCAGGGAGGGGATTCTGCCCCTCTGCTCCACTCTGCTGAGACCACAGCTGCAGCTCTGGGGCCAGTTCTGGAGCCTCTGTGCCAGGAAGGATCTGGAGGGGCTGGAAGGTGTCCAGAGAAGGGCCAGGAGGAGGAGCAGAGGGCTGGAGCTGCTCTGCTGTGAGGACAGACTGAGGGAGTTGGGGTTGTGCAGGCTGGAGAGGAGAAGGCTCCCAGGAGACCTCATTGTGGCCTTCTGGTATCTTCAGGGGGCTCCAAGAAAGCTGGGGAGGGACTTCTGAGGGTGTCAGGGAGGGATAGGACTGGAGGGGATGGAGCAAAACTAGAAGTGGGGAGATTGAGATTGGCTGTGAGGAAGAAGTTGTTGCCCATGAGGGTGGTGAGAGCCTGGCACAGGCTGCCCAGGGAGGTGGTGGCAGCCTCCTGCCTGGAGGTGTTTGCATCCAGGCTGGAGGTGGCTGTGAGCAACCTGCTGCAGTGTGAGGTGTCCCTGGCCATGGCAGGGGGTTGGGACTGGCTGAGCCTTGAGGTCCCTTCCAACCCTGACAATTCTGTGACTCTGTCTCTTGCCTTAAGCATAGATTCCCTTGCAATTTGCTACCTTTCAGTAACCAAGCCCCAACATATCCACCACAGAGCATTTTAAACACATCACCTGCAATTATTTGCATCCTTACAGTCCAACCTTAGTCAGTAAGTCCTTGTGGACTCCCTTGTGTCCCAAGAGGCTGGAGCCAGGCTCTGCTGGGGGATGCCCAATGCCAGCACCAGGGGCAGTGGTGGAAGCTGAGGCAGAGGAAGTGCCATGGAAAGAGGAGGAAGAATTTTTCCCCTGGGAGGGTGAGAGAAGCCTGGAGCAGGCTGCCCAGGGGGGTTGTGGAGTCTCCCTCTGTGGAGCTCTTCAAGACCTGCCTGGCTGTGTTGCTGTGTGAGCTGCTCTGGGTGCTCCTGCTCTGGCAGGGGGTTGGCCTGGATGAGCTTTGGAGGTGCCTCCCAGCCCCTGGCATTCTGTGACTCTGAAATTCTGTGCAGCAGTGAGCAGAGGGGGTTGCAACCAAATGATCTTCAAGGTCCCTTCCCACCCAAACCTCTCTATGGATCTCTAAGGCTCAGGGCCTTGGGTCACAGATGGGAACCAGGTTTAATCATATCCAACCACTCCAAGGCTCTGTTGAGCCAGCTGGGAGATGTTGCTGCCATGCCTTCACCAAAAGAAACCCAGAATGAAGCAAATGAATGCCAGAGGATTTAGCATCTGATGCCCTGTGAGTTTAGGCTGGGGAAATGGGGGGAGGGAGGCAGGTTTTTCTTGCTAAAACAGCTCTGTAGGACAGGATAAATGTGTGAATAAAACATCAGCCATCAGGAGCTCCCTTGCAGTTGCACAAACATGGTGAATAATTAACAAAGCCAGAGGATCTCATGGCCTAGCACTTACCTTGGTGCTTGCTCATAAATGATTCTAACATAGGGTTGCACAAAGCAGCTTGCTACAGAGGTAGGAAGGGTAGGATGGAATGGAATGGGATGGAATGGAATGGAATGGAATGGGATGGAATGGAATGGAATAGGGTAGAATGGAATGGAATAGTGTAGAATGGAATGGAGTAGAGTAGAATGGAATAGAATGGAATAGAATGGAATAGAATAGAATAGAATAGAATAGAATAGAATAGAATAGAATAGAATAGAATAGAATAGACCAGGTTGGAAGAGACCTTTGAGATCATTAAGTCCAACCTATCATCCAACACCACCTAATCAACTAACCCATGGCACCAAGCACCCTACCAAGCCCCCTCCTGAACACCTCCAATGATGGTGACTCCACCACCTCCCTGGGCAGCACATCCCAATGGGCAATCACTCTCTCTGGGTAGAACTTCTTCCTCACCTCCAGCCTAAACCTCCCCTGGTGCAGCCTGAGACTGTGTCCTCTTGTTCTGGTGCTGCTTGCCTGGGAGAAGAAACCAACCCCCACCTGGCTACAACCAGGTTGGAAAGACCAAGAAGGTCTCCCCTGAGCCTCCTCTTCTCCAGGCTAAGCAACCCCAGCTCCCTCAGCCTCTCCTCACAGGGCTTTGTTCCAAGCCCCTCCCCAGCTTTGTTGCCCTTCTCTGGACACCTTCCAGCAAGTCAACCTCCTTCCTAAACTGAGGGGCCCAGAACTGGGCACAGGACTCGAGGTGACAACTTGTTCTCCACCAGCTCTCCCGGGGGGGTTGCTCTCCAGCAGGTCACCCCTCACCTGGAGTGGTGCAGGAGGCTACTCCTCCCCAGGGGCAGGTCTCTGCACTTGCCCTTGGTGAAGGTCCTGCGGTTCCCCTCTGCCCAGCTCTCCAGCCTAGCACGGGGCCTCGAGAGCGGCAGCGGCAGGGCAGCTGCTGCAGCGCACACAGCTCAGCTCAAAGCACTTGCCAAATCAATTTCCTAGCTATCAGACCTTAGGCAAATTGCTAATGTGCCATGGATTACTAATCCTTATGAAAAACAGCATTTCTAGCTGCCTGGGAAAGCCTGCTGAGCACGGCAAGGGGTACCTCCTGGGAAGCAGGGGAGGAAGCAATCAGCCAAAGGATTAAATTCTGGGGGGTTGACTAAATGTAAACCTTTTTTTTTGGTGGTGGTGGTGGTGCCAGGATTGGACTGGACCACTTGGAAATGGAAATTCTTCCTGAGTAGCAAATCTTTTCATCAGGAACATCAGCAAGGGCTTTTCCTTCTTGCATGGTGAGGAGGGCAGTGGTGAAATGTGTCCGGAGAAGGGCAATGAGGCTGGGGAGAGGTCTTGAGCACAGCCCTGTGAGGAGAGGCTGAGGGAGCTGGGGTTGCTTAGCCTGGAGAAGAGGAGGCTCAGGGGAGACCTCATTGCTCTCTACAACTACCTGAAAGGTGGTTGTAGCCAGGTGGGGGTTGGTCTCTTCTCTCAGGCACCCAGCACCAGAACAAGAGGACACAGTCTCAAGCTGTGCCAAGGGAAGTTTAGGCTGGAGGTGAGGAGAAAGTTCTTCCCTGAGAGAGTTGTTAGCCATTGGGATGTGCTGCCCAGGGAGGTGGTGGAGTCCCCATCCCTGGAGGTGTTCAAGAGGGGATTGGATGTGGCACTTGGTGCCATGGTCTAGTCATGAGGTCTGTAGAGACAGGTTGGACTTGATGATCCTCAAGGTCTCCTCCAACCTAGGTGATACTGTGATACTGTGAAATGCCATTAGCACCTGGGTGGACAGGTCAGATAATCATTTGGGTTGGAAAAGACCTATAAGGCTATCAAGGTCAACTGCCAGCCCAACACAACCATGGCCACCAAACCATGCCCCCAAGTGCCATCTCTGCACTTGCCTTGTACTCTGGGACCATCGACTGCAGCTGTGAGCCCAGCACTTCCATGGCCACAGGGTTCTTGCACCTTGCCAGGGATGGGGACTCCACCACCTCCCTGGGCAGCCTGCTCCAATCCCTGATCCCTCTTGCAGCAAAGGAATTGTTCCTAATGTCCAACCTACACCTCTCCTGGTGCAACTTGGGGCAAGAACACTGTACACTGCACTGGTTAGGCTGCACCTTGAGTCCTGTGTCCAGTTCTGGGCCCCTCAGTTTAGGAAGGAGGTTGAGATGCTGGAAGGTGTCCAGAGAAGGGCAACAAAGCTGGGGAGGGGTCTGGAACACAGCCCTGTGAGGAGAGGCTGAGGGAGCTGGGGTTGCTTAGCCTGGAGAAGAGGAGGCTCAGGGGAGACCTTCTTGCTCTCTACAACTCCCTGAAGGGAGATTGTGGACAGGAAGAGGTTGGTCTCTTCTCCCAGGCAGCCAGCACCCGAACAAGAGGACACAGTCTCAGGCTGTGCCAGGGGAGGTTTAGGCTGGAGGTTAGGAGGAAGTTCTACCCAGAGAGAGTGATTGCCCATTGGGATGGGCTGCCCAGGGAGGTGGTGCAGTCACCATCACTGGAGGTGTTCAGGAGGAGACTTGATGGGGTGCTTGGTGCCATGGGCTAGTTGATTAGGTGGTGGATGGTAGGTTGGACACGATGATCTTGAAGGTCTCTTCCAACTTGGTGTATTGTATTGTATTGCATTCTATTCTATTCTATTCTATTCTATTCTATTCTATTCTATTCTATTCTATTCTATTCTATTCTACTCTACTCTACTCTACTCTATTCTATTCTATTCTATTCTATTCTACTCTACTCTACTCTACTCTATTCTATTCTACTCCTATTCTATTCTACTCTATTCTATTCTACTCTATTCTATTCTACTCTATTCTATTCTGCTCTACTTTATTCTACTCTACTCTATTCTATTCTACTCTACTCTATTCTACTCTACTCTATTCTATTCTGTTCTATTCCTATAACCACCATCTGTACAGAGATGGAAAAGCCTCTCCCTGATGGTAGTCCTCCAGACTCTGAGCCTTACTTTGTGTGTGTGGTGTGGGTTGTTTTCTCATGACTTCTATGTAACGTTAGGAGCTGGGAGGGTGACTGGTGAAATGAAAGTAATCCCAGCCATAGCTGGATACTCCAGGCAAAGCTTGGCCCCACAGGCAGTCACTCAGGGCCATCTCACTCTCTTTAATTGTGTTGTGCAGGGCCACCTTGGGCCTTTGGATCTAATTAAGGCTGATGTGGCTGACAGCTACCGGAGGAGCGCGGCGGCGGTCCCGCGCCCGAGCGAGGCGGAGGAGTGCGTCTCCCTCCCCGCTGCAGGCAGGGATCCTGCCACCCTGAGGATTATTCCTTGCTGATATCAAACAGTGAGTGTCAAAAGGCCAGCAAGGAGCTCTGCAATAAGGCAGTGCTCTCCCTGCAGTGCTTACAAATGAGGCTTGGGCCGTGTTGGAGGAAATGAAAGGAGAAGGAGCATCTGCTGCTGCGCTCAGAGCTCGGGAGAGGGCAGAAAGCAAAGCCCTGCCCCTTGTGCTGTGGGGGCTTGAACTACTTTATGAGTTTTACCCAGTGAAATGAGGAAGAGGAGGGGATCTTGAGTCACAGAATTGCATTGGTTGGAAAGGACATCTAAGGTCATTGAGTTCAACCAAGGAAGAAGAGTGTGGGAGCATCATCTCTCTTGAAGCCCTCTAGAAGGGGGTGGTGGGTTGAAATTCCTTCTCCCCACCCATCATTAGCTTTGCAAATGGAAAATGGAAGCAAATGGAAGCTGTATTTACAGGCAAAACTACAACCTGCAATGGAGTGCAAGGGATGTGTACAAAATACCCAGGAGCTACAATAGTTAGAGGTATTTACAATTAACAAACAGCACAAGGATGCCCCTGGCCAGAGACCAGGGGAAGCTACTAGCTGCTCCCTCCTTGCTTCCCCCTCACCCCCCCAGACAAAAGGGAAAGAAGCAGAGAGAAGTTAGACTGAACCACACCAATGCAGCCAAGGTCAAGCAGAATGCAGGTAGTGTCTCTCCCAGAGTGAAGCAGCAAGAAGAGAGAGGAGAGGAGAGGAGAAAGGGTGGACTCTGCCTTGACAAATGAGTGGCTTGAGCTGAGGCTGCTTAGCAAACACAGCAACTGGAAAGCATCAGGAGACTGGAATTCTCCTGTTTCCTCTGCACCCTTTAGGGGGGCAGGCTCACAGCAGCTTTCTGCAAGAATCACTGAATCACCAAGGTTGGAAGAGACCTCAAAGATCATCAAGTCCAACCTGGCACCACAGACCTCATGACTAAACCATGGCACCAAGTGCCACATCCAATCCCCTCTTGAACACCTCCAGGGATGGGGACTCCACCACCTCCCTGGGCAGCACATCCCAATGGTGAATGACTCTCTCAGTGAAGAACTTTCTCCTCACTTCCAGCCTAAACCTCCCCTGGCACAGCTTGAGACTGTGTCCTCTTGTTCTGGTGCTGGGAGCCTGGGAGAAGAGAGCAACCCCTTCCTGGCTACAGCCTCCCTTCAGGGAGTTGGAGAGAGCAATGAGGTCTCCCTGAGCCTCCTCTTCTCCAGGCTAAGCAACCCCAGCTCCCTCAGCCTCTCCTCACAGGGCTGTGCTCAAGGCTTCTCCCCAGCCTCGTTGCCCTTCTCTGGACACCTTCAAGTCTCTCAATGTCTTTCTTAAACTGAGGAGCCCAGAACTGGACACAGGACTCAAGGTGTGGCCTGAGCAGTGCTGAGCACAGGGCACAATGACTTCCCTGCTCCTGCTGGCCACACTCTCCCTGGGGTGATCAGCCTTTGCTAAGGCAAAGAGAGGCTTTTGGGGCTCACTGCGACCCTAAGGCTTCCTTCTGCTTTCATTCTCAGCCACGATCGAACCCCATGAGAAGTGCAGAAGCTTCCAAGTCCTCCTCTATATATAACAGTAATAAAATGACTTCTCTCTAAGTACACCCCCTCTAAATTCTTAAGTTGTGTCAGACACCCTGGCTAAGATGATAAATTAAAGAGCACTCCACAGCTCCTGGGAAACAATGAATAATGTGCAGCTGCATAACAGATCTGATTCCTCATCACTTCTGAAAAGGTTTCTTCCCCTCTTCCATTACTGCAGTGCTCCTCTCTTTGAGTGAAAGCACCTTGGGCTCACAGCTGGATTTCAGCTGTTTCTCTCTGCTGCCTAAAACCTTCTCCTGCTTAGTTTTGGTGTCCTTGTGCTTTCCTTCTCTTCACACACTATGGCTCTGTAAGTCACAGAATCACAGAAATCACAGAATCACCAAGGTTGGAAGAGACCTCCAAGATCATCAAGTCCAACCTGCCACCACAGACTAAACCATAGCATCATAGTATGAGTCAGAGTTGGAAGGGACCACAAGGATCATCTAGTTCCAACCCCCCTGCAAGAGTGCAACTCTTTGTTTTCTTGTAAGAGCACTAAGAGTCATAGAATGGTAGGGGTTGGAAGGGACCTCTAAAGATCCTCAAGTCCTGCTCTGCTAGAGCAGGATCACCCAGTGTAAGCCACACAGGGACATATCCAGGTGTGATAGGAATGGCTTCAGGGCTCTGCCACCCTCAAAGGGCAGGAGCTGATCTGCTGGAGGGTAGAGAGGCTCTTCAGAGGGACCTCAACAGGCTGGGCAGATGGGCAGAGTCCAAGGGCAGGAGATTGAACACATCCAAGTGCCAGGTGCTGCACATTGGACACAGCAACCCCAGGCAGTGCTACAGGCTGGGGTCAGAGTGGCTGAGAGCAGCCAGGCAGAGAGGGACCTGGGGGTGCTGGTGGATGGTAGGCTGAACATGAGCCTGCAGTGTGCCCAGGCAGCCAAGAGGGCCAATGGCATCCTGGCCTGCATCAGGAACAGTGTGGCCAGCAGGAGCAGGGAGGTCATTCTGCCCCTGTACACTGCACTGGTTAGGCCACACCTTGAGTCCTGTGTCCAGTTCTGGGCCCCTCAGTTTAGGAAGGAGGTTGACTTGCTGGAAGGTGTCCAGAGAAGGGCAACAAAGTTGGTGAGGGGCTTGGAGGACAAGCTCTATGAGGAGAGACTGAGGGAGCTGGGGTTGCTTAGCCTGGAGAAGAGGAGGCTCAGGGGTGACCTTATTGCTCTCTACAACTACCTGAAGGGAGGTTGTAGTGAGGCAGAGGTTGGTCTCTTCTCCCAGGCACCCAGTACCAGAACAAGAGGACACAGTCTCAGGCTGTGCCAGGGGAGGTTTAGGCTGGAGGTGAGGAAGAAGTTGCTGGGGGTGTTCAGGGCGAGGCTTGACAGGATGCTTGGTGCCATGGGTTAGTTGATTAGGTGGTGTTGGATGATAGGTTGGACACAATGTTCTTGAAGGTCTCTTCCAACCTGGTTTATTGTATTGTATTGTATTGTATTGTATTGTATTGTATTGTATTGTATTCTATTCTATTCTATTCTATTCTATTCTATTCTATTCTATTCTATTCTATTCTGATAGAACATCTGAAGCCAGTGGGAGTCTGTGTTTCTAGCACCAGTGATGGTTTCATTTGGATATGACTTCCTCCAGGACAGGAAGAGACACTGAAAACCTTTTATCATCCCATGGTGAAGGCATTTCTGGTTTTAAATGCTGCTCAAACCTGAAGTGGTTGAAGGAATTCCTTCAAGAACCATAAATTCTGATGTCCTAATGAAGCACCTCCTCTCATCTTTGAGTCAGCATGTTGTGAATCTTCTCCTTTCAAGAGGTTTCTTTCAGCTAGAGCTAAATTCAGCTCAGTTCCAAGAGTAATTGCAGAACAACTACAAAAGCACTTGCAGGGAATTTACTCTTCACTGCTGCTTGTCATAGAATCACAGAGAGATTTGGGCTGGAAGGGACTTCCAAAGCTCATCCAGTCCAACCCCTCTGCACTCAGCAGGGACATCCCCAACTAGAGCAGGTTGCCCAGAGCCCTCTCCAGCCTCACCTTGAAGATCTCCAGGGATGAGGCTTCAGCTACCTCCCTGGGCAACCTGTTCCAGTGTTCCACCACCCTCATGGTGCAGAACTTGTTCCTAACATCCAGTCTAAATTTGTTCTTCCATCATTTCAAGCCATTGCTCCTCACCCTATCACTGCAGGCCTTTGCAAAGGAGGTGTCCAGTGCTCCTAGCAATAGCCTAAGCACAGACAGATTTAAACACTAAGAGCCTACTAGATCTGGCTTAATCTTGTTCCCCTGTTGCGATTGGGATGTGCTGCCTGGGGAGGTGGTGGAGTCACTATCACTGGAGGTGTTTAAGAGGGGACTGGATGAGGCACTTGGTGCCATGGGTTAGTTGATTAGATGGTGCTGGGTGATAGCTTGGACTTGGTGATCTCAAAGGTGTTTTCCAACCTGGTTAATTCTCTTCTCTTCTCTTCTCCTCTCTTCTCCTCTCTTCTCCTCTCTTCTCCTCTCTTCTCCTCTCTTCTCCTCTCTTCTCCTCTCTTCTCCTCTCTTCTCCTCTCTTCTCCTCTCTTCTCCTCTCTTCTCCTCTCTTCTCCTCTCCTCTCCTCTCCTCTCTTCTCCTCTCCTCTCCTCTCCTCTCTTCTCTTCTCTTCTCTTCTCTTCTCTTCTCTTCTCTTCTCTTCTCTTCTCTTCTCTTCTCTTCTCTTCTCTTCTCTTCTCTTCTCTTCTCTTCTCTTCTCTTCTCTTCTCCTCTCTTCTCCTCTCTTCTCTTCTCCTCTCTTCTCCTCTCTTCTCCTCTCTTCTCCTCTCTTCTCCTCTCTTCTCTTCACATCTGTTGAGAGCTGCCACTGAAACCCAACAGGAAGTGCCCCTCTCTCTTTGCCACTTGTGTGATCAGTGCTTTGCTCAGGAGCAGCTCAATGCTGCACCTACCTCCTCAGCAGATGCACACCTACACACTGAGAGGCAGCACAGCCCTCCACCTACACACTTCCTTTGCCCAGTGATGGTTGCCTATGCAACATGCACAGCAGAGGCTTGCAGGCAGCAGCAGCAGCAGCTATTTTTTGCAGGGAATTAGCACATTAATTTCATTAATGGCAAATCCTGCTAAAGAACCTCCCCCTCTTTGACCTCCTTATGCAGTGTGATGTGCTGCTCCTCCTGGGTGGAAGGGAAACCCTTCAGCTTGGTGCTGGTGCTCATGGAATGGCTGGTTTGGGGGGAAGCAGTGAAAGGAGAGGAGAGAGCAAGGATAGTAATGAGCCTGTAATTTGTGGACATAAAGGGGAGAGAGCTTTTAGCTAAGCCAGCCCCCAACTAAAGACAAAGTGATGTGCTGCTCCTCCTGGGTGGAAGGGAATCCCTTCAGCTTCATGCTGGTGCTCATGGAATGACTGGTTTGGGGGGAAGCAGTGAAAGGAGAGGAGAGAGCAAGGGTAATAATGAGCCTGTAATTTGTGGACATAAAGGGGAGAGAGCTTTTAGCTAAGCCAGCCCCCAAGTAAAGACAAAGTGATGTGCTGCTCCTCCTGGGTGGAAGGGAATCCCTTCAGCTTCATGCTGGTGCTCATGGAATGACTGGTTTGGGGGGAAGCAGTGAAAGGAGAGGAAAAAGCAAGGGTAGTAATGAGCCTGTAATTTGTGGACATAAAGGGGAGAGAGCTTTTAGCTAAGACAACCCTCAAGTAAAGACAAAGCTGATAGCAATGGGAAGGCTGCACACTGAGTTCGTTCCCAGTTGCATAAGGTAGAAAGTGGATTAGAAGCAGAATTAGCAAGGGCTGGAACAGCTGCTGCTCAGGAGTTAAGAGCATTAGCAGAGTCAGTGCATTATCTGTGCTAGCACCAATCCCTCATGTAATGAAACAGAAGCATTATCTCATTAAGTATCAGGCAAGAGGCTTCCTCTCACTAGTGCACTCGAGGCGGTGTGGCAGCCCAGCTCCTCCGGCACGATGCATTAAAGAGGAAGTCAGTGAAAAGAAGCAGATTTTCATAGGGAAAATGAAATACTGGCTGCTGTAAAGCATCAAGCAAAATGGAAGGCTGGAAAGGCTGAGGGAGCTGGGGGTGTTCAGCCTGGAGAAGAGAAGGCTCCAGGCAGACCTAAGAGCAGCCTGCCAATACCTGAAGGGGCTACAGGAAGGCTGCAGAGAGACTGTTTGCAAAGGCCTGCAGGGACAGGAGCAGGGACAATGGCTTCAAAGTAGAGCAGAGCAGATTGAGATTGGATGTGAGGAACAAGTTCTTTACTATGAGGGTGGTGGAACACTGGCACAGGTTGCCCAGGGAGGTGGTTGAGGCTCCATCCCTGGAGATGTTCAAGGTGAGGCTCATCAAGACCTTGGGCAACCTGCTCGAGTTGGGGATGTCCCTGCTGAGCGCAGAGGGGTTGGACTGGGTGAGCTTTGGAGGTCCCTTCCAGCCCAGAGCATGCTGTGATTCTGTGAAAGTATAAACTCTGACCATTCCAGTTCACATTTTAGTTTGAGCCTAGGAAATCAGAGAGTCACAGTATCACAGTGTCAGAGTATCACCAAGGTTAGAAGAAACCTCAAGGATCATCAAGTCCAACCTGTCTCCACAGACCTCATGACTAGACCATGGCACCAAGTGCCACATCCAATCCCCTCTTGAACACCTCCAGGGATGGGGACTCCACCACCTCCCTGGGCAGCACATCCCAATGGTGAATGACTCTCTCAGTGAAGAACTTTCTCCTCACCTCCAGCCTAAACTTCCCCTGGCACAGCTTGAGACTGTGCCCTCTTGTTCTGGTTCCCCTCTCAGCCTTCTCCTCTCCAGACTGAGCAGCCCCAGGGCTCTCAGTTTGGTTCAACCTGCTTGAAGCAGAAGCAGGTTGGTTAAGGTAAAGCAGGTTGGGCAGCTAGCCAAAGAGAAGAAAGATGAAGCAGATGATGGGAACCTGGCTGTTCCTTTACCCTTCTTAACATGCCAGTGAGCTCAACCCACCTGCTGGAAGCTTCCTGGGGCACGTGGAGGGCACTTCTAATTTTTGCCCCATCACACTAAAAAGAGGAATGAAATCTGCAGGCTGAGAATCTCATTAAAGCCACAGGTACTTCACCTTGCTCTGCAAGTATAAAGGCACCCTGGGTTTCATCTACCTCCTCTTTAATGTCTTTTCACTCTACCAGAGTAAAGTGAAATTGGTTTAAATTCACAAGGACAGGACTTCATGTCTTTATTCTTAAAGGATGTGTGAAGATTAAAAGAGAACAACATTGCAGGAAGTGTTTAGAACAGGAGAAAAATAAAGATCACTTGGCGTTGTGTCTTTCAACCCCTGCACACCTGCAGGGTGGCCAAGGGCTCAGGCCCAGCCAGCATGGATTCAGCAAGGGCAGGTCCTGCCTGACCAACCTGATCTATGCCCAGGGGACTGCCTGGTGGATGTGGGGCAGGCTGTGGATGGAGTCTGCCTGGGATCCAGCAAGGCCTTTGACACTGTCCCCCACAGCAAACTGCTGGCCAAGCTGTCAGCCCCTGGCTTGGGCAGCAGCTGTGAGCTGGGTTAGGAACTGGCTGGAGGCTGAGCCCAGAGAGTGGTGGTGAATGGTGCCACAGCCAGCTGGCAGCCAGGCACCAGTGGAGTGCCCCAGGGATCAGTGCTGGGCCCCATGCTCTTTAACATCTTCATTGATGATCTGGATGAGGGCATTGAGTCCATCAGCAGTGAGTTTGCAGATGACACCAAGCTGGGGGCAAGTGCTGGTGAGAGAAAGTTCAGTGCTGTGTCCAGTTCTGGGCTCCTCAGTTGAAGAAGGACATTGAGACACTTCCCTTGCCTTCTTTTTCCTTGTCATTTTCCATTTGCTCAGTCCTGGAAGGCTCCTCTGAGGTGCTCTCCATGCTCTCCATTATCTTGCTTTCCTAGTGGAATTAAATCATACAGGTGTGTAGGAAATGTAATTTGGATGCAGGCACAAAAGCTTGGAGAATTGCCTACCACAATGGGAAACACTGAAAGGTGAAACCCCTTGAAGCAGAGGAGCTCTCTCAGCCTTCCCTTTGAGATGTCCTTTTTTTCCCTTCTCTTTTCCTTGTTTCCCCATTTTGTTTGTTTACTTGTTAGGCTAAACCTTAGTGAATTCACCTCCTCTGACACAGAACCTGAAGAGCCTTTGCTGGCCAGGGAGCCCTAGGCAAAGGGGGAAGTGCTGACTGCTGCAGCTTCTGTGTCTTAGCTCCTCTGTGCTGCTGAGCTGCCATTCTCTGCCAGATCATCAGCATTGGTGATGTTGACCCCTTGGTGTGCTGATCCAAAAGCCCAGCTTCAGCCAGGCCCCAAGGTTTCATCCCACAGGTGTTTCACAGAGTCACAGAATGTGTTGGGCTGGAAGGGACCCTGGCAGGTCATCTTCTCCAGCCCCATTGTGGTCAGCAGGGACATCTCCAACTAGATCAGGTTGCTCAAGGTCAGTTTGACCCTGAATGTCTCCAGCTGTGGGGCTTCCACCACACCTCTGGGCAGCCTGTTCTGGCATTCCACCACCCTCACTGCTCAGAACTTCCTCCTAGAGTCCAGCCTAACTCAGCCCTGCTCCAGTTTCAAGCCATTGCCCCTTGTTCTATCCCCACAGTCCCTTCTGTGCCAGGAGGTCCCCTGCAGACATTGAAATGCAGCTGTAAGGTTGCCACCCAGAGCCTTCTCTTCTCCAGGGTTGGGGGGGGGGATGGAAAGCTGGGCAGGGGGGTTGGAACTAGATGATCCTTATGGTCCCTTCCAACCCTGACTGATACTGTGAACTTCTTCACAGGAAGGGTTCTCAGACCCAGGAACAGGCTGGCAGGGAGGTGGGGAAGTTACCATCCCTGGAGGTGATCAAGAAACCTGCAAGTGTGGTGCCATGGGAGGTGGCTTAGTGGTCATAGCTCAGTAGTTGTGTTGAGGTTGTGAGCTCTAGAGCAAGCTGCTGGACTGGATGGTCTCCAAGGTCTCTTTCAAGCTCAACAGTTCTGACTCTAATTGCTCTCCCTGAAGCCTGCCCTCCCTTCTTTCCTTTCAACATCTCTGCTGCTCCCTCACCCTGCTCCCAGGCTGCTACTGTACTGCATTACAGAGACTGAACCATGAAATATTGATCACATCATTTGTATAGATCTTTCATGAGGTTCTTGCAAAGAGCTTAGTCATCTGAGGTTTAGCAAGTCCTTTAGACCCAAGTTGTGTCAAGCCTTCCATCATGAGGAGCCTGAGATCTCCTCAGGTGAAGTTAAGACTTTGCCAGGAGCCACAGGGGCTCAGAGTGCCTGGAATTGGTAAGTGCCTGATGCTAGATCATCATGGAGTCATTAAAGTTGGAAAAGAGAGATCAGCAAGCCCAGCCATCAACCCAACAGCACCATGCCCACTAAATCATGTCCTGAAGTGCCACCTCTTTGTGCTTTTCAAGCAGCTCCACCACAGCCTGCACAGAAAAAGCTTCACAGCACCACAGAGTGCTCTGGGCTGGAAGGGACCTCCAGAGCTCACCCAGTCCAACCCCCCTGCACTCAGCAGGGACATCCCCAACTACATCAGGTTGCCCACAGCCCTCTCCAGCCTCACCTTGAGTATCTCTAGGGATGGAGCCTCAGCCACCTCCCTGGGCAACCTGTGCCAGGGTTCCACCACCCTCCTGGTGCAGAACTCGCTCCTAACATCTGCTCTAGTTTCAAACTGTTGCCTCTCGTCCTGTCCCTGCAGGCCTTTGCAAACAGTCTCTCTGCAGCAGTCTTGTAGCCCCCTTCAGGTCCTGGCAGGCTGCTCTTAGGTCTCCCTGGAGCCTTCTCTTCTCCAGGCTGAACACCCCCAGCTCCCTCAGCCTGTCCTCAGAGCAGAGCTCTTCCAGCCCCCTGATCATTCCTGTGGCTGCCTCTGGACCTGCTCCATCAGGTCCACGTCACGCTTGTGTTGGGGGCTTCAGAGCTGGATGTGGTCCAGCAGGTGAGGTCCTGCCAGAGCCAAGTCCCTCCTGCCAGTGCTGCCTGTCCTGTCCTTCACAGGCCCCTTTCAACCTTGTTCCACACTCTGCACAGCTGCAGTATGGACCCCACCAAAACTCTCAGCCCTTGCCCTCGAAGCACTGATTTCCTGAGGGCTGGAGGTGAGGTCTGCCTGATCCCCTGGCACGCAGATGGCTTCCCTGCAGCACCAGGTTGCACTGCCTTCAGCCCAGCCCATTTCCCTTTCCCTCCTTTACTTGCCCTCAAACTTTCCCTGCCTGCATCCCCTGCAGAGCAGACCTGTGGCAGTGCCCAGCACACACTGCACTCTTCTCCCAGGCAAGCAGCACCAGAACAAGAGGACACAGTCTCAAGCTGTGCCAGGGGAGGTTTAGGCTGGAGGTGAGGAAGGAATTCTACACAGAGAGAGTGATTGCCCATTGGGATGGGCTGCCCAGGGAGGTGGTGGAGTCACTATCCCTGGAGGTGTTCAGGAGGAGACTTGATAGGGTGCTTGGTGCCATGGGTTAGTTGATTAGGTGGTGTTGGATGATAGGTTGGACTTGATGATCTTGAAGGTCTCTTATAACCAGGTCTATTCTATTCTATTCTATTCCATTCCATTCCATTCCATTCCATTCCATTCCATTCCATTCCATTCCATTCTATTCTATTCTATTCTATTCTATTCTATTCTATTCAACTTTTGTCTCTCTTGAACTGGGCAGCCCAGAACTGGGTGCAGTGCTCCAGCTGTGGCCTCAGCAGGGCAGAACAGAGGGGCAGGAGAACAATGAGGTCACCTCAGAGCCTTCTCTCCTCCAGCCTGCACAACCCCAACTCCTTCAGTCTGTCCTCACAGCAGAGCAGCTCCAGCCCTCCCCTCCTCTCCTCTCCCCTCCCCTCCTCTCCCCTCCCCTCCCCTCCCCTCCTCTCCTCTCCTCTCCTCTCCTCTCCTCTCCTCTCCTCTCCTCTCCTCTCCTCTCCTCTCCTCTCCTCTCCTCTCCTCTCCGAACCTCTCCGAACCTCTCCTCTCCGAACCTCTCCGAACCTCTCCTCTCCTCTCCGAACCTCTCCTCTCCTCTCCTCCATCCAGTTCCAACCCCCCCTGCCATGCCCTCCCACCAGCCCAGGTTACTCAAGGCCTCCTCCAGCCTGGCCTTGGATGCCTCCAGGGAAGGAGCCTCCACAGCCTCCCTGGGCAACCTGTGCCAGTGTCTCCCCACCCTCACTCTCAAGAACTTCTTCCTAATCTCCAGTCTAAATCTGCTCTCCTCAAGCTTCAATCTGCTCCCTCTCATCCTATCTCCAGAAGCCTTTGTAAAAATCCCTTCCCAGCCCTGCTGTAACCCCCTTCAGGTTCTGGAAGGCTTGCTTTGAGGTCTCCCTGGGGCCCTCTTTTCTCCAGGCTGAACAGCCCCAAGCCTTGTAGCTTGTCCCTACAGGGGAGTAAATGCAAATTCTGCTCAAATTACCATCAAAAGCTGTTGAAACAGAAGGAGCTCATAAATATTAGCTCCTTTTATTTATCCCTGCTGCCTGCAACACCAGCTGCTGTTCACCCTGTTAGTGCTCGTTGTGAATTACAGGAACCCTCCATCAATAACCCTTCTGGGATGAGGGCTTCCTGTCAGTCACAATGTGCATTTGTTTGCCAGCACTTCATTTTCTGTGCCACAGGATGGAGGAGCTAACAACCAAATACCTAATTTGACTCCTGCAAGGGAAATGCTTGCAGTGAAAGGTGATTATGTGAGCTGGTGGTTCAGAGCAAAGCAAAGCCATTCCAATCTTGTCTGGTGGCACAGCTTCAGCCTATGCTAAGCTTTGGTGAGTTTCAGACAAACACAAGGGAAGCAGAGAGGAGGTAAGGAGCTGCCAGGGGAAAATTGCACCTCCTTTCAAATAAGTTCCCCTGTGAAAAGGAGCTGTGACATTCACAGCTTGGATTCCAAGGCAGGAGGGAGAAATGAAATCTCACTGCTTGCTAATTAATCTCCCTCTAAAATCCACAACAGCTTCCTAGAAAGCACAGCAGGGTAAGCCTGATGTAGGGAAAGCATTCAGGTGCTGTCAGGAAGGACACTGAGCAGCTCCAGAGAAGGGCAAGGAAGCTGGGGAAGGGGCTGGGGAGCAGGGCTGGGGAGGAGGAGCTGAGGGAGCTGGGGGTGTTTAGCCTCAAGAAAAGGAGGCTGAGGGAAGAACTCACTCTCTGTAACACCACTGGTGCCTGGCTGCCAGCTGGCTGTGGCACCATTCACCACCACTCTCTGGGCTCAGCCTCCAGCCAGTTCCTAACCCAGCTCAGAGAGCTGCTGCCCAAGCCAGGGGGTGACAGCTTGGCCAGGAGGTTGCTGTGGGGGACGGTGTCAAAGGCCTTGCTGGAGTCACAGTGTCACAGTCTCACAGTATAACTAAGGTTGGAGGAGACCCCAAGGATCATGGAGTCCAACCTGTCCCAACAGACCTCATGACTAGACCATGGCACCAAGTGCCACATCCAATCCCCTCTTGAACACCTCCAGGGATGGGGACTCCACCACCTCCCTGGGCAGCACATCCCAATGACGAACGACTCGCTCAGTGAAGAACTTTCTCCTCACTTCGAGTCTAAACCTCCCCTGGCACAGCTTGAGACTGTGTCCCCTTGTTCTGGTGCTGGTTGCCTGGGAGAAGAGACCAACTGTCTACAGCCACCTTTCAGGTAGTTGTAGAGGGCAATGAGGTCACCTCTGAGCCTTCTCTTCTCCAGAAGTCCAGGCAGACCACATCCACAGCCTGCCCCACATCCACCAGGCAGTCACCTGGGCATGGAAGGAGATCAGGTTGGTCAGGCAGGACCTGCCCTTCCTAAATCCATGCTGGCTGGGCCATTGGCCATCCTGTAAGTGCTGTGTGATTGCACTCAGGATGACCTGTTCCATAGCCTTGCCTGGCACTGAGGTCAGGCTGACAGGCCTGGAATTCCCTGGCTCATCCAACCAGCCCTTCTTGGGGATGGGCACTGGCTGACTGAAAGGATGTGACTTCTGAGGCTTTCATTGTGCCCCTGACAGCCTGGAGATGAGAAATGCTGAGAATCTTATGTTCCAGTGCAAGCTGCAATCAGGGCTGAGGTCTGAAACGCTGCTGTTTTAAGAGGCAGCAGGGTTGATTGTATGCCACTGAGCACCAGACAGAGAGCTTGGCCATTGGAATGTGCTGCCCAGGGAGGTGGTGGAGTCCCCATCCCTGGAGGTGTTCAAGAGGGGATTGGATGTGGCACTTGGTGCCATGGTTTAGTCATGAGGTCTGTGGTGACAGCTTGGACTTGATGATCTTTGAGGTCTCTTCCAACCATGGTGATGCTGTGATGCTGTGAGGTGTCCCTGCAGTGGAATGCACCAGCACCAGAACAAGAGGACACAGTCTCAAGCTGTGCCAGGGGAAGTTTAGGCTGGAGGTGAGGAGAAAGTTCTTCCCTGAGTCGTTCACCATTGGGATGTGCTGCCCAGGGAGGTGGTGGAGTCCCCATCCCTGGAGGTGTTTAGGAAGAGCCTGGATGAGGCATTTGGTGCCATGGTTTAGTTGATTGCATGGTGCTGGGTGATAGGTTGGACTGGATGACCTCTGAGGTCTTTTCCAACCTGGTTAATTCTGTGTTCTCTAAGACACTCTGGTTTTGTCCTCTTCCTCTTTCCCTTGTCTGGGAGGGTCCAGAGAGGAGGAGGCTCCTGGTAGCCCCTGGTTTTGCCCAAGGTGGGGGTCTTGTGTTGTGTCTCAGCTGTAAATCCCTGTACATGTTGTGTGTTTTGTACATACTCATTGCACTTCGTATTTCTAGGCTGTGGGTTTGCTGGTAAACAGAGCTTCATTTGCTTCCATCCCACTGAGCTAGTCTGGCAGTTTTATTTTGGGGGGTGTTTCTCTCTTGGGGGGTGGGGGTGGCAATTCCAACCCACCACAGACAGGGAACTGGGTGGATTGGGTTTGTTTCCTCTGAAATGTCCACAGTCTGCTATGAAATGTCCACAGTCTGCTCTCCCTCATTCTTCTCAAGCTACACAGCTACAGGTTGCACTTAGAATGTGTCCATTTTGTCCCAGAAAAGAAAGGGAACTGCTTTTAGCTCCCAAGAAGAGGCTTTTCATTTCCTGAGGCAATGCAGGCTCTTCTGAAGCAAAGTAATGGCCAGGCAGGAGAGGCAAGGATGGGGCTGTTCATAACCCAACATTCAAATATCACAGTAGTAAGAGCTGCCCCCATAGCTCAGCTGGGAGACTTCAGGAGAAATTAAAGCCCTGAAGTTCACCCTCAAAATTCTCCTGTCTGGGTGCAGCAGAGACCTTCACCATCGCTGGCCTGCAAGCAGGGTCACAGCATTAAGACCAAAGTGCTGCTCAGCCACTTGAGAAGAGGCTGATGAATCCCTATCAAACACAGAGACCTAACTGAAATGCAGAGGGCTTTGGCATCAAGGGAGCTTAACCTATTTAAGGTTTTATAGCTAAGCACTGTGACCTTCAAAGGGATATAGATCTGAAGTGAATATTAATTGAATAATCAAGTAATGGATTCCTAAGGCAGGGAGGGTTGGGTTTATTCCTTTCCTTCCCAGAGCAGCCAGGATTTGATACTGGTTTTCACTGCCTGGATGGTCCTGTGTGAATTTAGGGATGGGTTTGCCTCAGGGTTATTAAACATAGTGCCCCTCAGCTATTGCAGGGGAGGGTTTTGCCTCAGGCACTCTGACCAAGAGGCTCTAAACCATCAGTCTCTGCTTGAGTGAAGGAAATACCTGGGGTCACCCAGGCCTGTCCCATCGAAATCCCCAGATGATGGAAGAACTCTGGGGAGGAAATGACCAGCCACATAGAACCCCAGAAGCCTAGAACTGTTGCAGCTAGAAAACACCTTCAGGGTCATTGAGTCCAACCCATCAACCCAGCACCACCATGGCCATCAAACCACATCCCCCAGTGCCACGGCCACAGGTGTCTTGAACGCCTCCAAATATGGGCACACATCTTTGCTTGACAGCTTTCTGTTATGGAGTGGAATGGAATGGAATGGAATGGAATGGAATGGAATGGAATGGAATGGAATGGAATGGAATGGAATGGGATGGGATGGAATGGAATAGAATAGAATGGAATAGAATAGAATAGAATGGAATGGAATGGAATGGAATAGAATAGAATAGAATAAAATAGAATAGGATAGAATAGAATAGAATAGAATTGAATGGAATGGAATGGAATGGAATGGAATGGAATGGAATGGAATGGAATGGAATGGAATAGAATAGGATAGAATGGAATAGACTAGAATGGAATGGAATGGAATGGAATGGAATGGAATGGAATGGAATAGAATAGAATAGAATAGAATAGAATAGAATAGAATAGAATAGAATAGAATAGAAAAGAATAGAGTGGAATGGAATGGAATGGAATGGAATGGAATGGAATGGAATGGAATGGAATGGAATAGAATAGAATAGAATACAATAGAACAGAATAGAATAGAGTGGAGTGGAATAGAATAGAATAGAATGGAATGGAATGGAATGGAATGGAACGGAATGGAATGGAATAGAATAGAATAGAATAGAATAGAATAGAATGGAATGGAATAGAATGGAATGGAATGGAATAGAATTAACCAGGTTGGAAAAGACCTCAGACCTCATCCAGTCCAACCTATCACCCAACACCATCTGATCAACTAAACCATGGCACCAAGTGCCTCATCCAGGCTCTTCCTAAACACCTCCAGGGATGGGGACTCCACCACCTCCCTGGGCAGCACATCCCAATGGCCAATCTCTCTCTCTGGGAAGAACTTTCTCCTCACCTCCAGCCTAAACTTCCCCTGGCACAGCTTGAGACTGTGTCCCCTTGTTGTGGTGATGGCTGCTAGAGAGAAGAGACCAGCCCCCTCCTGGCTACAACCTCCCTTCAGGTAGTTGTAGAGGGCAATGAGGCCTCCCCTGAGCCAGCTTCTTCTGGTGCTGGTGCATTCCACTGCAGAGTGTAGTTTGTGCTTGTAAATAGAGCTGCCATCTGCTTCCAGCTGAGTTAGTGGTGCTTAGTTAATGTGAATGGGAAACTCCAGCCCAGCACAGGAGCCATCTGCCTGCTCAGCTCTCAGGTCTCAGTGACTCTTTCCCCCCGTTTAGCAGTGGAAATGGAATGTCAATCCCAACCAGACTGGCTCTAAGCAAGCCTAATCTTTCTTGACTGAAAGGGATCTCAAAGCCTGGAACAGGCTCCCCATGAAGCTGGTTGAATCCTCATCCCTCCCAGCGGCTCAAAGAGGCAGAGATGTGGTGCTAAGGGACACAGTCAGGCAATGGTTGGACTCCATGATCTTGAAGGTCTTCTCCAACCCAAAAGATTCTATGATCCACTAGCAGTTTTCTTTGACTTTCTGTCCACCAGGAATATCTTTGCAAGCTAATACAAACTTTGTGCTTAGCTGCCCTTTATAAAGTCTAAAATCAGAAGGCAAGGAATTCAAAGGGAAGGTGAGAGCCAAGAGGAACTTGAGCTGCCCCTTGCTTTCTTGGTGTGTGAGGCTGTGCTGGGGTACACCCACCCTGAGGGGGGGAACTGAAGGAGCCCAGCCCATCAGGAGGACACAAGAAACATGACCCAGGTGGGCAGAGAGGGACTTGGTTTACCCCTCCCAGCAGGCAAGGGGATCTATTCCACTGCCCCTTCCTGCCCAGCAAGCCTATCCAAAGCACATCTGCTGCTGGGGCTCTCTCCTGCCTTGCTTGCTCCAAGAGCAGCTCAGCTGCTGCTGCTGTCCTGCACTGGTCACCTGCTCAGGCCTGGTTCTCTCTCCAGGCTGCTCCCCAGCTCTCCAGAGGACTGAATCCACTTACACCCAGAGGAATCCAAAGCCATCCAGGCTTGGGTTTGTGTATTGCCCTATTTATCCCTGCCCCTTGGGAACCCTCCCTGGTACTGCTGTATCTACACTTTGTTAAACAATTTACTTCCCCTGCTTCCAAACTGACCCCAGAGTCAGTTTTAGTGTGGCTTCACCTCCTTCCCTTTCCCCCACCCCAGCTTTTTTTCCTCCTTTCTCTTCTTTCCCTTTCCTTAGCAGGGAAAGGGAGAGGGGTGGGGGAGGAATTCTCAGTTTGTTATCATCACAGCCTCACAGTATAACTAAGGTTGGAAGAGACCCCAAGGATCATCAAGTCCAACCTGTCCCAACAGACCTCATGACCAGACCATGGCACCAAGTGCCACATCCAATCTCCCCTTGAACACCTCCAGGGATGGGGACTCCACCACCTCCCTGGGCAGCACATCCCAATGGTGAATGACTCGCTCAGTGAAGAACTTTCTCCTCACTTCGAGTCTAAACCTCCCCTGGCACAGCTTGAGACTGAGTCCTCTTGTTCTGGTGCTGGTTGCCTGGGAGAAGAGACCAACCCCTTCCTGGCTACAACCACCTTTCAGGTAGTTGTAGAGGGCAATGAGGTCTCCCCTGAGCATCCTCTTCTCCAGGCTAAGCAACCCCAGCTCCCTCAGCCTCTCCTCACAGGGCTGTGCTCCAGACCCCTCCCCAGCCTTGTTGCCCTTCTCTGGACATCTTCAAGTCTCTCAATGTCCTTCTGAAACTGAGGGGCCCAGAGCTGGACACAAGACTCAAGGTGCAGCCTAACCAATGCAGAGCACAGGGCACAATGACCTCCCTGCTCCTGGTCACACTGTTCCTGATGCAGGCCAGGATGCCATTGGCCCTCTTGGCCCCTGGGCACACTGCTGGCTCATGTTTAGGCAGCTGTCCATCAGCACCCCCAGGTCCCTCTCTGTTTGGCAGCTCTCAGCCACTCTGACCCCAGCCTGTAGCTCTGCCTGGGGTTGCTGTGCCCAAAGTGCAGCCCCTGGCACTTGGACTTGTTGAATGCCATCCTGTTGGCCTCTGCCCATCTGTCCAGTGGGTCGAGGTCCCTTTGCAGAGCCCTTCTGCCCTCTAACTGACCAACATCTGTTCCCAACTTGGTGTCATCTGCAAACTTGCTGATGACTGACTCAACCCCCTCATCCAGATCATCAATGAAGATGTTAAAGAGGCTGGGGCCCAGCACTGATCCCTGGGGGACGCCACTGGTGATGTCATCTGAGCTCTTAAACTCCAGTGAAGGCTCAGACCAGCGCAGAGGCTCTGCAGAATGAGAGCTGTTTCTGTGTGAAGAGCTTTCCCTCCTAGACACCTGCTTACATGCAAAGGAAAATATTAGGCTTGCCTTGACATTAAACAGTGCTAATAGGGACAGGTTGCCTTCCAGAGGGTTATTTTCCTCATGCTCTAGGTGTCTGTGTGGGAATCCATGCTGTGCTCAAAATTGGTTTGTAATTGATTCTTCTATAGCCACAGGTGTCAACAGAATCCACAGCCACAGCACAAGCCTTCCCTTTTGTGGCTGCAGGAGCAGGAGGGTAAGGCATGCTGGAGAACACACCACTTCATGCTGGCAAATAGCAATTGTGGGAGCCCAGGGGGGTTGCTACCCATTAGAGAGATGAAAGAAGTATTAGAGTTACAGTTTTTTTCTAGAGTTAATCTAATTAATAGTCAGAACCTGCTCTTACTTTTTAATCATCACATTGCCTATGGGCCTTCTGTGCCTGGTGCTAAACCATGGCCCTCAGCACCACCTCTCAGGCAGGCACTACTGACTCAGAAGAATAGTTGTGGTGGGTTAACTCCCATCCTGAAAACAGGGTGTGGAGGGCTTGCAAGTGCTTTGCCCTCCCTGCAGGGTGTTTTCCCCCTGGGAAGCTGAGTCTGTTCCACTCTCCCCTCCCTGCTCAGCTAGGGTATAAAAGGGAAGGCATTGCAGTCATTAGCTCTCCTTTTGGCTCCTGCCTCTCCTGGATGAGAGCTACTGCAGCTGCCCTCCTGCTCCTCTGCCACGTGGACAGGCCTGATCCTTCTCCCTGCTGCCTCTGTGCCTCTTCAGAGAGAGGCTGGTTTTGTATTCTTCTTCTTTGTCCCCCTCCCACCCATCCTTGTTCCTTGCCCTTGTGAACCTTACCTGCTATTGTTATATATCTATTGTTTAAAGAAAACTCTTTACCTCTTTACTTCCAGGCTGACTCCAAATTATTGTTTGCTGGTTTGATGGGTGACCACTAGATGGACACAGAACTGGCTTGATGGCTGCACCCAAAGGGTGGCTGTCAATGTGTCCATGGCCCAGTGGAGGCCAGGGACAAGTGGAGTCATTCAGGGATCAGTTCTGGGACCAGGCTTGTTCAACATCTCTGTGGATCCCATTGAGTGCAGCCTCAGCAGGTTTGCTGCTGACACCAAGCTGTGTGGTGCAGCTGACAGGCTGGAGGGAAGGGATCCATCCAGAGGGACCTGGACAGGCTGGAGAGGTGGGCACAAGCCAACCTCAGGAGGTTCAACAAGACCAAGGGCAAGGTCCTGCAGCTGGGAGGAGGCAATGCCAGGCACAAATGCAGGCTGGGCAGGGACTGGCTGGAAAGCAGCCCTGAGGAGAGAGCCTTGGGGGTGCTGGGGGAGCAGAAGCTCACCAGGAGCTCTCAGTGTGCACTTGCAGCCCAGAGAGCCAAGCAGAGCCTGGGCTGCAGCAAGAGAAGTGTGGCCAGCAGGGCCAGGGAGGGGATTCTGCCCCTCTGCTCAGCTCTGCTGAGACCCCACCTGGAGTACTGCCTCCAGTTCTGGAGCCCCTATTGCAAGAGGGATCTGGAGGTGCTGGAAGGTGTCCAGAGCAGGGCCATGAGGATGAGCAGAGGGCTGGAGCTGCTCTGCTGTGAGGACAGACTGAAGGAGTTGGGGCTGTTCAGTCTGGAGAAGAGAAGGCTCCGAGGTGACCTCATTGTGGCCTTCCAGGATCTGCAGGGGGCTCCAAGAAGGCTGGGGAGGGACTGCTCAGGATCTCAGGCAGTGCTAGGACTGGGGGGAATGGAATGAAGCTGGAGGTGGGGAGATTCAGGCTGGAGGGGAGGAGGAAGCTCTTCCCCATGAGAGTGGTGAAGCCCTGGAATGGGTTGTCCAGGGAGGTGGTTGGGGCACTGTCCCTGGAGGTGTTGAAGCCCAGGCTGGATGAAGCTCTGGCCAGGCTGATCTAGTGTGGGGTGTCCCTGCCCATGGCAGGAGGGGTGGAACTAGATGATCCTTGTGGTCCCTTCCAGCCCTGACTGATACTATGATTCTATGATCTCTGCATCTTTGAAACGCTTCCAGGGATGGAGATTCAGGCACCTGTGCCAGGCTTTGAGAACCCTTCTTCAAATGCCCAACCTAAACCTTTCCTGGTGGAACTGGAGACTGTTTCTTCTTCTTCTGGCACTTGCTACTAAGGAAAAGAGAGTGTCACAAACCTGATTCCAGCCTCCTCTCAGGGAGCTGCAGAGAGCAATGAGGTCTCCCCTCAGCCTCCTCTTCTCCAGCCTGAACACCCCCACCTCCCTCAGCTGCATCTCCCCAGCCCTCTTCTCCAGAGCCTTCACAGCTTTGTTGCCCTTCTCTGGACACACTCCAGCCCCTCAAAGTCTTTCTTGTAGCGAGGGCCCCCAAATGGAACTCAGTGCTGAAGGTGTGACCCCCCCAGTGCTGCTCAGAGGGAGGCAGCGTTCCAGACACGCATCAGCTGTGTTCATGCCTCTGAAGCAGCTTTTCTCACCTTTGCTCCTTGTCCCCATCACATAGTGGTAACTTCAGAGGATAAGTGATGCTGCTGCTCTCCTGGTGCAGCTATTCAAATGATTTATACCAGGGGTGTTGATACAATCTCCTGTTAGACCTCCCCACAGCATTGGTCAGATTAGTCTCCCAGGCCTGCCATCCAGGCACCATTTATCTGCACACCAGCTCCCCTCTGTACAGCAGATTTGCAAGGCTCCCTCAAATTGCCTAATTCCTCAGTGTCATTTTAGGAATGCTGTAACTCTTCCAGGCTGAAATCCAGCCTAGGTGAACAATTCCTATCTTTCAATGTTTTCATCACTCTCTGTACCACTGAAGCACCACCTCAGCTTCCAAGGAAGGCTTTTGTGCTCCTGGATGAAGCACAGTTCCAAGCCCTGAGGCTATTCCTCACCTGCTTGGCAGTAGGTTGTGTGTGGCCTGATCAGAAAGTTTTGGGGAGAAGGTCTCAGAATCTCCTCTGGTAAAAATATTTCTCTGCTTCATGGGATCATAGAATCATAGAATCACAGAATGGTCCAGGCCAGAAGGGACCTGCACACCTGCAGGATGGCCAAGGGCTCAGGTCCAGCCAGCATGGGTTTAGGAAGGGCAGGTCCTGCCTGACCAACCTGATCTCCTTCCATGCCCAGGTGACTGCCTGGTGGATGTGGGGCAGGCTGTGGATGGAGTATGCCTGGACTCCAGCAAGGCCTTTGACACTGTCCCCCACAGCAAACTGCTGGCCAAGCTGTCAGCCCCTGGCTTGGACAGCAGCTCTCTGAGCTGGGTTAGGAACTGGCTGGAGGCTGAGCCCAGAGAGTGGTGGTGAATGGTGCCACAGCCAGCTGGCAGCCAGGCACCAGTGGTGTGCCCCAGGGATCAGTGCTGAGCCCTGTGCTCTTTAACATCTTCACTGATGATCTGGATGAGGAGATTGAGTCAGTCATCAGCAATTTGCAGATGGCACCAAGCTGGGGGCAGGAGTTGATCTGCTGCTCCAACCCTCTGAGCATTCTCATGGCCTCCTCTGGAGCCTCTCCATCAGGTCCAGGTCCTTCCTGTGTTGAGGGCTCCAGAGATGGATGCAGTACTCCAGGCGAGGTCTCCCCAGAGCAGAGCAGAGGGGCAGGATCCTCTCTCTCCATCTCTGGCAGTGCTGCTTTGGATGCAGCCCAGGCTGCCCTTGGCCTCCTGTGCTGCAAGCTCACCCTGCCTGCTCCTGGCCAGCTTCTCCCCCCCCAGCACCCCCAAGTCCTTTTCCTCAGGGCTGCTTTCTCTCCCCTCCTCCCCCAGCCTGCACTGACAGTGAGGATTGACAGGGCAGGTCACACAGGGACTCATCCAGGCAGGTTTTGAAGCTCTTAAGTGAAGGAGACTCCACTACCTCTCTTCCAGTGCTCTCTCCTGCTCACAGGAAAGAAGCTTTTTCTCATGTTGAGATGGAGATTCCTGTGACTGAGTCTACATCCCCTGCCCCTCATCCTGTCACTGGGAATTGCTGACAAGAGCCTGGCTCCATGCTCCTGCCAGCCACTCTTCAGCTGTTCATAGACTTTAATAAGGTCCCCCCTCAGGTCTCACCAGGGCAGATCAAAGTGGCAGAATCACCTCTCTGGATCTGCTGGCAAAGCACCTTTGGCTGCAGCCCAGGATGTGATTTGCTGTCTGGTGCTGCAAGCTCCCATTGCCCACTCCTGTCTTGATGTAGTAAGTGAAACTGCTTTTATTTGTGTCAGGAAAAGCTGGCTTAACATTAAGCTGCTGAAGTTGAGGCTTGGACTGGATGAGCTTTGAGGTCCCTCTCAACCCAGACCATTCTGTGATCCTGATGCCTGAAGCTCTACTTTTGTTATTCAGAAGCTGAAAGTTAAACTCCATCCAACTGGATGTTAATGGACATGCTTGGAGCCTTCATGACAAGGGCACTGGGATGTCTGGAGCACATCCACAGAAGTACAACCAAGCTGGTGAAGGGTCTGGAGGATCTTGTGAGGAATGGCTGGGGGAACTGGGATGGTTTAGTCTGGAGAAGAGGAGGCTGAGGGGAGACCTCATTGCTCTCTACCAGAGGTTGGAGTGAGGTGGGAGTTGGTCTCTTCTCCCTCTTACCAATCAATAGGATGGGAGGAAATGCCTTCATGTTGCACCAGGGCAGCTTTAGGTTGGATGTTTGAAGAAACTTCTTCACTGAGAGACTTCTCAAGCACTTGAATGTTCTCCTTGTGGAAGTGGTGGGAAGTGGTGGGAACTGGATGATCCTTGAGTTCCCTTCCAACCCAAACTATCCTATGTTTCTGTGACATCTTTGTGAGTGTTAGGGATATCACAGCAGCACAGAATGTTAGGGGCTGGAAGGGAACACAAAAGCTCATCCAGCCCAACCCCCCTGCCAGAGCAGGAGCACCCAGAGCAGCTCACACAGCAACACATCCAGGCAGGTCTTGAAGAGCTCCACAGAGGGAGACTCCACAACCCCCCTGGGCAGCCTGCTCCAGGCTTCTGCCACCCTCACAGGGAGAAATTCTGGCTGATCCTTGAGGTGCCTACCAGCCCTGGCAGCACTGTGCCTCTACCACTCTAGAGAAGTCCACATCTAGCAATGCTGCTTCTTCAGCTATTCATTTGCATCTTCAATTCATGACAAGAGAATCTTGTGGCATTTTTCACCTGTTTCCCAGTATAACCCCAGCTGATTTTCCATTTCCAAGAACTCTTAATGTTACATGGAGGACATGAACAAAGCCCATGCATTAAAGGCTCTTAAAAGCTCCCAGAGTGTGCCAGAACAATTGCTTGGGGTCACGGCAATTGGGTTTTAGCTGGATTATACTTGGGGGGTATTACAGTAATTAGGGGAGAAAAAAAGCCCCCAACACTTTTCCTTACCTCTTTGTTTTGACAGGAATGGAATCCATTAACAACTTCAGCTGATGGTGTTTGGGTTGTGTAGAATCAGCCCTCCCTGGGCTCACCTATGCAGCCAGGAGGTTTCAGCAGGGATCAGCCATATGGCTTTGGCTTTGTGGAGTAATTAATTTCACCTTCCTCTAAAGGGTTTCCTGGCTGCTCAGCTGGGCAGCTGGAGGCTTGTGAAGTCTCAGTGTCATTTCTTTAGCTGCCTCTGGCACGGTCTGGGCGTTTTTATTCCTCAGCAGGTTCTCCAGCAATGAATTGCAATGAGGCTTGCTGCCAGTGAACAGCACAGGGCATGTTCCAAGCAGCTGAGCAGTGCTGTCTGCCTCGATCCAAAGGGTGGGAAGGGGATGCAGCCCTTTCAAACATTCCCCTCAGTGAAATGAAGGCACAAATGAGGCCATCCATCAAGGTGAGACTGCTGATGAGAAAGACAGAAAACAGAGTAAACCACACAGAGAAAGGAAGAAGAGAGAGAGAGGGGAGAGAAAAAGAACAGGAGAGAGAGCTACAAGCCCCTGGTATTATTCACTAGAGAAAGAGAATGGAACAAATGAAACAGAGAGGGAAAGTGGTACTTGGGGATATAGTTTAGGGGTGACCCTTGTAGAGTAGGGTTCTGGGTTGGACTTCACAGTCTCACAGTATCACCAGGGTTGGAAGAGACCTCAAAGATCATCAAGTCCAACCTCTCACCACAGACCTCATGACTAGACCATGGCACCAAGTGCCACATCCAATCCCCTCTGGAACACCTCCAGGGGTGGTGACTCCACCACCTCCCTGGGCAGCACATCCCAATGGCCAATCTCTCTCTCTGGGAAGAACTTTCTTCTCACCTCCAGCCTAAACCTCCCCTGGTGCAGCCTGAGACTGTGTCCTCTTGTTCTGGTGTTGGTTGCCTGAGAGAAGAGACCAACCCCCACCTGGCTACAGCCTCCCTTCAGGGAGTTGTAGACAGCAATGAGGTCTCCCCTGAGCCTCCTCTTCTCCAGGCTAAGCAACCCCAGCTCCCTCAGCCTCTCCTCACAGGGCTGTGCTCAAGGCCTCTCCCCAGCCTTGTTGCCCTTCTCTGGACACCTTCAAGTCTCTCAATGTCCTTCTGAAACTGAGGAGCCCAGAACTGGACACAGGACTCCAGGTGTGGCCTAACCAATGCAGAGTCCAGGGGCACAATGACTTCCCTGCTCCTGCTGGCCACACTCTTCCTGATGCAGGCCAGGATGCCATTGGCCTTCTTGGTCCCCTGGGCACACTGCTGGCTCATGTTTAGGCAGCTGTCAATCAGCACCCCCAGGTTCCCCTCTGTTTGGCAGCTCTCAGCCACTCTGACCCCAGCCTGTAGCTCTGCCTGGGGTTGCTGTGGCCAAAGTGCAGCCCCTGGCACTTGGACTTGTTGAATGCCATCCTGTTGGCCTCTGCCCATCTGTCCAGTGGGTCGAGATCCCTCTGCAGAGCCCTTCTGCCTTCTAACTGACCAACATCTGCTCCCAGCTTGGTGTCATCTGCAAACTTGCTGATGACTGACTCAACCCCCTCATCCAGATCATCAATGAAGATGTTAAAGAGGATATTAAGGAGGATATTAAACCTCACACCAGCCTAGGTTGGTCAAAGCTTCATCCAGCCTGGCCCTGAACAGCTCCAGGGTTGGGACTTCCACAACCTCCCCGAGCAACCTCTTCCAGTGTCTCCCCACCCTCACTCTAAAGACTTTCTTCCTACCATGAAATAATGTGAGCTCCCACCTGGCAGCAGTGCCCCTACCCTGATCCTGCACCTGAGATTCAGCCTCAATCTCAAAAGATTCTCTAATTCTGCCTCCTTTCCCCATGGCCAAGGCAAGCTGGAGGGAGTGAAGGTAAGCACAGGCACACTTCATTTTGCCCAGGAGCTGCTCTCTAGCTTCCAGATTCTTTGGGAAGAAAGTCCACAATCAGAATCTTTCAGTGCAGGTCGACACTGAGTAATTGCTTTGCTCACTCCACAGGTGCTTGACATTTCCTGCACTGCCAGTTTTTGGTACCCAGAGTGATGGTGGACAAGAGGTAAAGGAACTCTATCTTACTTTGTTCTGTGTGTAATTTTTCTCTCCCCTTTCCAGAGATCCCTCCATCCCTGAGGGGAGTAGCCTTAAGGAAGAGTGACCCCTGTGTTGTATCTACTGCTTCCAAGCTGTGTTATACATCTCCTGGTGTCATCAGCCAGCGTGTCAGGAGCATTACTGCTCTTGACTTCCCTTATTTTCTCCTGACAGTATCCTCAGGGTTGATGAATGCTCCTGCTTGCATGTAGAAGGCAATGTATTTATTTGGGCCCCACATATAAGTTTCTGGTATCATGACAGGCTGCAGCAGCAGTGCCTGGAGCAGCAAACCAAGGCTGTGGCATCAGTTAACCCTTGTGGGACGATTGCTGCTCTCTCTTCTCTCCTCATTAACTCCTGGAGGGCTGGAAATGTTCATCACTGATAACAAGAGGATAGAATCACAGAATGGGTTGGGTTGGAAGGAAGCTTTAAAGCTCATCCAGTCCAGCCCCCCTGCAGTCAGCAGGAACAGCTGCAGCTGGAGCAGGTTGCTCAGAGCCCCAGGCAGCCTGATCTGCAGTGGTTGCAGGCACAGGGCTGCTACCACCTCTCTGGTCAAACGAGGCCAGCAGTTTGCCACCCTCAGTGCTAAACATGCCTTCCCTCTCTCCAGTATATATCTATCCCTCACTTTAAAGCCATCACCAGGATAAAGTGCAAGAGTTTCCAGAGAGGCATCAAGTTGACAGAATCACAGAGTCACAGGGGCTGGGAGGGACCTCCAGAGCTCATTCATCCCCCTGCCAGAGCAAGAGCACCCAGAGCAGCTCACACAGCAACACATCCAGGCAGGTCTTGAAGAGCTCCAGAGAGGGAGACTCCACAACCCCCCTGGGCAGCCTGCTCCAGGCTTCTCTCACCCTCACAGGGGAAAAATTCTCCCTCCTGTTCCCATGGCACTTCCTCTGCCTCAGCTTCCACCACTGCCCCTGGTGCTGGCATTGGGCATCCCCCAGCAGAGCCTGGCTCCAGCCTCTGGGCACTGCCCCTGCACAGCTTTAGCAGCAGCAAGGAGCTCACCCTCAGGCTCCTCCTCTGCAAGCTCCAGAGCCCTCAGCTGCCTCAGGCTCTTTTCCTGAGGAAGATCTTCCACTGCCTGCAGCATCTTTGTGGCTCTGTGCTGGACTCTCTCAAGCAGTTCCCTGAGGTCCCTCTCGAGTTGAGGGGCCCAGAACTGGACACAAGATTCCAGTTAGAAAGGATGTTGAGTTGCTGGAAGGTGTCCAGAGAAGGGCAGCAAGGCTGGGGAGGGGTCTGGAGCACAGCCCTGAGAGGAGAGGCTGAGGGAGCTGGGGTTGCTTAGCCTGGAGAAGAGGAGGCTCAGGGCTGACCTCATTGCTTTCTCCAGCTCCCTGAAGGGAGGTTGTAGCCAGGTGGGGGTTGGTCTCTTCTCCCAGGCAGCCAGCACCAGAACAAGAGGACACAGTCTCAAGCTGTGCCAGGGGAAGTTTAGGCTGGAGGTGAGGAGAAAGTTCTTCACTGAGAGAGTTGTTAGCCATTGGGGTGTGCTGCCCGGGGAGGTGGTGGAGTCCCCATCCCTGGAGGTGTTCAGGAGGAGACTTGACAGGGTGCTTGGTGCCATGGGTTAGTTGATTAGGTGGTGTTGGATGATAGGTTGGATGTGATGATCTTGAAGGTCTCTTCCAACCTGGTCTGGTCTATTCTATTCTATTCTATTCTATTCTATTCTATGCTATGCTATGCTATGCTTTTCTATCCTATCCTCTCCTCTCCTATCCTATTCTATCCTCTCCTATTCTATTCTATTCTATGCTATGCTATGCTATTCTATCCTATCCTCTCCTCTCCTATCCTATCCTATTCTATTCTATTCTATGCTATGCTATGCTATGCTATGCTATCCTATCCTCTCCTATCCTATCCTATCCTATTCTATCCTATTCTATTCTATTCTATTCTATGCTATGCTATTCTATCCTATCCTATCCTATCCTATGCTATGCTATGCTATGCTATCCTATCCTATCCTATCCTATCCTATCCTATCCTATCCTATCCTATGCTATTCTATCCTATGCTATCCTATCCTATCCTATCCTATCCTATCCTATCCTATCCTATCCTATCCTATCCTATCCTATGCTATGCTATGCTATGCTATTCTATCCTATCCTATCCTATCCTATCCTATGCTATGCTATGCTATGCTATGCTATGCTATTCTATCCTATCCTATCCTATCCTATCCTATGCTATGCTATGCTATGCTATGCTATTCTATCCTATCCTATCCTATCCTATCCTATCCTATCCTATCCTATCCTATGCTATGCTATTCTATCCTATCCTATTCTATGCTATGCTATGCTATGCTATTCTATTCTATCCTATCCTATCCTATCCTATCCTATCCTATCCTATCCTATCCTATCCTATCCTTTCCTATCCTATTCAAATCACAGAATCATAGAATGGGCTGGGCTGGAAGGGACCTCCAAAGCTCACCCAGTCCAACCCCTCTGCACTCAGCAGGGACATCCCCAACTAGATCAGGTTGCCCAGAGCCTGTTGAGCCTCACCTGGAATATCTCCAGGGGTTGGAGCCTCAACCACCTCGCTGGGCAACCTGTGCCAGTGTTCCACCCCCCTCCTGGTGCAGAACCTGTACCTAACACCCAAGATGCTGCCAGGAGTTCTTAATTTTCAAGATTCAGATGACTCATCCCCTGTCCCCTGGAAATTGTTTATCACTAAGTAAACATCATATTTCTTCATCTGGAAGGCAGCTTTACCAAGGGTGAAGATTTGCTGCCTCTAAACGACAGCCATAAACTGCTCATGCGACGGCAACAACAACAGCAACAGCAAGGCAGGGGGAAAAAAAAGGAGATAAAATGAAAGGTAGAAGCAGCCTGTCTGAGAATTTCATTTTCAGTAACCAGATCTCACATCTCCATAGTGATAGGAACAAGCTTTTTGCTTTATTGCCTGTCTGACAGCGCTGTAGGTACAAGCAGGCATTTGCTGAGGCAGCAGGGCAGGTGAGCGTTTAGCTCCGGCGTGCTTTATGTCGCAGCGGCTGCAGCGCAGCCACGATGCAAGGTGGCTTCCTGCTGCTGAGTGCCCACTGTAAATTTGACTAAAATGTGCAAATGAGGCCTGTCAGGCCCTGAGCAAACACTGGAAATCACAGTGACTCGCTAAATTCCTGTTATATCGTCACATACTCCTGTTGTGCTGCCTTCACATCGAGACTTACGGTCCTGACGCGAGCGCTAAACACAATCCTGCTCTGGAGACATTCATCTTTATTGGTGATCTGGATGAGGGCATTGAGTCCATCAGCAGGAAATCTGCAGAGGGCACCAAGCTGGGGGCAGGAGTTGAACTGCTGGAGGGTAGAGAGGCTCTGCAGAGGGACCTGGACAGGCTGGGCAGATGGGCAGAGGCCAAGGGCAGGAGACTGAACACATCCAAGTGCCAGGTGCTGCACATTGGCCACAACAACCCCAGGCAGTGCTACAGGCTGGGGTCAGAGTGGCTGAGAGCAGCCAGGCAGAGAGGGACCTGGGGGTGCTGGTTGATGGTAGGCTGAACATGAGCCTGCAGTGTGCCCAGGCAGCCAGGAGGGCCAAGGGCATCCTGGCCTGCATCAGGAACAGTGTGGCCAGCAGGAGGAGGGAGGTCATTGTGCCCCTGGACACTGCACTGGTTAGGCCACACCTTGAGTCCTGTGTCCAGTTCTGGGCTCCTCAGTTTAGGAAGGAGGTTGACTTGCTGGAAGGTGTCCAGAGAAGGGCAACAAAGTTGGGGAGGGGCTTGGAACACAGCCCTGTGAGGAGAGGCTGAGGGAGCTGGGGTTGCTTAGCCTGGAGAAGAGGAGGCTCAGGGGAGACCTTCTTCCTCTCTACAACTACTGAATGGAGGTTGTAGACAGGCAGAGGTTGGTCTCTTCACCCAGGCACCCAGCACCAGAACAAGAGGACACAGTCTCAGGCTGCACCAGGGGAGGTTTAGGCTGGGGGTTAGGAAGAAGTTCTACACACAAAGAGTGATTGCCCATTGGAATGGGCTGCCTGGGGAGGTGGTGGAGTCACCATCACTGGAGGTGTTCAGGAGGAGACTTGATAGGGTGCTTGGTGCCGTGGGTTAGTTGTTTAGGTGGGTTGGATTAGTTGATAGGTTGGACACAATGATCTTGAAGGTCTCTTCCAACCTGGTCTATTCTATTCTATTCTATTCTATTCTATTCTATTCTATTCTATTCTATTCTATTCTATTCTATTCTATCTCCTCTTGCCAGACCAAACTGCTGGCACTAATGGCCACTCCTCAAGGCCACCACCAATGGAGAAACTTTCAGCTCATAAGCTCAGGAAAGTGTAAGAAAAATGGCAGATCACAGTCACAAATCACAGAATTAACCAGGTTGGAAGAGACCTTTGAGATCATTGAGTCCAACCTATCACCCAACACCATTTGGTCAACTAAACCATGGCACCAAGTGCCTCATCCAGGCTCCTCTTGAACACTTCCAGTGATGGTGACTCCACCACCTTCCTGGGCAGCACATCCCAATGGCCAATCTCTCTGTCTGGGAAGAATTTCTTCCTCACATCCAGTTCAAGCATGCCCTGCTGCAGCTTGTGACTGTGTCCTCTTGTTCTGGTGCTGGCTTCGGGGTGAACCTTGTAGAGCAGGGTTCTGGGTTGGACTTGGTGATCCTGAGGGCCTTTTCCAACCTGAATGTTTCTGTGATTCTATGGTTCTGTGGTTCTGTGATCTTCTCCTTTTGCCATGAGATTGACTCAATTGAGCAGAAGCTGAGAGTGGAAACAGAAGGGTTTGCTACTGAGACACCTGTGCCTTGTCCCCTTCAAGCAGCTCCTTCATCAGGGGACCAAATCAAAGACCTCTCACCCTTTGGATTTTTCTTTCAAGCCTTCAAGGCTTATACACCATTACAAAGTTAAGTGTTTGGGGAGCTGCTCTGCCTCCTGTGATGTTGGCAAGGGTGTTTTTGCTGTGAATTCTTGATGAACTGTTACTAATTGAAGTGGAAAACATCCCTGCCACTTCGAGGCATGAAATCTCCATTCCCCACCTGCTGGCCACCGCTCTGAGTGTCCTGACTCGCTGTTTACTCACAGCAATGCATTCTTCTGGCAAATGACTCTGCATGTCTCATTGGACTGCAGAATTCAAGCATTCTAATTCTGGGCAGGAGGTTCCAACGTGTCAAAGGCTTCACCTCATATTCAGAAGCTCAAAAGAAACAGAAGAATGAACCTAGGGACAGGCTCATTTTGAAGCGGTGCTGCTTGGAGAGCAAATTCACAGTTTGTTCTTGAAGGCATGGAATCTCAAGGCTTCATGCTGCTGCACCTTACTCACTGGCAACATTTGAAACCTTCTAGCAAATCAAAAGGGCTGTTGGTCAGCTTTAAGCTCCTTCCTAGTTCCCTTTCTTCCCACTGTATAAAGTCATGTCCAGAACGATGCTGTTTCTGAGTAAGCACAGCTAAATAGATGAAAATCAATCAATCAATCTATCTATCTATCTATCCATCTGTCTATCTATCTATCTATCTATCTATCCATCCATCCATCTATCCATCCATCTATCCACCCATCTATCCATCTGTCTATCCATCCATCTATCCATCTATCCATCTATCCATCTATCCATCCATCTATCCATCTATCCCTCCCTCCATCTATCCTTCCCTCCATCTATCCATCCATCCATCCATCTATCTATCTATCTATCCATCCATCCATCCATCCGTCCATCTATCTATCCATCCATCTATCCATCCATCTATCCATCCATCCATCCATCTATCTATCTATCTATCCATCCATCATCCATCCATCCATCCATCCATCTATCTATCTATCCATCCATCATCCATCCATCCGTCCATCTATCTATCCATCCATCTATCCATCCATCTATCCATCCATCCATCCATCTATCTATCTATCTATCCATCCATCCATCCATCCATCTATCTATCTATCTATCTATCTATCTATCTATCTATCTATCTATCTATCTATCCAGCTATCTATCTATCCATCCATCTATCTACCCATCCATCTACCTACCTACCTACCTACGTACCCAGCTGCCTAAGTAACCATTTCTATGCCTGGACAAACCCCTGGGGGTGTTGATCCTCATCCAGCATGTGACCAGGGGCTAAGGCAGCCCTCAGCATCCTGGCCTGGATCACAGCAGTGTGGCCAGCAGGAGCGGGGCAGGGAGAGTGCCACTGTGAGCCGCACTGGGGAGGTCACACTGTGAGTCCTGCACTGTTGTGGAGCCCTCACTCCACGAGAGGCAGTGAGGGGCTGGAGCAGTTACAGGGAAGAGCAATGAGGCTGGTGGAGGGTCTGGAGGACAGGGCTGGTAAGGAGTGGCTGAGGGGAGATCACCTTGTTCTCAACAGCTCAAGGAGTTTGGAGTGAAGTGGGGCTTGGTCTCCCCTGGTCCAACTTGAGGCCATTTCCTCTCATCCTATTACTTGTTCCTGGGGGGAAGAGACCAACTCCCACCTCACTCCAACCTCTTTCTTCCCTCCTTTGCTAGCAGTTAAGGTAGGGAAGAGCTACTGCACCTGCACTTGGATTGAACACAGCAGGCAGCGCATTCCCTTGGAGTCTGCATGATAAAAAGCTTGGAACATTATATCCCTCCCTGCCCTCCTCTCAAGCACTTCACTGACCAGCAAAAGGCAATAAAAATTGATGTGTTTTTAGTGCTCAATGTGTTGAAAATATAGCTACATCATCACATAGTCGATAAACTGACCCAGCTGCCAAGCTGGTGAAGGAGGATTCAGTCCAGCTCAGTGACTTCTCACAGGAGCCCTCCTCATTGGGAAGAATTGCTGACCCCCAAAGTGCCTGGAAACATTGATACCTGATTAATGACCTTGTTATCAAAGCCAATGGGAATGCAAGCCTTGCAGGGACCTGAGAGGGAAAGGCAAATGTTCACAGCTAGGTAAGCAAGTGGAAATTACCCACAGTTTATGTGCAACAGCTCCCTTCCCTGGGCTGCTAGCTCAAATATTTTGCTTGCAGTGCTGGCTCTTGGTAGCTGTAAAGAGCAGGAGTCTTTTTTTTTTCCCCTCATCTTTCCATGGAAGTTGTCAGCTCCCTAAAAATATTGTATGAAATAGAATCAGAGAGTCACAGAATGGCCTGGGCTGGAAGGCACCTCCAAAGCTCACCCAGTCCAACCCCTCTGCAGTCAGCAGGGACATCCCCAACTAGAGCAGGTTGCCCACAGCCCTCTCCAGCCTCACCTTGAACATCTCCAGGCATAGAGCCTCAATCACCTCCCTGGGCAACCTGTGCCAGTGTTCCACCACCCTCCTGCTGCAGAACTTGGTCCTCACATCCAATCTCAAACTGATCTGCTCTAGTTTGAAGCCATTGTCCCTGCTCCTGTCCCTGCAGGCCTTTGCAAACAGTCTCTCTGCAGCCTTCTTGTAGCCTCTTCAGGTCCTGGCAGGCTGCCTGGAGATTCCTCTTCTCCAGGCTGAACACCCCCAGCTCCCTCATCCTGTCCTCAGGGCAGAGCTGCTCCAACCCCCTGAGCATTTTCACAGCCCTCCTCTGGAGCCTCTCCATCAGCTCCAGGTCCTTCCTGTGCTGAGGGCTCCAGAGCTGCACACAGTACTCCAGGTGAGGTCTCCCCAGAGCAGAGCAGAGGGGCAGGATCCTCTCTCTCCAGCTCTGGCAGTGCTGCTTTGGATGCAGCCCAGGCTGCCCTTGGCCTTCTGTGCTGCAAGCTCACCCTGCCTGCTCCTGCCCAGCTTCTCCCCCACCAGCACCCCCAAGTCCTTTTCCTCAGGGCTGCTTTCTCTCCTCTCCTCCCCCAGCCTGTACTGGCAGTGAGGATTGTCCCAGCCCAGGCGCAGAACCCTGCCCTTGCTCTTGTTGAACCTTCCTTAGTCTCCCTCTTGCTCTTAGGAGCGGTAAACCCTCCCTGCCCTGGAGGTAGGTGTAGGAAGAGCAGCCCAATTATTTTGCTAGAGCTGATAAAAGATTTTTCAGGCAGGCAGGCAGAGTGCTCCCTTTTGGGAAGAAGCAGTTCCAAAAGGGAAGTTATAATTATGGAGATGCAAACACTGTGAGATTTGCTGCAGTTCTTCCTGAGCAGCCAAATATCTGCTACTGAGGCCAAAAAAAAAAACCCAGAAAACTGTTTTTCTACCCTGCAAATCTATATTTAAGAAGTGGAAATTTCCTTCAACTCCACCTGGAATGAGTTTAGAGCCACCACCCAGGGCTGCCAAGGGAAGGCAATCCTCATCGCATTCAGGTCTCTCATGTTCATAAGCTGCCAGGTCAGTTTGCCTGCAAACCTCCTCATCAGGCTCTTAAAACATCATTAGCTACCAAGGACAAGATCCCTACACAACACTTCCACTTCCCCTCAAAACTCACCCTCCATTTCCCACGAGTTCTGCACCAGGAGGCTGGTGAGAGCCTGGCACAGGTTGCCCAGGGAGGTGGTGGCAGCCTCCTGCCTGGAGGTGTTTGCAGCCAGGCTGGATGTGGCTGTGAGCAACCTGCTGCAGTGTGAGGTGTCCCTGGCCATGGCAGGGGGGTTGGAACTGGCTGAGCCTTGAGGTCCCTTCCAACCCTGACAATTCTGTGATTCTATGATTCTATGTTCCAGGTGAGGCTGGACAGGGCTCTGGGCAACCTGATCCAGTTGGGGATGTCCCTGCTGAGTGCAGAGAGGGGATAGGACTGGCTGAGCTTTGGAGCCCCCTTCCAAACCAGACCATTCTGTGATTCTGAAAGAATTATTGGAGCAGGCAAAAGAAGTGTTCCCCATTGCAAGGAAGGATTTGCACATCTGGCTTCCTTGTAGTATATTATCTTCAGATGAGGGTGAGTGAAAAATATAGCATTGTCCTAAATGTCTCCTTTTGATCTCCAGCTAAACATCTCAGAATCAGAACCCTGACAACCCTGAGTCTGTGGCTTTGTGAGTTTGACATTAGAATGGAATGGAATGGAATGGAATGGAATGGAATGGAATGGAATGGAATAGAATAGAATAGAATAGAATAGAATAGAATAGAATAGAATAGAATAGAATGGAATGGAATGGAATGGAATGGAATGGAATGGAATGGAATAGAATAGAATAGAATAGAATAGAATAGAATAGAATAGAATAGAATAGAATAGAATAGAATGGAATGGAATGGAATAGGATAGAATAGAATGGAATGGAATGGAATGGAATGGAATAGAATAGAATAGAATAGAATAGAATAGAATAGAATAGAATAGAATAGAATAGAATGGAATAGAATGGAATGGAATGGAATGGAATGGAATGGAATGGAATGGAATGGAATGGAATAGGATAGAATAGAATGGAATGGAATGGAATGGAATGGAATGGAATGGAATAGAATAGAATAGAATAGAATAGAATAGAATAGAATAGAATAGAATAGAATAGAATGGAATGGAATGGAATAGAATAGAATAGAGTAGGATAGGATAGGATAGGATAGGATAGGATAGGATAGGATAGGATAGGATAGGATAGGATAGGATAGGATAGGATAAACCAGGTTGGAAGAGACCTTCAAGATCATCCTGGAACAACAACAACAACAGCACCAATATATAAATGGCACATTTAGAGCCCAAAGCAGGAGGGAAAATCTTGTGGCTGTATGTGCAAGCTGCCAGCACTGAGTACTTGCAATCTAATAGGCCTAAATGCATCTCCACTCCAAATGATTTTTTGCCTCTTACAGAGATCCATGGCTTTATTAAGTGACAAATTCTGCTGTAGTGAATACCCTGGGCTCCACTTCCCTCTCAAGCTGGGTACACATGCTGGGCTTTTCCCTAACTCTTATTAGGATTGACTAATCCCTTTGGAAACCTGAGCACATCTGGTTAAATAGAAAGAGGTAACAGGGCTTCTGAAACAGACTTCTTCTCTTCCCACCTTATCCAGTGACCTAAGTCAATAAAGGTCCTCTCCAAATTCATTTGCAGTGAGCTTCTCCTCGTCTGCAAAAATCAAAGCACACTCACTACAGACTGGGGCCCTGCAGAGACATCTGACTCACAGAAGGCAGCTATGGTGTAGAGGGGCAGCTGGCTCTGCCCCTGTGCTGCAAGAGGTAGGGAAAGAGGAAGAAAGGGAGAGAGAAAGAGATAATGAGGAGAAAGAAAGAAAGGAAGGAAGAAAGAAAGGAAGAAAGAAAGAAAGAAAGAGAAAGAAAGAAAGAAAGAACGAAAGAAAGAAAGGAAGAAAGGAAGAAAGAAAGGAAGAAAGGAAGAAAGAAAGAAAGAAAAAAATAAAGAAAGAAAGGAAGGAAGGAAGGAAGGAAGGAAGGAAGGAAGGAAGGAAGGAAGGAAGGAAGGAAGGAAGGAAGGAAGGAAGGAAGGAAGGAAGGAAGGAAGGAAGAAAGAAAGGAAGGAAGGAAGAAAGAAGAAAAAAGAAAGAAAGAAAGAAAGAAAGAAAGAAAAGAAAGAAAGAAGAAAGAAAGAAGAAAGAAAGAGAAAGAAAGAAAGAAAGAAAAGAAAGAAAGAAAGAAAGAAAGAAAGAAAGAAAGAAAGAAAGAAAGAAAGAAAGAAAGAGAAAGAAAGAAAGAAAGAAAGAAAGAAAGAAAGAAAGAAAGAAAGAAAGAAAGAAAGAAAGAAAGAAAGAAAGAGAAAGAAAGAAAGAAAGAAAGAAAGAAAGAAAGAAAGAAAGAAAGAAAGAAAGAAAGAAAGAAAGGAAAAAGAAAGAAAGGAAAGAAAGAAAGAAGGAAGGAAGGAAGGGAGGAAGGGAGGGAGGAAGGGAGGGAGGGAGGGAGGCCCCCTCAAAGGCAGGGGATCAGCAGGTCTGGAGGCTATTCTGATGCAGCAGCTGGAGAAGATTCTTGTGGCCAGGAGTAAAAGCCTCCTGAAGGTGAGCAGCAAGGGCCTGCCACGGGCTCTGCTGGCACGTGTGGCATGGCTGTGGCGTCGCTGTGGCAGGCAGGGGTGTGAGGGTTTGAGAGCAGAGTGTTTCCTCAGCTGGTGCAGATGTGCTCAGGACACCTCTGTCCCGCACGGCTCCGACCGGAGCCTGGCTCCCGCTGCCTGGGGCACCGGGGTGCATGTGCAAGCCAAGCCACCAGGGTGCAAGCAGCGCAGCTCCACTCCATAAGCTCTGCTCCAGCCCTTGGCCACAGCACCAGCTGCTGCCCCCGTAGTCCTTTCTACACAGCTCCCTTTTCCCCATGGCTCTGGCTGCCATTGGATCGTTGTCCCTATCAGTATCTGACCCAGGCAGCTTTTGGGCTCACACACACTGGTGCTGAGGCAGCTGCCTTGCACACTCTGAGAGGCTTCTGCATCCTTTCAGTGCTCATCTGTGTGCTATCTCTGAACCTCTAATTTAAAAGGCTCAGCTACAGAGCTAATTGAGAGCAGCATTTACCAACCAGTCATGAACTCTGTGCTCCTACCATGCTGCAACAAGCTGATATGCAGGATTGCTTCCTCTGAGCTGAAACTCTTCCTCCTTCTCCTGCTTATCTCTTCAGGGCTTTCCTGTGCTTGCAGATGCAGGAGTACAGTGTCATCACCTCTTATTCTCACCACCTGTTGTGATGAGTACCCTACCTAGCTCCTCTCTGTCACCTTCCAGCTTGACTTTTCCTACCCATTTGCTTTTCACCTCCACTGCCTTGAGCTTTCCCAGCTCCAGCCTGTGCAGCAATCCTCCCTGGATTCAAAAGGTCTGGAGAGCAAACAGAACATCCCAGCATTATTCACAATCCTGGGGATGAAAGGAAGTTCCATCAAATTATAAACAGCAGCATAATGATGCTTTGAGTGTGTTTTGTCAGGTTTATCAGGGGAAAAGCCAGGGAAGAGGAGAATGGAGGGACACAGCCAGCTAATGAAGCAGTTGTTTTCTGGGGTGATTGTAGAACACATTGTCTTTGGGCACTGCAAGATGGATAAAGAGTCCTGAAAACCACTAGAGAGAGATGGAAGGAAGAGTAGCCTGGATGAAGGAAGGCCTGTGCAGTGAGATGGGGGGAAGTACTGGGGTGGGGGGTTGAAATTTCCCCCTCCTCCAACATTAACTTTGCCAGACCAGCCCAGCTGGTCAGCCAATCTCAATCTCCCCACTTCTAGTCTTGCTCCATCCCCCCCAGTCCTATCCCTCCCTGACACCCTCAAAAGTCCCTCCCCAGCTTTCTTGCAGCCCCCTGCGGATCCTGCAAGGCCACAAGAAGGTCTCCTCAGAGCCTTCTCTTCTCCACCCTGCACAACCCCAACTCCCTCAGTCTGTCCTCATTCTCCCTCTGCCCTCTGCTCCTCCTCCTGGCCCTTCTCTGGACACCTTCCAGCACCTCCAGATCCTTCCTGCAACAGAGGCTCCAGAGCTGGCCCCAGAGCTGCAGCTGTGGTCTCAGCAGAGTGGAGCAGAGGGGCAGAATCCCCTCCCTGGCCCTGCTGGCCACACTTCTCTTGCTGCAGGCTCTGCTTGGCTCTCTGGGCTGCAAGTGCTCCCTGCTGGCTCCTCTTCAGCTTCTCCTCCCCCATCACCCCCAAGGCCTTTTCTTCAGGGCTGCTCTCCAGCCAGTCCCTGCCCAGCCTCTAGCAGTGCCTGGGATTGCCCTGAGCCAGCTGCAGGACCTTGCCCTTGGTCTTGTTGCACCTCCTGAGGCTGTCCTGGGCCCCTGGAGGTCCTGCTCTGCCAGTCTGGGCACATTCATTGTTTAGCTATCGAGTGAGCTTTTGCTGTGTACTGTGTAAGATTTCTTCCTGAGCTTGTTTCCTCTATTAGGCTTTTCAGGTTTGGGGTTTATAACATAAACTCCTGGCTCTACAAATCCTGTGGTAATTTCTGTGCCCCAGAAAAGAACAGAACTGTAGGCTCTCCCTTCTGACTCACAGCCTAACCCGACGTGAAGTGGTTACTCTCATCTGCAGCTAAGATGCTGGGGCAGCGAGGCATTCTTTTAGGCTGTTTGCAGGCAGCTTGGACCAAGAAGTGGCTATCCAGCATCTTGATGAAGAGACTCAATCTGCAAGGTGCTGGGCTGCTGATGGAGGCAGCTCAGTCTCCTGGGGCCTCTCATCTTCTCACAGCGCCGAGATCTTAACCTTTCAGGCGCGGTGCTCTGCTGCGCCATGATCTCACTTGTCTGAGCAGAAGGCTCTGACACAAAACATGTGTCAACACTGTGCTGCAGGAAATAATAGGATGCAGCCACTTTGCTGGAAAGCTGGCTTCAGAAAGCCTCTCAAGCGAGTAATTGCTGCCTGCACGGCTTGTGTAGACAAAGCCTTATCCGAGGTGCACCGGGAGAACAAGAAAGCTTGCTGTAGCCATGAGCTAGTGCAGCAGAACCATGCCAGGGTTACCTGCTCTGACACACTTGCAGCTGAATAGAGGTGAGTGGAATGGAATGGAATGGAATGGAATGGAATGGAATGGAATGGAATGGAATGGAATGGAATGGAATATAATGGAATGGAATAGAATAGAATAGAATAGAATGGAATGGAATGGAATGGAATGGAATGGAATGGAATGGAATATAATGGAATGGAATAGAATAGAATAGAATAGAATAGAATAGAATAGAATAGAATAGAATAGAATAGAATAGAATGGAATGGAATGGAATAGAATAGAATGGAATGGAATGGAATGGAATATAATGGAATGGAATATAATGGAATGGAATAGAATAGAATAGAATGGAATGGAATGGAATGGAATGGAATGGAATATGATGGAATGGAATAGAATGGAATAGAATGGAATGGAATGGAATGGAATGGAATAGAATAGAATAGAATAGAATAGAATAGAATAGAATAGAATAGAATAGAATAGAATAGAATGATGGAATGGAATGGAGTGGAATGGAATGGAATGGACTAGACTAGACTAGAATAGAATGGAATAGAATAAACCAGGTTGGAAGAGACCTTCAAGATCATCACATCCAACCTATCATCCAACACCACCTAATCAACTAACCCATGGCACCAAGCACCCTATCAAGTCTCCTGCTGAACACCTCCAGTGATGGTGAATCCACCACCTCCCTGGGCAGCCCATCCCAATGGGCAATCACTCTCTCTGTGTAGAACGTCCTCCTAACCTCCAGCCTAAACTTCCCCTGGCACAGCCTGAGACTGTGTCCTCTTGTTCTGGTGCTGGGTGCCTGGGAGAAGAGACCAACCTCTGCCTGACTACAACCTCCCTTAAGGTAGTTGTAGAGAGCAAGAAGGTAAACTGTGGAGCAGCATCACCACAGTTGCTGCAACTCTTAGGACTTCAGAGCCTGTTACATGATGCTGAAATCCCACAGAAGAGGGAATAAAAACGGCAGCTTTCTCAGCCTGGGGAGAGGGGGCAGAAGCAAGCATTAGAATTGCTAAGGAGGGCTAAATCTGGTGAAGACAGAGCTGTGGGAGAGCTTGCCTTAGCCATCTATTGATTTTTTGATGTACCAAGTAGCACAGAGCAGAAAGGATGTGGGATTGAGCCCGAGAGAACAGTGGTGCTCATGCAGCAGTAATTAGAGGTGAATTATCATGCTGCAGAGAAGGGAATACCTGTGGATAAAAGTCCCAGGCTGATAGAACTTGTTAGTTGTGAAGAGCAGCCTGGCTCCTGAATGGTCCATTAAGCTTTGAGCTGTGAGGGGAATTGGTAGGAAGGCTTATGGGTAGAGATCAAGCCTTGTCAGGGTGAGGTGAGCACAGCTCATGAAACCCCCTTACACCACCACTAATGGAGAACTCTAACTTCAGACAAGTTACAGAATCACAGAGTGTTAGGGCCTGGAAAGGACCCTGAAAGATCATCCATTCCAACCCACTGAGATGGCTGCAAGGAGGAGGAGAAGGAGGAGGAGAAGGAGGAGGAGAAGGAGGAGGAGGAGAAGGAGGAGGAGGAGAAGGAGGAGGAGTAGAAGGAGGAGAAGGAGGAGGAGAAGGAGAAGGAGAAGGAGAAGGAGAAGGAGAAGGAGAAGGAGAAGGAGAAGGAGAAGGAGAAGGAGAAGGAGAAGGAGACGGAGAAGGAGAAGGAGAAGGAGAAGGAGAAGGAGAAGGAGGAGGAGTAAAAGGAGGAGGAGGATAACATTATCACAATATCACAGTATCACCAAGGTTTGAAGAGACCCCAAGGATCATTGAGTCCAAGCTGTCACCACAGACCTCATGACTAAACCATGGCACCAAGTGCCACATCCAATCCCCTCTTGAACCCCTCCAGGGGTGAGGAGAGGCTGAGGGAGCTGGGGTTGTTTAGCCTGGAGAAGAGGAGGCTCAGGGGAGACCTGCTTGCTCTCTCCAGCTCCCTGAAGGGAGGTTGTATCCAGGAGGGAGCTGGTCTCTTCTCTCTAGCAACCAGCACCAGAACAAGAGGACACAGTCTCAAGCTGTGCCAGGGGAGGTTTAGGCTGGAGGTGAGGAGAAAGTTCTTCCCAGCAAGAGGAATTGGCCATTGGGATGTGCTGCCCAGGGAGGTGGTGGAGTCACCATCCCTGAAGGTGTTAAAAAAAGGCTTGGATGTGGCACTTGGAGCCATGGTTTAGTTGTCAGGAGGTGTTGGGTGTTAGGTAATAGGTTGGACTTGAACCCTGAGTGGTACTATGATGCTATGATCTCTGAGGTCCATTCCAACCTGGTTGATTCTATGATTTTGGTTGGAAAAACACCTTTAAGCTCATCAAGTCCAGCCACTATCCAGCTCTCCCCAGGCTGGTGCTAAACCATGTTGCTTCAGCCCTGCATCCTCTGCAGCTTTTAAACAGCTCCAGGGATGGAGATTCAACCCCCTTCCCTGGGCAGTCTGTCCAAATGCTTGAGAACCATTTCAGTGATGAAGTTTCACAGGAAGCTTTAGGTGCACCTAATCATGATGCACCTCGAGACTATTTCCTCTTGTCCTGTCTTTTCCCTACTGGGGACAACAGCCTGCCCCCAGCTGGCTCCTTGCAGTGAGTCATAGAGAGCAATGAGGTCTCCCCTCAGCCTCCTTTTCCCCAGGCTGAACAACCCCAGAGATGCTGCTCACAAGGCTTGTTCTCACCAGCTTCCCCTGCTGCCTTTGATGAAAGCAAGCTCTCCTCTTAAGCTTAAACTAAAACTTAGTTGATTGGCAAACCAGACCCTGTTGAACTGGAGACAAAGCCAGGATCAGCTGCCCTCCTACAAACAGCAGCACAGGCAAGGGACAGAGGGAGACATTTAATACACAGCACAGAAATCAAAGTGGGTTTGAAATATGTTGTAACCTGCCTAGAAGAATGGCTGTATGCTGCCAGCACATTATTCTGCCTGGAGGGTGGCTGTCTCTTTAGCTTTAGCTTTTGCTGTTGAGAGGTTGCACGGCTTAAAGCCCTCCATGCCTGTGCCTCCTTCACAGTGGCTGCTGCAGTGGAAGGGAGGAGTGCAGAACAGGAATTCTTTTTCAGCACCTAGCACACATATTTCACAGCATCACAGAAGGCTAGCAGCTGGAAGGCACCTCCAGAGCTCAGCCAGTCCAACCCCTCTGCACTCAGCAGGGACATCCCCAACTGGAGTTGGTTGCCCACAGCCCTGTCCAGCCTCACCTGGAATAGCTCCAGGGATGGAGCCTCAACCACCTCCCTGGACAACCTGTGCCACCCTCATGGTGCAGAACTTGTTCCTCACATCCAATCTCAATCTGCTCTGCTCTGGTTTGAAGCCATTGTCCCTGCCCCTGTCCCTGCAAACAGTCTCTCTGCAGCCTTCTCGTAGCCCCTTCAGGTCCTGGCAGGCTGCTCTTAGGTCTGCCTGGAGCCTTCTCCTCTCCAGGCTGAACATCCCCAGCTCTCTCAGCCTGTCCTCAGAGCAGAGCTGCTCCAACCCCCTGAGCATTCCCATGGCCTCCTCTGGAGCCTCTCCATCAGGTCCAGGTCCTTCCTGTGTTGAGGGCTCCAGAGCTGGGTGCAGTACTGGCATGTTGTTGTGCACAGACATGCTGGGAGGCAGGCAGCTGGAGCTGCAGCTCTTGCCAGTGCTGCTGGTGAACTGCTGGGCTCCAGCACATCTGTGTCCCAGTCTGGCCACTGGCTGATAAGCTACTTGCACTCCACAGCTATCCAATCCTGCCAGCCCCAGCTGCCACAGCAGCACACTGCCAGCAAGCAGGAGCATCTGAAGCCTTGCCACCTGGAAGTATCTAGAACACCAAATGCCTGAGGCTCTCACTGCCCACACGGCAGAGGGGAGGCTACATCTGTTGCCAGGAGGTTATCAACATTTTGCCTTCCATCTCTGAGCCAGAAATGTCCAGAGCCATACCATGGGGCAAAAGACTGCTGGAAGCTGGGAAGCACTCTTGGATTCTGGGGTGAACTAAAGGAGGGCAGGGCTGGTGCCAGCTCTGCTGTGGAGCAGGTCCAGAGCCTTTGTGATTTTCTCCTAAGCTGAGGCTTTGCTGATGTGTTTCCCCTGTGAGTGTTGTCCATGGGTCTGCAGCACACCTAATGGAACGGAATGGAATGGAATGGAATGGAATGGAATGGAATGGAATGGAATGGAATGGAATGGAATAGAATAGAATAGAATAGAATAGAATAGAATAGAATAGAATAGAATAGAATAGAATAGAATAGAATAGAATAGAATAGAACAATCCAGGTTGGAAGAGACCTTCAGGATCATCTTGTCCAACCTATCATCCAACACCACCTAATCAACTAACCCATGGCACCAAGCACCCTAGCAAGTCTCCTCCTGAACACCTCCAGTGATGGTGACTCCACCACCTCCCTGGGCAGCCCATTCCAATGGGCAATCACTCTCTCTGTGTAGGACTTCCTCTTAACCTCCAGCCTAAACCTCCCTGGCACAGCCTGAGACTGTGTCCTCTTGTTCTGGTGCTGGCTGCCTGGGAGAAGAGACCAACCCCCATCTGGCTACAACCTCCCTTCAGGGAGTTGTAGAGAGCAATAAGGTCTCCCCTGAGCCTCCTCTTCTCCAGGCTAAGCAACCCCAGCTCCCTCAGCCTCTCCTCACAGGGCTGTGCTCCAGACCCCTCACCAACCTCGTTGCCCTTCTCTGGACACCTTCCAGCAAGTCAACCTCCTTCCTAAACTGAGGAGCCCAGAACTGGACACAGGACTCAAGGTGTGGCCTAACCAGTGCAGTGTCCAGGGGCAGAATGACCTCCCTGCTCCTGCTGGCCACACTGTTGCTGATGCAGGCCAGGATGCCATTGGCCCTCTTGGCTGCCTGGGCACACTGCAGGCTCATGTTCAGCCTACCATTGACCAGCACCCCCAGGTCCCTCTCTGCCTGGCTGCTCTCAGCCACTCTGACCCCAGCCTGTAGCAGTGCCTGGGGTTGCTGTGGCCAATGTGCAGCACCTGGCACTTGGATGTGTTCAATCTCCTGCCCTTGGCCTCTGCCCATCTGCCCAGCCTGTCCAGGTCCCTCTGCAGAGCCTCTCTGCCCTCCAGCAGATCACCTCCTGATGAAGGCAGTTTAAGAGCCCAGCCTTTCCATACCCTGAGCAGACATTTACCATTTGTTTGTGAATTTTTTGTTGTTGTTTTATGTGACTTTTGTTGGTTTTTGTGGCTTTCCTTCTCATTTCTTTCATCTGATCCTCCAGGCCATGGGGAGAGGGAGCAGCAGCACTGCAGCTCAGCAGAAGCAGCGCAGATCTTGGCTGAGGTTAACTCAGCCATTTGTTTCCCCTTACACAAAACACACCAAAGTGCAGCAGAAATATCTTGGAGATTGCACAGCTGGGCTGGGCCTTCTCCCCTCTGTTTCTCCTGCCTGATTCCACCCTCTCAAGGCAGCACTTTCCTCTCTTGCTCTCTCCTCCCCGCGCACACGAAATCGTCTTCTAATTTCAGCTGCTGCCACAAGATGGAAATCACAGCTGCTCCGTCGTGTTTGAAATGTATTATTAATGCATGCAGGTAGAGGGGGAAAATGTCCAGAGGATATAATCATTCTGACATCTATTTTACTGTCATCTGCCAGGCAATGAATCAAAGCTGTCTCAACCAGCTTGAAAAGGTTATTAGCGGGAAGCGAATTCCATTAGGGGCGGCGGAGCCCTTAGCGCGGTGTCACCAGCTACAGCTGAGCAGTCCAGGCAAGGCAGAGGTGCAGACCATAATCTTCAGCTTCCAGGATGTGTGGTGGCAAGCCAGAACTACTAAAGATGCTGCTACACATACCTCAAGGTCGAAGATGTAGGGAAGGACATGGCATTCAACACATCCAAGTGCCAGGGGCTGCACTTTGGCCACAGCAACCCCAGGCTGAGCTACAGGCTGGGGGCAGAGTGGTTGAGAGGTGCCAAACAGAGAGGGACCTGGGGGTGCTGATTGACAGCTGCCTAAACATGAGCCAGCAGTGTGCCCAGGGCAATGGCATCCTGGCCTGCATCAGGAACAGTGTGGCCAGCAGGAGCAGGGAGGTCATTGTGCCCTGTGCTCAGCACTGGTTAGGCCACACCTTGAGTCCTGGGTCTAGTCTGGGCCCCTCAGTTTCAGAAGAACATTGGGAGACTTGAAGATGTCCAGAGAAAGGCAACGAGGCTGGGGAGAGGCCTTGAGCACAGCCCTGTGAGGAGAGGCTGAGGGAGCTGGGGTTGCTTAGCCTTGAGAAGAGGCTCAGGGGAGACCTCATTGCCCTCTACAACTCCCTGAAGGGCCATGGCAAAAAGCAGTATTGTTGATGTTGAACACCAAGGGCTTCCCAGCACTTCTTAGCCTGTGTTTATTCAGATCAATGATCTCTGGGAAGTTTGAGTCAGGCTCTGGTAGCTCTATTAAAAGCTGCCAGCACCCACTGTCTGCAGTCAGCCTAAGCAAATCAATCCAAAGCAGATTACTAAAGCTGCTGGGACTCACACATGCTGTCTGACCTGAAGTCTTCTTTCCTGCAGGTTGAGGCCACCATTGCCTGGCCTGGGCAGCAGGGACAGGGCAGCAGCTTATTGACTTTTGGCAGTGCTTATTTCACAGAGTCACAGAACTGTCAGTGCTGGAAGGGACCTCAAGGAACATCCCACAAGTTCCAACCCCCTGCCATGGCCAGGGACACCTCACACTGCAGCAGGTTGCTCACAGCCACCTCCAGCCTGGCTGCAAACACCTCCAGGCAGGAGGCTGCCACCACCTCCCTGGGCAACCTGTGCCAGGCTCTCACCACCCCCATGGGCAACAACTTCTTCCTCACAGCCAATCTCAAGCTCCCCACTTCTAGTTTTGCTCCATCCCCCCCCAGTCCTATCCCTCCCTGACACCCTCCAAAGTCCCTCCCCAGCTTTCTTGGAGCCCCCTGCAGATCCTGGAAGGCCACAGTTAGGTCTCCTCAGAGCCTTCTCCTCTCCAGCCTGAAGACTCTTACTGTGTCTCCCCTAAACTTTCTTTCTTGGGAGCTTTTCTGACTCCAGTGAGTTCTCACCTTCTCCAAAAGTCCTAACTTGCAGATGCTTGATCAATCCCTTTGGTGTCCAGGCAGTCTCCTTCCTGCTTGAGCTGTGGTGCCCAGGCTGATCACACAGTGCACCACCTAAGGCATCACTCAGGCTGACAACAGTAATTACCGAGAGTGTGTTTTGCAGGCTTGTTCACAGCAGCAGGGCATTGTTCACACCAATGTCTTTGTCCTCCACTGAGACTGATTGCTGGGTGAATTACACAGCACCATGTGTAACACACACAGAGCAGGCACTGGGAGTTCCAGAGGGGCTTTTTCAGTAGGTAACACAGAGAGTATGTTTTATTGACTCCCAAAAGCAAGTTAAAGTGTTACTGACTCCTGCACAGAGCATTGCTATGCAAATTCTGCAGGAGATCTGGTGACAGCCTGCTGTCTGCTGTGTGCTCCTCTAGTTACACAGAGTCACAGAGTGCCAGGGGCTGGGAGGCACCTCCAAAGCGCATCCAGGCCAACCCCCTGGAGCAGGAGCACCCAGAGCAGCTCACCCAGCAACACATCCAGGCAGGGCTTGAAGAGCTCCACAGAGGGAGACTCCACAACCCCCCTGGGCAGCCTGCTCCAGGCTTCTCTCACCCTCCCAGGGGAAAAATTCTTCCTCCTCTTTCCATGGCACTTCCTCTGCCTCAGCTTCCACCACTGCCCCTGGTGCTGGCATTGGGCATCCCCCAGCAGAGCCTGGCTCCAGCCTCTGGGCACTGCCCCTGCACAGCTTTAGAACCAGCAAGGAGCTCACCCTCAGGCTCATTTTGTGCTTCTGTGATTCTAAGGCTCTATTCTGCCAGGAGTTTCTGCAGTGGCAGGAGGAGAAGAGGGTCCTTTGGGTGTCCTCCTGGCAGGGCAGCAGCACCAGTCCCAGTCACAAGCTCAGCCTGTCAGCATCTTTTTTGTTTTCTCTTTCCTTTTGTCAGTTAATGTCTCTCCAAATTCCATCTCAATAAAAGCATGAAGTTAATTAATTTTCCTGGAGTCACTGGACACTGAGCTTATCCCTGGTTAGCATAAATAAAGATTAATCAGCCAAGAAAGCACACTTTCAAAGCACACAGCTTGGAAATGCAATCAATGTTTAATGTGAGGACAGCAGAGCCCTACCCTAATGCTGACAATTCACTCTCTGGACCTTCCTTGCTCCCTGCTTTAGTGATGATCTAAGCCTGACTTAAAACCCATGCCTGGAACTACAGGCAGCTGAAGTTTCTGAAGGTTTTGGTCCCTAAGCTTCTGAATGCAAGTCCTTGATTTAGTTATCACAGCAATGCAGGAGGTGGTGGAAGCCTCATGCCTGGAGGTTTTGAAGGCCAGGCTGGATGTGGCTGTGAGCAACCTGCTCTGGTGTGAGGTGTCCCTGGCCATGGCAGGGGGTTGGAACTGTCTGAGCCTTGAGGTCCCTTCCAGCCCTGACCATTCTGTGATTCACAGTATGGGAGGGTTGGAAGAGGCCTCAGGAAATCATCAAGTCCAAGCTGTCTCTGTCTGGAGAGGGAGAGTGCCTCAGCTGGTTTGAATCTTCCCTTGTTGTGAAATGAGAGGCACAAACAAGGCCCAAACAGCAACAGCTTGGCTATTGATTACACAAATGAAGTGGATGGATCAGAAGGGGAGAGAGAGAAAGGAATGGAGAGAAAGGGATGGAGAGGGTCCAGAGGAGGCCATGAAAATGATGACTTCAGACCAGAGCAGAGCAGATTGAGATTGGATGTGAGGAACAAGCTCTGCAGCATGAGGGTGGTGGAACACTGGCACAGGTTGCCCAGGGAGGTGGTTGAGGCTCCATCCCTGGAGATCTTCAAGGTGAGGCTGGACAGGGCTGTGGGCAACCTGATCTGGCTGAGTGCAGAGGGGTTGGACTGGCTGAGCTCTGGAGGTCCCTCCCAGCCCAGAGCATGCTGTGATTCTGATTTCTGTAGCTCCCCAAAAGGCTAAGACCCAACCTTTGCTCCAAAATGAAGCTGCACCATTACCTTCAAACCTTTGCCATGTCAATTCCTCAGTGTTTCCCAAGACACATGACTCATGTCTGGCAGAGGAAATGACAAAAAGCAGGTCACACCTCTTCAGGTTCACTACCTCTGCATCTAACACTCGAATGCATCATTTCCAACCCAATTTTCAGGAACAGAATTAAATATTCTTTAACAAAAAAAAAAAAAAATATCAATTCTTATGCAGCAAAAAGAAAAACAATGGATCTGGAGCTGCCATCACTGTGCTGATGAGCAGAGCCCTCCTGCCTGCCACGGACTCCAACCACTCGGCCGTAATCCAGACACTGCAGAATGAATCCCATCGCATCTGACTGCCTTAACTGATGTCTTCTATAGGATAGGGTAGGATAGGATAGGATAGGATAGGATAGGATAGGATAGGATAGGATAGGATAGGATAGGATGGAATGGAATGGAATGGAATGGAATGGAATGGAATGGAATAGAATAGAATAGAATAGAATAGAATAGAATAGAATAGAATAGAATAGAATAGAATGGAATGGGATAGGATAGGATAGGATAGGATGGAATAGAATAGAATAGAATGGAATGGAATTGAATGGAATGGCATGGAATGGAATGGAATGGAATGGCATGGGATAGGATAGGATAGGATAGGATAGGATAGGATAGGATAGGATAGGATGGGATGGGATAGGATAGGATAGGATAGCATAGAATGGAATGGAATAGAATAGAATAGAATAGAATAGAATAGAATAGAATAGAATAGAATAGAATGGAATGGAATGGAATGGAATGGGATAGGATAGGATGGGATAGGATAGGATAGGATAGGATATCATAGAATGGAATAGAATGGAATGGAATGGAATGGAATGGAATGGAATGGAATGGAATGGAATGGAATGGAATAGAATAGTATAGGATAGGATAGAATGGAATGGAATAGGATAGGATAGGATGGAATAGAATGGAATAGAATGGAATGGAATGGAATGGAATAGAATAGAATAGAATAGAATAGAATAGAATAGAATTGAATTGAATTGAATTGAATTGAATTGAATTGAATTGAATTGAATTGAAACCACCACAAATTGAATTAACCAGGCTGGAAAAGACCTTTGAGATCATCAAGTCCAACCTATCACCCAGCACCATCTGATCAACTAAACCATGACACCAAGTGCCTCATCCAGGCTCTTCCTAAACACCTCCAGGGATGGTGACTCCACCACCTCCCTGGGCAGCACATCCCAATTTCTTCCTAACATCCAGCTTAAACCTCCCCTGGCACAGCTTGAGACTGTGTCCTCTTGTTCTGGTGCTGGGTGGCTGGACTATCCCCATCTATGTTGTATGACTGCGAGGCAATAAGGCAGAGCTGAGTTTTCCCCTCTCTGTTAATTGGGTGGTTTCCAGAATGGCCAGGTGCTCTTACAGAAACTCAGTTCCTCACTGGAGCTTCTTAAAAGCAAATCCAATTAAATCCCAGAATCACAGAGTGGGTTGGGTTGGATGGGACCTCAAAACCCATCCAGTTCCCAACCCCCTGCCATGGGCAAGGACACCTCCCACTAGCCCAGGTTGCTCAAGGCCTCATCCAGCCTGGCCTTGACAAGGAGGAAGCAGTGTCTCACCACCATCACTGGAATGGATTTCTTTCTAATCTCCAGTCTAAATCTCCCCTTTCCCAGCTTAAAGCCACCCTTCCTCTTCCTATCACTGCAAGTCATTGTAAAAAGTCCCTCCCCAGCCTTCTTGCAGGACCCTTTCAGGCACTGCTAAAAGGTCTCATGTTGTAGACTTCTTAACCTTTCATTTCAATGACCTCAAAAATCAATGGGAGCCCATCTTGAGCTGCCATGAGCTAGGAGAGAGAAGCCTGGCCACGATGCTTTCACAGCTGAAAGTGATGTTGAGTATTGCAGTCATAAAATCACAGAGCTGTGGAGGCTGGAGCAGTCCTTTGAGAGCAAGTCCACCTGAATGAGACTGTGACAAACATTCTGGGGGAGAGGAGGGAGGGGAGAAGCAAGAACATAACTGGGAAGAACTTAAGGGATAAGGAATATAAACTGGAACAAGGTGGATTAGGAAGAGTGTGTCCAGCAGAGCCAGGGAGCTTCTCCTTCCCATCCTCTCTGCCCTGCTCAGACCTCACCTGGAAGATTGCATCCAGCTCTGGGCTCCCCAGCTCAGGAGGGACAGGGATCTGCTGGGGAGAGGCCAAGGGAGGGCTCCAAGGATGCTGAAGGGACTGCAGCACTGCCTGGGGAGGAGAGGCTGAGAGCCCTGGGGCTGTTGAGTCTGCAGAGGAGAAGGCTGAGAGGGATCTGATCAATGTCTATCAATAGCTGAGGGCTGGGGGTCAGGAAGGAAGGGACAGGGACAGCCTCTGCTCACTGTGCCCTGGGATAGGCCAAGGGGCAATGGATGGAAACTGCAGCACAGGAGGTTCCAGCTCACTATGAGGAAGAACTTCTTGCCTGTGAGGGTCCCAGAGCCCTGGAGCAGGCTGCCCAGAGAGGTTGTGGAGTCTCCTTCTGTGGAGCCTTTCCATCCCTGTCTGGATGTGTTCCTGTGTGACCTGTGCTGGATTCTATGGTGCTGCTCTGGCAGGGGGTTGGACTGGAAGGTCTCCAGAGGTCTCTTCCAACCACCAGCACCCTGTGAGCTCCAAGTTACTAGCACAGGACAGAGGAACTGGATGAGATCTCACACATTTTTGTAGCACCTACAAAACACTCCTGGGGCAAAGTTCTCCTTTCCAAGATGTGACCTTGTTTATGTTGCCACTGAGAGGCTGCCACCCCAAAAGGATGTCTCCCTGTTCCTTCTCAGACTGTTTAGAGACAAGAATTTCACATGCTCCAAAGTGACTGCCATCAAGAGGCAGTTTTTATGCAGCTTGCACATCAGGGGCACTGGAGAGGCTGTTTCTGTGGTGAAAAGAAGCAGATACCTGTGCCCTAGTGCTAGAAGGAAGCCTGTCTGGGATGAGGACACACTGAGTACACAGCACCATGGATTCAGCTAGGAACAATTTGCTTTCTGCTTATGGAAAGCCTCTGAAAGGAAGAGAAGTAAAAGGGAGGGAACAGACTGCAAGTGAGAGCTGTGGAGTTTTATTTGCCCTGAGCAAGAGCCTTCACAAGCATCTCAGGAAAACAAAAGCCATGGCAAAACCTCTAGTCCTCCTTTTAACACAGGGAAAAACATCTCCACATCCTGAGGCTGGGGTTTTATCTGTTGTAGAGAGGGAGCAGAGGGAAATGTGCTGAAAATGTGACCTGATGAAAATGGAGGAGAGCTGTGAAAAGTGCCCAGGCTCTAGGCAAGTCAGATAGAAAGAGCAAACACTGCAGCTACAGAGGCAAGAGTTCAGTCAAAGGAGGGAAAAAGATAACAAGAGGCAGAGAGTGGAGGAGAGGTGATCAACCCCTGTGCTCAGCCATACCTTGAGTGCTGTGCTCAGCTCTGGGCCCTCCCTGCAGGAAGGACATTGAGGGGCTGGAGCCTGTCCAGAGCAGAGCAATGAGGCTGGAGAAGGGCCTGGAGTCCCTGGGCTAGAGGAGGGGCTGAGGGAGCTGGGGGTGGTCAGGCTGGAGAAGAGGAGGCTGGGGGAGACCTCCTTGCTCTCTGCAGCTCCATGAAGGGAGGTTGGAGTGAGGAGGAGGCAGCCTCTGCTCCTTGGTGGCAAGAGACAGGAGCAGAGGCAATGGTTCCAAGGTGCAGCAGGGGAGGCTCAGGCTGGATGCTAGGAACTATTTGTTGCCAGAGAGGGCTCTCAGCCATTGGAATGGTCTGCCCAGGGCAGTGCTGGAGTCCCCATCCCTGGGGGTCTTCCAGCAGCTGTGGAGCTGCAGCTTAGGGACATGGTTTAGGATTGACCCTAAACTGGGTTGAGGTTTGGACTGGATGAGCTTGGAGGTCTCTTCCAACCAGATACTTGCTGTGGTTCTGTGAGTAGCACCCAAAATGGTGGCAGAAGCCTCAGCATTCAGCCCAGCTGGGGAAGCAGGTAAAAAACTTGCAGCACACCCAGTGAAAGAGCAGCTGTGGACAGCACAAGCCCTTTCCTCCTATTAAGGAGAGAAAGCAGCAGAAGGATGCTTGGTTGCATGGTTTAGTTGATTGGGTGGTGTTGCATGATAGGTTGGACATGATGATCTCAAAGGTCTCTTCCAACCTGGTCTATTCTATTCTATTCTATTCTATTCTATTCTATTCTATTCTATTCTATTCTATTCTATTCTATTCTATTAACTTCCACACCAGCTGCAGGGACAGCTGCAAGGTCAGGTTTGCACAGTGAGTAGCACTAGGAGGACACAGTTCCTGTTTTCAAGGGTTGCCTACTTACTGTCCACCAGGACTCCAAGGTCCTTCTCCATGGAGCTGCTTTCCAGCAGGTCAGTTCCTAGTCTGTACTGGTGCCTGGTGTTGTTCCTTCCCAGGGACAGCACTCTTACACTTATTCTGTCCCTGTCCCCTCCTTCCTGAGCCCCAGCCCTCAGCTCTTGATAGACATTGATCAGATCCCTCTCAGCCTTCTCCTCTCCAGACTGAACAGCCCCAGGGCTCTCAGCCTCTCCTCCCCAGGCACTGCTGCAGTCCCTTCAGCAGCCTTGCAGCCCTCCCTTGGACTCTCTCCAGCAGATCCCTGTCCCTCCTGAGCTGGGGAGCCCAGAGCTGGATGCAATATAAAATCCAGGAAGGCTCCAAAAACCCCAAGAACCCCAAACCCAGCCACGAAAAACATCTCCTCACCACGAGCTGCTCAGCCAAACTTTCCTTCATAATTAGCTGTAGCTGCAGTTTTCAATCTCATAAATGCACTTTCCAGAGGCATTTATCAGGCTAGGCTTCAGTGTCCAAGCCTGCAAAGCCTAATCCTTTCATTAAGGTTGATAAAACAGCCAGTGGAGTGGGTATGAGTCAGCCAAACCAACATTAACATATTTAAGGTAGCTTCAAAGATTGATTTCTAGCAGATGGGAATGGGGTTGGCAAATTGCAGGGATGGCTGCAGGGATCACCCACTGATCCACCTGTGCTCATTTGCAAGGCTTCCTGGGGTGGAACATGCTGAAAGTGTCACTGACTTGTTCAGCCTTCACTTTGACTTGTTCAGCCTTCACTTTGACTTGTTCAGCCTTCACTTGGACTTCTTCAGCCATCACTTTGACTTGTTCAGCCTTCACTTGGACTTCTTCAGCCATCACTTTGACTTGTTCAGTCTTGGACTTGTTCAGCCATCACTTTGACTTGTTCAGGCTATTCCAAGGAGATGAGAGCTAGGGCTGAGTGAGTTGCAGAGGGACCTCGACTGACTGGACAGATGGGCAGAGGCCACCAGGATGGCATTCAACAAGTCCAAGTGCCAGGGGCTGCACTTTGGCCACAGCAACCCCAGGCAGAGCTACAGGCTGGGGTCAGAGTGGCTGAGAGCTGCCAAACAGAGAGGGACCTGGGGGTGCTGATTGACAGCCACCTAAACATGTGCCAGCAGTGTGCCCAGGTGGCCAAGAAGGCCAAGGGCATCCTGGCCTGTATTAGGAATAGTGTGGCCAGCAGGAGCAGGGAAGTCATTGTGCCCTGTACTCTGCATTGGTTAGGCCACACCTTGAGTCCTGTGTCCAGTTCTGGGCTCCTCAGTTTCAGAAGGACATTGAGAGACTTGAAGGTGTCCAGAGAAGGGCAACAAGGCTGGGGAGGGGTCTGGAGCACAGCCCTGTGAGGAGAGGCTGAGGGAGCTGGGGTTGTTTAGCCTGGAGAAGAGGAGGCTCAGGGGAGACCTCATTGCTCTCTGCAACTACCTGAAGGGAGGTTGTAGCCAGGTGGGGGTTGGTCTCTTCTCCCAGGCACTCAGCACCAGAACAAGAGGACACAGTCTCAAGCTGTGCCAGGGGAAGTTTAGGCTGGAGGCGAGGAGAAAGTTCTTCACTGAGAGAGTTGTTGGCCATTGGGATGTGCTGCCCAGGGAGGTGGTGGAGTCCCCATCCCTGGAGGTGTTCAAGAGGGGATTGGATGTGGCACTTGGTGCCATGGTCTAGTCATGAGGTCTGTGGTAACAGCTTGGACTTGATGATCCTTGGGGTCTCTTCCAACCTTAGTGAGACTGTGAGACTGTGAGACTGTGAGACTGTGAGACTGTGATGCTGTGAGTACCAGAGCCAGGAGTAACTGGAAATATTTCTATTTGACTTAACTTCAGAATGTTTCTTGCTGGGAGTGGTTGTGTGATTTGGGTTCATTTCACACAGAAGTACAAAATCCAATGGAAAGCAACCAGACAAACAAGCTCTGAGGTCTTTCCCAACCCAATCAGAGGGTTTCCCCCCCCCCCCCCCCCCCCCCCCGCCCTGGTTTTGCCACAGAGAGGAAGGCAAAAGGTAGTAGTAACTTTTTCTCATCCTCTAAGGGAATCTTATCTCCTGGTTAGTATTTATAGTGCAGGGGTTTCTAAACAGCAGAGATTTAGGATCAGCAAATTCATCTCTGGCTGCTGTGTGCTTCATGCTTCAGAAAGAGATAGAGGATCAATTTTTAGTTACTTCCAGAGAAGAAGATAAAGCGAAGAGGCAGTGTGCTGCTCAGCCACATGTTAAGTTCAGCTGATGGTAGGCTATGAAATAAATCTGAAGGGGAAAACATATCACTGATAGAGGATACAGATGAAAAATACCAGGGTTTAAAATCCCTTTGTTGAGCTTCTGCCAGTGATTGCTTTGTTAGCATGGAACTGGGTTTGGGGGAAAAGACCTCCAGGGGTGTTGAGTCCAACCACCAAGCTATGACAATGGTGGCCACCAAACCATGCTTTGAAGTGTTGTGCAGGGGCAGTGCCCAGAGGCTGGAGCCAGGCTCTGCTGGGAGATGCCCAATGCCAGCACCAGGGGCAGTGGTGGAAGCTGAGGCAGAGGAAGTGCCATGGGAACAGGAGGGAGAATTTTTACCCTGTGAGGGTGAGAGAAGCCTGGAGCAGGCTGCCCAGGGGGGTTGTGGAGTCTCCCTCTGTGGAGCTCTTCAAGCCCTGCCTGGATGCGTTGCTGTGTGATGTGCTCTAGGTGCTCCTGCTCTGGCAGGAGGTTGGACTGGCTGAGCTCTGGAGGTCCCTTCCAGCCCCTCACATTCTGTGATCCTTTAGAGGGAAGAGACCTTCAGGCTCACCCAGTCCAACCCTCCACCCAGCACTGCAGGCTCAACAACAACAACAACAACAATAATAAACCAGGTTGGAAGAGACCTTCAGGATCGTCGTGTCCAACCCATCAACCAATCCAACACCAAACCCTGTCCCTAAGCTCCAGCTCCACAGCTGCTGGAACACCCCCAGGCATGGGGACTCCAGCACTGCCCTGGGCAGACCATTCCAATGGCTGAGAGCCCTCTCTGGCAACAAATAGTTCCTAGCATCCAGCCTGAGCCTCCCCTGCTACACCTTGGAACCATTGCCTCTGCTCCTGTCCCTTGCCACCAAGGAGCAGAGGCTGTCCCCTCCTCGCTCCAACCTCCCTTCAGGGAGCTGCAGAGAGCAATGGGGTCTCCCTCAGCCTCCTCTTCTCCAGCCTGAACACCCCCAGCTCCCTCAGCCCCTCCTCTAGCCCAGGGGCTCCAGGCCCTTCTCCAGCCTCATTGCCCTGCTCTGGACAGGCTCCAGCCCCTCAATGTCCTTCCTGCAGTGAGGGCCCAGAGCTGAGCACAGCCCTCGAGGTGTGGCCTCCCCAGTGCTGAGCACAGGGGGATGGTCACCTCCTGTCCCTGCTGCCCACTCTGCTTCTGATCCAGGCCAGGATGCCATTGGCTTTCTTGGCCACCCGGACACTGCTGGCTCATATTTAATCCACTGCCAACCAGCACCCTCAGGTTCCTGCCCAAGCTGCAGCTTTCCAACCACACATCCCCAAGTCTGGAGCTCCCCATGGGTGCCCCAGTTGCAGACCTGGCACTTGGCCCTGTTGAGCTTCTTACAATGAGCCTTGGTCCATGGGTCCATGGTCATTCGCCATTGGGATGTGCTGCCCAGGGAGGTGGTGGAGTCGCCGTCCCTGGAGGTGTTCAAGGGGAGATTGGACGTGGCACTTGGTGCCATGATCTAGTTGTGAGGTCTGTTGGAACAGGTTGGACTTGATGATCCTTGGGGTCTCTTCCAACCTTAGTTACTGTGATACTGGGCTCAGCTGCCCAGGTCCTGCTGCAGAGCCTCCCTAGCCTCTAGCAGATGGCCACAGCCACCCAGCTTGGTGCCATCTGGAGACTTCCTGAGGGTGCCCACCTGGCCTCAGACCTTGTTTGGGAAACAGCCTTCAAGCTCTTCTCCTCAGACAGAGCTGCCTTATGCAGGATGGCTTCTTAATAACCCAGAGGAGGACTGAAGTCTTTCTTCACTGGGGTGGTTTTTATCCCTCATTTGTGCTGCATGCTCTCAGCACACCCAGGTGCAGGCTGCTGGGGAGCAGAAAAAACCCAGTTAAAAGAGTCAGTGCAGCAAGCAGAGGTTTATTAGCCTGGAGCCACTCCTGATACTATTCCACATGCATTAAAACTACCTAACTGTGCCTTGATTGTCAAGGGCAGAGTTAGAGGACATCTACATTAATATACAGCCACCAGCATTCTCCTTTCTGTCTCTCTCTTTCATGTTGATCAGGCTGCCAAGGCAGGCTCCAGCTCGCTATGAAATGCAGAGGATGGCAGTCACAGAAAGGCTTTTATCAGCTTCCTGTTGCAAAGGACATTCCTGCATGTGAGCACTGGCTGTGAAGGGGAGAAAGATTTGACAAGGAACTGCTCATCTCCAGCCATTTGATGTCACCTGCAGCTCAGAGCTGGAATGCAAAGAAGCAGAGAATCATGTTAGTCAGAGCAGACCTTTCAGGTAATGGAGTCCAACCAGCAGCCCAGCCCCACCACTGCCCCATGGCCTGAGGGGCTATGGCTGCACTTCTTTTTAACACTCCCAGGCCTGGTGACTTCATCACCTCCCTCAGCAGCCTGTGCCAATGCCTGACCCTGAATGGTCACAAGTGAGGAGGAAAAGGCTGAGGTACTCAATGACTTCTTTACCTCAGTCTTCACTGCAAGGGCCTCCAGCCACACTCCTGGTGTCATGGAAGACAATGCCAGGGATGGGGAGGAGGAACTGCCCATGGTCAGTGAAGATCAGATGGGTGATCACCTGAAGAAGCTGAAAGTGTTCAAGTCCATGGGACCCCACTGGTTACACCCATGGGTGCTGAGAGAACCGGCAGAGGAGGTTGCTAAACCCCTCTCTATTCTATTCCAAAAGTCCTGGCAGTCTGGGGCAGTCCCCACAGGCTGGAAAAGGGGAAACATTGTCCCCATTTGCAAACAGGGTAAGAAGGAGGAACCAGGGAACTCCAGGTCAGGCAGTCTCACCTCTGTGCCCGGACAGATCACGGAGCAGATCCTCCTGGAGGCACTGCTGACTCAGAAGAATAGTGAAGAGGTGACTGGGAACAGTCAGCATGGCTTCAGCAAGGGCAAATCCTTGCTTGAGCAGCCTGAGACTGTGTCCTCTTGTTCTGGTGCTGCTTGCCTGGGAGAAGAGACCAACCTCTGCCTGGCTACAACCTCCCTTCAGGTAGTTGTAGAGAGCAAGAAGGTCACCCCTGAGCCTCCTCTTCTCCAGGCTAAGCAACCCCAGCTCCCCCAGCCTCCCAAAGCTGGATGAGCTTTGGAGGTCCCTTCCAGCCCCTGGAGTTCTGTGGTTCTGTGACCCTTTTCCAGAACAGGAAGAAAGAGGAGAACAGGAGGCAGCCCAAGCTACTGAACACTCCTGCATGCAGTAACCATGTTCCCTCTTTCCCATTCCCTCCCCTAAAAGGCCTTGCAGGACCTGATTGCTGACTTGAAAATCCTCTACTTTTTGGAGGCAAAGTAGACTGCATCCAGGTACATCCTGCTTGGAGCAGCACTGGGAACTGGAGAGCAAAAGTGCTCTTAAACTTCATTAAAAAGAGCAATAAAGAAGATATTTCCAGGGACATCAGCTGTAGGTCCCTGCAGGAGGTGGTGGTAGTTGAAATTCATGTGAGTGGAATTGGTTTCATAGGCAGCCTCTACCCTGACATTCTATCAAGGGTAGAGGCAGCTCCTTGGAGGAGTGCAGAGGACCTGGTTCTGAGCAGGAGGAGGTAATTGTGGTTTCATTACATTCTCCAGCTTTGACCTGAATGATTCACAAATGAACTCTCAAGCAAAATCCCTTCCTGAGGAGCGGGGCCCTGCTTCAGCTTCCTTTATTTCCTCTGCTCCATCCCACTCTCTCCTGTTTGTTTAATGGATGAAGTGAGAAAGGACATGAAAAACAATTTTCCCCCTTGCACAGAGCAAAAAAGGCAACTCAGGCATGCCACAGCCTTGAAACACCTCCTCATGGGTCCTGCAGTGGCTTGGCAGGGAGGGAGGTGGATGCCTTTTAGTTTGTGCTTATGCTCCTTTGGCCTGTGGCTGTGTTGGGAGAGGCTGAGGGAGCTGGGGTTGCTTAGCCTGGAGAAGAGGAGGCTCAGGGGAGACCTCATTGCCATCTACAGCTCCCTGAAGGGAGGTTGTGGACAGGCAGAGGTTGGTCTCTTCTCCCAGGCACCCAGCACCAGAACAAGAGGACACAGTCTCAGGCTGCACCAGGGGAGGTTTAGGCTGGAGGTTAGGAGGAAGTTCTACACAGAGAGAGTGATTGCCCATTGGGATGTGCTGCCCAGGGAGGTGGTGGAGTCACCATCACTGGAGGTGTTCAGGAGGAGACTTGATAGGGTGCTTGGTGCCATGGGTTAGTTGTTTAGGTGGTGTTGGATGATAGGTTGGACTCGATGATCTTAAAGGTCTCTTCCAACCTGGTTTATTCTATTCCATTCCATTCCATTCCATTCCATTCCATTCCATTCCATTCCATTCCATTCCATTCCATTCCATTCCATTCTATTCTATTCTATTCTATTCTATTCTATCTTATCCTATCCTATCCTATCCTATCCTATCCTATCCTATCCTATCCTATCCTATCCTATCTTATCCTATCCTATCCTATCCTATCCTATCCTATCCTATCCTATCCTATCCTATCCTATCCTATCCTATCTTATCCTATCCTATCCTATCCTATCCTATCCTATCCTATTCATTCACAGCCTCCCTGGGTGACCCCTTCCAGAGCCTCAGCACCCAGGAGCAAGTGACAGGACGAGAGGAACCGGCCTGAGGTTGCTGCTGGGGAGGTTTAGGGGGGCAGTTGAAGACATTTCTTTCACTGAAAGGCTTCTCACTGGGAAACTGGATGGCACCACAGGCCAGTTCTGTTTATTTGCTTAGCCACATGGGAAACTGCCTTTCCCTCATCCTTGCTGGCTTGTCCTGCCCTCGTTCATGCTCAGCATGCCGGTGTGCCTGCTTTCTCCCTTCTCTAACACAAAATAACTCTTCCAGACCAAATCCCACTCAGTTAAACTTCAAGGTTAACTTCAAGGCTTTCCCAGGGAGCTGGCTGTGGCTTGCTGTGTGCAGTTGTGTCCTGTGGAAGGACTTGTGGGACAAACCTGCTCCTGTTGGGCATCACTCTTCAAGACACCTTCAGAAAGAGAGCTCTGAGGTCAAGACAGTCCTGCGAGCGAAGGGCCGGCGGCGAGGCCAAACCCTGCCCTGAATGGCTGACTGCAGCCCAGGCTGTCACCTGTGTCCCCAGGCTGCCACAGGACTAAGAGAAAGCTTTGAGCAGAGAGACAAAAAGAGTCTTCATCCTATCAAAGCCACACCAAAGCCTGATCTGTTTGCTCTTCTGGGGGAAAGGAAAAAAACCTCTTAGAAGTAATTTTTCTCTTCATGTGGCAAAGCCATTCCCATGCCCCTGCACAGCTGTGCACCAGCAGGACCTGAGACCTGCTTTATCTCCCCTTTTTCAGGGGGTCACAGGGCTGCTTTGACCTTCCACAATGCCACAATTCAGAGCTGCTTCCTGAAGCCTTGGCACAAAGGCTTCTCGCCAGGGTCCTGCGGCTCGGAGAGCGAAAGGGCTGCTGCGAGGCTGCGCGTTCCCTGCAGCTCTTCGGTCCCTGCCCGTTTCTGATCAAGGCAGGGTTAGATCAGCCCCAGACAGCTACCTGGGAATTTCTACCCACTGCTCTGATGGCAAACACTGAGCAGATAAATACCTCTTGGCTTGCACCACTGCTCTGCTTTCTTTTCTGCTGGACCAGCATTAACACAGCTGGTAGACGCAGGACTCCAGGTGTGGCCTAAGCAGTGCAGTGCACAGGGGCAGAATGACCTCCCTGCTCCTGCTGGCCACACTCTTCCTGGTGCAGGCCAGGATGCCATTGGCCCTCCTGTGTCCAGTTCTGGGCCCCTCAGTTTAGGAAGGAGGTTGACTTGCTGGAAGGTGTCCAGAGAAGGGCAGCAAAGTTGGTGAGGGGCTTGGAACACAGCCCTGTGAGGAGAGGCTGAGGGAGCTGGGGTTGCTTAGCCTGGAGAAGAGGAGGCTCAGGGGAGACCTCCTTGCTCTCTACAACTACCTGAAGGGAGGTTGTAGACAGGCAGAAGTTGGTCTCTTCCCCCAGGCAGCCAGCACCAGAACAAGAGGACACAGTCTCAAGCTGCACCAGGGGAGGTTTAGGCTGGAGGTTAGGAGGAAGTTCTACACAGAGAGAGTGATTGCCCATTGGAATGGGCTGCCTGGGGAGGTGGTGGAGTCACCATCACTAGAGGTGTTCAGGAGACTTGATAGGGTGCTTGGTGCCATGGGTTAGTTGATTAGGTGGTGTTGGATGGTAGGCTGGATGTGATGATCTTGAAGGTCTCCTCCAACCTGGTTATTCTATCGTGGATGTGATGCTTCAGGCTGTGCTTTAGTGGCAGTAGCTCAGCAGCAGTGGTAGGATTGTGAGCTCTTGGTGAGTGTCTGGGCTTGATGGCCTCAAAGGTCTCTTCCAACCCCCCCAGTTCTGTGATTCTGTGTTAGTCCTTGCAACACATCCCAGGGATCAGGATATGACCATTCCTACACCAACCCTTTTAACAAAGCTCAGAACTGGAACAGAAGAAGGTTCTGAAGGACAGATCACAGGTGAAAGTTAACATCACAGAGGCTTAAATGGAAGGCAAGTTGCTAATGCAGAGCTGTCTCATTGCATCCAGGGCAAGGAGATGCAGAGGCTCCCTTCCCACGTTGTCAGAGAGGATTTTGCCACAGGATCTCCTTGAGCAAAGCAGATGCTGTTTATCAGGGCTACATCCAACTCATCTCCCCTCATGAGCAGGAGTTCATCCCTGGAGTGACAGCAGCAATCTCACAGATAAACAGGGCAGCTGGGCCTTTATTAGGGTCTGCAAAATGGAATGGGAGTCTCTGCACTGATTTAAAGGATCAGCTCCTTTATCACTGACTAGCTGGAAATAACCATAGGAGGAGCTGTGCTCAAATTGTCTGAGGTTCACCTTTCTCCTGCAGGACAGAGAGCCAGGGAGCAACTCCTGCTGCTGGAGCCCAGTGGCTCAGATTGATTCCCTGGCAGGCTGCATCGAGCTGGGCTTGCATCAGGAGGAGTGTGACCAGCAGGAGCAGGGAGGTGATTGTCCTGTGCTCAGCACTGGTGAGGGCACACCATGAGTACTGAGAGCACTTCTGGGGCCCTCACTGCAAGAAGGACTTTGAGGAGCTGGAGCAGGTCCAGAGAAGGACAATGAAGCTGGGGAAGGGTCTGGAGAACAGGGCTGGGGAGGAGCAGCTGAGGGAGCTGGGGGTGTTCAGCCTGGAGAAAAGGAGGCTGAGGGGAGACCTCCTTGCTCTCTGCAGCTCCCTGAGGAGAGGTTGGAGTGAAGTGCAGTTCAGTCTCTTCTCCCTAGTAATAAGTGATAGAAGGAGAGTGAATGACCTCAATTAGCACCAGGGGAGGTTTAGGTTGGGCATTAGAGAAACCTTCTTCACTGGAAGGTTCTCAAGCACTGGCCCAGGCTGCCCAGGGAGGTGGTTGAATCCCCATCCCTGGAGGTGTTTCAGAGGGGCAGAGCTGTGGTGCTGAGGGCCATGGCTCAGCCCCAGGCTTAGCAGAGTTAGAGAAGGATTGGACTGTGTGCACTGACAGTGCTTGTCCAGCTGAGATGATTGAATGAGTCATAGAATAGAATCATAGAATCATAGAATAGAATCAATGAGGCTGGAAAAGACCTCAAAGATCATCGAGTCCAAGCTGTCACCCAACACCCCATGACCACTAAACCACAGCACCAAGTGCCACATCCAATCCCCTCTTGAACACCTCCAGGGACAGGGAGCCCACCACCTCCCTGGGCAGCACATTCCAATAGCTAACAACTCTTTCTGGGAAGAGCTTTCTCCTCACCTCCAGCCTAAACCTCCCCTGACACAGCTTGAGACTGTGTCCTCATTTTCTGGTGTTGCTTTCCTGGGAGAAGTGCCCAACCCCCACCAACAAACCTCCTTTCATGGCGTTGCAGAGAGCAATGAGGTCTCCCCTGAGCCTCCTCTTCTCCAGGCTAAGCAACCCCAGCTCCCTCAGCCTCTCCTCACAGGGCTGTGCTCCAGACCCCTCCCCAGCCTCGTTGCCCTTCTCTGGACATGTTCCAGTCCAACCCCAGGAGAGCACAAGGTGGAGAAAGGCAGGACAGAAGAGATTCAACAGGCAGAGCTCCATATCCACATTTACATGAGAGTGAGTCTCTAGAAGGTGGTCCACATGCCCCACAGGGCTGGTGCACACCTGCACACACAGGGCAGCCTGCTGAGCAGATGCTGGCATTGCCTGTGCTTGCTTCAGCTAACACATCTGACATGAAGAGGAGCTTTTGCTGCAGATCCTTGCAGTGGTATCTTCATAGCATGAAAACTGGGAATGGGCAGAAGCACAGCTGAATGTTGTATGACCTGGCTGTGTGGATCCATCTGGGCTGGCACAGGAGCCCTAATTTTCCTGTGACCATCTCCAAGTACCTAAATGATCTGGAAAAAAGCACTCTAAATAATGTCTCTTTTGGGGGTAGCATTTCCCTGATCCAAGGATGACATAGCTGTCAATGCAAAGAGAGAGGGAACGAGGGCTGCAGCACCTCTCCTGTGAGGACAGACTGAAGGAGTTGGGGCTGTTCAGGCTGGAGAAGAGAAGGCTCCAAGGTGACCTCATTGTGGCCTTCCAGGATCTGAAGGGGGCTACAAGAAGGCTGGGGAGGGACTGCTCAGGATCTCAGGGAGTGCTAGGACTAGGGGGAATGGAATGAAGCTGGAGGTGGGGAGATTCAAGCTGGAGGGGAGGAGGAAGTTCTTCCCCATGAGAGTGGTGAAGCCCTGGAATGGGTTGTCCAGGGAGGTGGTTGGGGCCCTGTCCCTGGAGGTGTTTAAGGCCAGGCTGGATGAGGCTGTGGCCAGGATGATCTAGTGTGGGGTGTCCCTGCCCATGGCAGGGGGGTTGGAACTAGATGATCCTTGTGGTCCCTTCCAACCCTGACTGCTGCTATGATACTATGAAGGGAGCTCCAAGAAAGCTGGGGAGGGACTTCTGAGGGTGTCAGGGAGGGATAGGACTGGGGGGGGATGGAGCAAAATTAGAAGTGGGGAGATTGAGATTGGCTGTGAGGGAGAAGTTGTTGCCCATGAGGGTGGTGAGAGCCTGGCACAGGTTGCCCAGGGAGGTGGTGGCAGCCTCCTGCCTGGAGGTGTTTGCAGCCAGGCTGGAGGTGGCTGTGAGCAACCTGCTGCAGTGTGAGGTGTCCCTGGCCATGGCAGGGGGCTTGGAACTGGCTGAGTCCTGAGGTCCCTTCCAGCCCTGACTGCTCTGTGATCCTGTGATGTGTGCATATGAGATAAGCTCAACAAAGCTAATGCAGGGTGGCCAGCAGGATGCTTTAGCCTCCTGGCTTTTCTATGCTTTAGCCTCCTGGTTTTTCTTCAGAGTGCTTCAGACTTGAATCTGTGTGCCCTGGTGTATGAAAAGCTGTGCATCACATGGGAGAAGCTTCTGAAGCTGTTTAAGGGCAGGCCAGTGATGGAAGAGCTGCCACCTTCTGAGGCCATTGTGAGTTTTGCCTCCCAGGTTATTTCTTGAGGCAAAAAGAAGCAGCTGGCAGGAGGTGGCTCACAGCATCCTTTTGCTGGGAGAAGAGGAGGGAGGTCCCAGGTTAGGGAAAGCATTCCCAGAGCAGTGTGATGGGAGCTCACCAAGCACATCCCAGCACACATCACAGAGGATGGTTTAGCATCTGCTCTGGAGCTCCAGAGGCTGCAAGCCAGGAGGCCTGGGTGCTGGCAAAGGGATGTGGAGATGGATCACAGTGTGCATGCCAAGACTCTTGGTACTGGTAACCAAGCATGGAGATGGACATTTGGTTTGGAGGGCACACATGAGTGGCAGTACAATTAATGTGTGTGATCCCTGCCAGGGCTTTGATGTGAGCAGCCTGAACAACCTGCTCCTGCTCTTGTGCCATCAAATGCTTCAGCAGGTGGAAGTGGGGCAGAAATGCAGCAGGCCCTGGGAAGAAAAGGAACTGATTCCTGGCAATATGCTGCCCCACTCAACTCCTTCACTCTCTCAGTGCCTTGAGTCTCACAGTCTCACAGCATCACCAAGGTTGGAAGAGACCTCAAAGATCACCAAGTCCAACCTGTCACCACAGACCTCATGACTAGACCATGGCACCAAGTGCCACATCCAATCCCCTCTTGAACACCTCCAGGGATGGGGACTCCACCACCTCCCTGGGCAGCACATCCCAATGGTGAACGTCTCTCTCAGGGAAGAACTTTCTCCTCACCTCCAGCCTAAACTTCCCCTGGCACAGCTTGAGACTGTGTCCTCTTGTTCTGGTGCTGCTTGCCTGGGAGAAGAGACCAACCCCCACCTGGCTACAACCTCCCTTCAGGGAGTTGGAGAGGGCAATGAGGTCTCCCCTGAGCCTCCCCTTCTCCAGGCTAAGCAACCCCAGCTCCCTCAGCCTCTCCTCACAGGGCTGTGCTCCAGACCCCTCCCCAGCCTTGTTGCCCTTCTCTGGACACCTTCAAGTCTCTCAATGTCCTTCTGAAACTGAGGGGCCCAGAGCTGGACACAGGACTCCAGGTGTGGCCTAACCAGTGCAGAGTCCAGGGGCACAATGACCTCCCTGCTCCTCCTGGCCACACTATTCCTGATGCAGGCCAGGATGCCCTTGGCCTTCTTAGCCACCTGGGCACACTGCTGGCTCATGTTTAGGCAGCTGTCAATCAGCACCCCCAGGTCCCTCTCTGTTTGGCAGCTCTCAGCCACTCTGACCCCAGCCTGTAGCTCTGCCTGGGGTTGCTGTGGCCAAAGTGCAGCCCCTGGCACTTGGAGTTGTTGAATGCCATCCTGTTGGCCTCTGCCCATCTGTCCAGTGGGTCGAGGTCCCTCTGCAGAGCCCTTCAGCCCTCTAACTGACCAACATCTGCTCCCAGCTTGGTGCCATCTGCAAATTCACTGATGTCTCAGAAAGTCAGGGCAAAGAGATGAAAAGCCAAGCCAAGACTGGCAGCTGCCTGCATGGCAGACCACAAAGGGTTTTGATCAGCATTGCAGGGTCTGGTTGGAGCTCTGTGGCTGCTGGTGTTCCCTGGGGGTCATTACAGGGTCCAGTCTTGCTGCAGCCTGTTGATCAGCCTGTTGATCAGGAGTGGCTGGCATCCCCTCAGGCTGTGCTGCCTTCAGGCAGCCTCAGGCAGGCTGCAGGGTCAGGCAGGGGCAATCTTATGAAGCTCTTCAAGGGCAAGAGTAGAGCCCTGCACCTAGGGAAGAAAAGCTCCCTGCACCAGTACAGAGTAGGGGTTGAGCTGAGGGAAAGCAGCTCTGTGAAGAAGCACCTGGAAGTGCTGGTGAGCAACATGTGCCACACCAGCCAGCAATATGTTCTGGTGGTCAGGAAAGGCAACAGTCCCCCAGGGTGCCCTGAGAGCTGTGTGGGCAGCAGGTAGAGGGAGGCTCTCCTCCTCCTCCTCTTCTCTGTCCACACCTGAAGTATTTGAGTCCAGTTCTGAGCTCCTCAGTTGAAGAGGGACTAGAGAGTGTCCAGGGGAGGGCCACAAAGGTGCTGAAGGGAGTGGAGCATCTCTGATGATGACAAGCTGAGTGACATGGGACTGTTCTGCCTGAGAGGCTCTGATCAATGCTGATCCATAGCTCAAGGGTGGAGTCAAGAGGCTGGGGCTGGGCTCGTTTGAGTGGTGCTTAGTGACAGGACAAGGTGCAGTGGGTGCAGCGCAGAACCAAGGAGGTTTCACTTAAAGGGAAGACTTCCCTCTGAGGGTGCTGGAGCACTGGAGCAGGCTGCCCAGGGAGGCTGTGGAGTCTCCTCTGGAGAGAGGTGATTAGGTGATCCTGTTTCAGCAGGGCCATTGGACTGGATGATCCCCAGAGGCCCATTCTGTGACTGTGTGATCTTGCAGGGAGAGGAGAAGAGTAGAAGAGATTTGTGCCTCATTTTCCTTGTAGAGGATAGTCCTGAACAGTCCAGCATTGGGGCCAGGGGGGGTGGAGGGGTGGGAAACCACAGTCCATTTAAGAAGAGTGAAATTTATCAGCCTCCTCTCAGAATGCTGGAGGTTGGGTAACACAGCAACCATTTTCCAGGCACAAAGGTGCAGTAACCATCATGTAAGATAAAGACTACCATGATTCAAAGTCATTGAGGCACATCAACAGCAGGGCAGAGAAATACACAGAGAAGACACAGCTACCCTAAACTCCTTGCAAGCCACAGGCAATAACCACTGCAATAAATGAGCAAGGCAGAATCATAGACTCAGAGAATTGGTTTGGCTGGGAAAGACTTCTAAGGTCCTTGGGTTCAAGCATCAATTCATGGTCACCAGGGCCATTAAGTCCTTCACTGCCCATGTCCACAGCTTTCTTGAGCACCTCCAGGGAGGGTGACTACAATCAGTCAAGACCCAGTTGTTGTCCTGCTGCTCCAGCCACATCTTTCCACCTGTGGACAGACTGCAGCCTGGGCTGCAGAGCCACTGTGAGGTGGATCTCCGTGGCAGTGAGAAGCTGCTCAGGCACACTGCCCCCCTGGAACTATGGGAAAGCTCTGAAACTAGAGAGAGGTGACACAGTGTGGTAGCAACAGTCAGGATTCAGAGATCGAGGGCCTGATGGAGTGGATCCCGTGTCACTCAGCCTCTCACCATCAGAGCCATGCTCCACTCCCTTCAGCATCTCTGTGGCCCTCCACTGGACTCTCTCCAGCAGATCCCAGTCCCTCTGGACTTGGGGAGCCCAGAGCTGGACACAGGACTCAAGGTGTGGCCTAACCAATGCAGAGCACAGAGCACAATGACCTCCCTGCTCCTGCTGGCCACACTGTTCATAATGCAGGCCAGGATGCCATTGGCCTTCTTGGCTCCCTGGGCACACTGCTGGCTCATGTTTAGGCAGCTGTCAATCAGCACCCCCAGGTCCCTCTCTGTTTGGCAGCTCTCAGCCACTCTGACCCCAGCCTGTAGCTCTGCCTGGGGTTGCTGTGGCCAAAGTGCAGCCCCTGGCACTTGGACTTGTTGAATGCCATCCTGTTGGCCTCTGCCCATCTGTCCAGTGGGTCGAGGTCCCTCTGCAGAGCCCTTCTGCCCTCTAACTGACCAACATCTGCTCCCAGCTTGGTGTCATCTGCAAACTTGCTGATGACTGACTCCATGCCCTCATCCATATCATCAATGAAGATGTTAAAGAGCATGGGGCCCAGCACTGCTCCCTGGGGCACACCACTGGTGCCTGGCTGCCAGCTGGCTGTGGCACCATTCACCACCACTCTCTGGGCTCAGCCTCCAGCCAGTTCCTAACCCAGCTCAGAGAGCTGCTGGCCAAGCCAGGGGCTGACAGCTTGGCCAGGAGTTTGCTGTGGGGGACAGTGTCAAAGGCCTTGCTGAGGTCCAGGGAGACCACATCCACAGCCTGCCCCACATCCACCAGGCAGTCACCTGGGCATGGAAGGAGACCAGGTTGGAGAGGCAGGGGCCAAGCATCATCACCATCAATGTGGAAATATTTTCATTGCCAAATTATAAGCTTGGATCAAAATACCAGAAGCACCAAATCACAGGATCACAGAGTGGTAGGGGTTGGAAGGGCCTCTGAAGTTCATCCAGTCCAACCCCCTCCTGTTAGACCAGGATCAGCCACAGTACATCATGCAGGTGGGTTTGGAATGCCTCCAGAGATGGAGACTCCACAAACTCTCTGGTCCAGTGCTCTGCCACCCTCAAAGGGAAGAACCTGTGGGATTCCAAGCCTGTGAGCTTCACTCCATCATTTACAGTGCAGGGTAAATAACACAGCTGTGCTTTGGACCTTGAAAGCTTCTACAAACATCTTGTCATGGCTCCTCCTCCTGCCTGGGGAGGAAGAATAAACTGCAGCAGGACAGGCTGGGAGGGGATCTGCTGGAGAGCAGCCCCAGGGAGAAGGAGCTGGGAGTGCTGGGGGGCAGCAAGCTCTGCCTGGGACAGCAATGTGCCCTGGGGGCCAAGAAGGCCAATGGGGTCCTGGGGGGCATTCAGAGGAGTGTGTCCAGCAGAGCCAAGGAGCTTCTCCTCCCCCTCTACTCTGCCCTGCTGAGACCTCCCCTGGAATATTGCATCCAGCTCTGGGCTCCCCAGTTCAGGAGGGACAGGGATCTGCTGGAGAGAGGCCAAGGGAGGGCTCCAAGGATGCTGAAGGGACTGCAGCACTGCCTGGGGAGGAGAGGCTGAGAGCCCTGGGGCTGTTCAGTCTGGAGAGGAGAAGGCTGAGAGGGATCTGATCAATGTCTATCAAGAGCTGAGGGCTGGGGGTCAGGAAGGAAGGGCCAGGGACAGCCTCTGCTCACTGTGCCCTGGGATAAGCCAAGGGGCAATGGATGGAAACTGCAGCACAGGAGGTTCCAGCTCAACATGAGGAGGAACTTCTTGCCTGTGAGGGTCCCAGAGGCCTGGAGCAGGCTGCCCAGAGAGGTTGTGGAGTCTCCTTCTGTGGAGCCTTTCCATCCCTGTCTGGATGTGTTCTGTGTGACCTGTGCTGGATCCTCTGCTCCTGCTCTGGCAGGGGGCTTGGACTGGATGATCTCTTTGGGTCCCTTCCAACCCTTGGCAACCTGTGAGCTGTGATCCTGTTTCATGAGCAGGCAGATGGCTCAACAGGCTAATGCTCACCCAAGCTGGAGGGGGCAGTGATGTCAGGTTCAGGCAGAGAGGCTCTTTTACAGATTACAGCACTACAGTTACAGAGTGGGGAGCAGACCAAAGTGTATGAAACACACTCAGCCTGCCCTTGACACAGAAGCACATTAAGCCAAAGCAGATGCACAAAACCTTCCATCAAATCAGACCAAACCCCCAGTGCTCTTCCTTCCCCCTCCTGGGGTTTAACTTAGCCCCCAGGGCTCTTCCTTCTCCCCCATCTCTGGGCTGGTTCAGGCTGGCCAGGCTCAAGCTGCCTTCTTGTGTTTCTCTCTCCCCAGGCCCACCAGGGCTGCTCTACCCTCCCCATGCCTGGGCCATAACTACACAGATTAAAGAGGTGCCTCCCACAGGAGCAGAGAGGGAAGGAAGAGAGAGAAAATATCTTTGCAGCCCCCTGGATAGGGATGAA